>NC_137695.1:103170467-103228594 GCF_964034855.1 Anser brachyrhynchus
TGGACTTGCTCTAACAGGCCCATGTCTTTCTTATGTTGGGGGTCCCAGAGCTTAACGTAGTACTCCAAGTGGGGTCTCACAAGGGCAGAGTAAATGAGTAGAATCATCTCTCTTGCACTGCTAGCTATGGTTCTTTTAATGCAGCCCAGGATACAATTGGCTTTCTGGGCTGCAAGCACACGTTGCCGGCTCATGTTCAGTTTTGCATCAACCAACACCCCGAAGTCCTTCTCTGCAGTACTGTTCTCTACCCACTCATTGCTCAGCTTGTATGGGATTGCCCTGACCCATGTGCAGGACCTTGCAATTGGCCTTGTTGAACTTCTTGAGATTCACATATGCCCACCTCTCAAGCCTGTCCAGCTCCCTCTGGATGGCATCCCTTCCCTTCAACCTATCAGCCACTCCACACAGTTTAGTGTTGTCCACAAACTTGCTGACTCAATCCCACTGTCCGTGTCACTGACAATGATGATAAATAATAGAGGTCCCAATACTGATACCTGAGAAACATCGCTTGTCACTGATCTCCAGCTGGACATTGAACCATTGACCACAACTATTCGAATACAACCATCCAGACAATTCATTATGCAGTTATGTTAATTGCATTTAGCATCCAAGACCTGGACTTCAACAGAGAAGTGAATTTCCCCACAAGTGATCATTTAGTTCATGAATGTTCTGTCCCATTAAAATACATACATTTCCAATTTATTTGATGGAAAAAATATTGATAGCTCATTTTTTTATTTTAAAGTCTTTCATGATTTTACTAAGCAAATTACATTATATCATTATGATTCATACAATTTCATTAACACCTAATATATCTAGCTTTTGACACAGAAATATATTATGCTGCCTCAATCACAAATGACAAGTCTATTATGGAATTAGGTAATTTAAGTGATATAAAAGATGGATGATTATTGTTGATTACTTTTTATTAGATGGTGGTATAACTGGAGGTATTAAGAAAACTATATAATAGAAAAAACTACTGTACGCAGAAGAACAATGATTTTACTAAATATTTCTGGGCTTTGTTGTTATTGTAATTCTCACTGTGGTCAAGGGCTATGCAAACATTTTCTAAGAGCTAATTTGGACAAAAATTCCTGAATAGGCTTTTAAGCTTGTTTCTCACACTTAATCATTGAACTGAAGATATCATTTTGCATTCAATTCCCATCCAAAATAATATATATTTATAATCTAGTATATTTTAAACTCTTTTATGAAGGATGTAATAGGGGAAGGTGGATGCAAAATTCCAAAAGCAAATTGACTTTCAATAGAGATAGCACAGATTTAGTATTTAATGAAATACAACCTGCCAAGCAATTGCTCTAGAGAAGTCTGTCTTAATTTTTTTATGACATTTTTAATTTCTCATTTTGATATCACTGCATGCACATATTAGCTTAGGTTAGCTTTTAGGTTAGCTTAGACGCAAAATTTCAACACTGTATGCTCTACAGGGAGAAAAAAAAAAAAAGTCGTGCTTGATTTAAGTTTAGAAGTCTCCAAGCAAATTAGTATTTTAAAAAATCTACTAAGAAAATACATGTAAATATTGCAATGACCTGCCTCTTCAAGCACAATCTGATTTAATATTTCAATTCTGTAGAAGTGTGTTGGTATTTATGGCCTAATCTGCCACCAGCAGCCTTAAAGACAATCTGTTTTAGAAAATGATGCCCCATATGAGTCATTCTGATGGCAAACTGTGATCTTAAAAGTACCCATATTCAAATACATATAAAAAATCTTGCTGATATAAACACTAAAAGATTAATCACTTAGAGTTAGATCTTTTTCTTTTTATTTCTGTGATATATTCCTGGTAGCTTTGATTTTTTTTTTTTTTATTTTATTTTTTTTTTAATAGACAAAGAATAAGGTTCTCAATTAGTTTTTTAAATAACTTTTATTTTAAATAAAAATATTTTATATGATTAAATGATATTAGTACTATACCTATGTTACATTTTTTTCCTCTGAAAGTGTCTAATAGAGAATATCAAGAGTATAGCCTTCAGGTGATTTTTTCATGGTATCATACACATGTTAAAAGGAACCTGTTGTACAAAGCAACTTTTTCCTAAATATCTATCATAAGTTCTTTTGCAGTTCTGCAGAAGAAGAAATACTGAATCATGTCATGGTTTTCTTCCAACCTTCAGGTTTCCTTTCTCTTTTCTCAGAAAGCAGATTGGCACTTCAGGTAAGGAAGATGGTGTGTACCCAGAATATGCGTGCACCCAGAGAAGGACCTGGGAGTACTGGTTGATAGTCAGCTGAATATGAGCCAGCAGTGTGCTCAGGTGGCCAAGAAGGCCAACAGCTTCCTGGCTTGTATAAGAAACAGTGTGGCCAGCAGGTCTAGGGAGGTGATCATCCTCCTATACTCGGCTCTGGTGAGGCCGCACCTTGAGTATTGTGTTCAGTTTTGGGCCCCTCGCTACAAGAAGGACATGGAGGTGCTCGAGAGAGTCCAGAGAAGGGCAACGAAGCTGGTGAGGGGTCTGGAGAACAAGTCTTATGAGGAGCGGCTGAGGGAGCTGGGATTGTTCAGCCTGGAGAAGAGGAGGCTCAGGGGCAACCTTATCGCTCTCTATAGGTACTTTAAAGGAGGCTGTAGCGAGGTGGGGGTCGGTCTATTCTCCCATGTGCCTGGTGACAGGATGAGGGGGAATGGGCTAAAGTTGCGCCAGGGGAGGTTTAGGTTGGATATTAGGAGGAACTTCTTTACTGAAAGGGTTGTTAGGCATTGGAATAGGCTGCCCAGGGAAGTGGTTGAGTTACTATCCCTGGAGGTCTTTTAAGAGACGTTTAGATGTTGAACTTAGTGATATGGTTTAGTGGAGGACTTGTCAGTGTTAGGTCAGAGGTTGGACTAGGTGATCTTGGAGGTCTCTTCCAACCTAGACGATTCTGTGATTCTGTGATTCTGTGATCAATTCACCCTAAAATCAAATCAACAAAACACTAGAAGGCCTGCTCCAGAAGTCTCAGAAGCACCCTGACTTCTACAGTGTTGAATAACACTAGAATAGACTAAATAGACAATATTTAAACATATGCATAAAAACAAACAAACAAACAAACAAACAAAAAATAGGTTGGCCTGGAATTAGATAGTTATGTCTTATACTATAGATCAATCCCTGTCTTGGTTCTGCTGGATTTGTCCTTTATTTTTTGCCTTTTCAGGATTTTCTTACATCCCAATGACAGAATCCACAGCAAATCTTCTATTTCAAAAAAAGCACATCTTTTAATTCATAGAATAATAGAATGATGTAATCATTTAGGTTGGAGAAGACTTCTCAGATCATCTAGTCCAACCTTTAACCTAGCACTGATCATCACAGATCATCAAGTCCAACCATTACTCAGGAAGGAGTACTTTTTTTTTTCCTTTTTTCCCCTGAGCTACCTGTCTGTAGGAAGAGCACATATACATCACCATTAAAATAATTCTAGCACCAAATTAAAATAGATTGAAAAAGAACTTCCATGGTTTTTTTTAGATTACATTATTTTTGTGGTGAAATTGAGAAATATTTCAGCCCCAGGGTCCCACAGTTCTTTGCTGTTCAGATTGTATATGCTACATCCAAGCACTAAATTCTCTCATGAAAAATACAGATACAATTTTTAAGGATCACATATGAACACAAACTGAGAATAGATAAAGACACATAACAGTCTTTCCAGTTGGAAACACATCTTGCCAAACAGTGAGTCAGTTACCCCATCCATCATCCGTCATTTGTGATAATCAAGAAAGACCTAAAAACCTATTACAAAGGCAAACTTTGTAACTAAAGTTCACCCACCAAAGAACGTTGACTATATAAAGCTATGAATTTATCACAGAATATATTTTCCTCCCACTACTCATGACTCACAACCTAGAGATCACATCTCTCTTCCCAGAGGAAGTTCCTATCATCCTTCACTGCCCTCATTCTAAACTCATATCAACTTTCATATATGCCTTAGATACCAAATCCCTTTTTCTCTATATACCCAATTAAGGTCAGAAAAGTTACTCTTGTATTTAGTTTTAGAAGTTTTTTTCTTGGTTTCAGTTTCAGAACTGAAAATCTGGTATGTCCGAAAAGATTTCTATGCTTTCCAACTATAATAGTAGTTTTAATAAAAGAGATTACTTTTATGTAAAAACCTTCCTTCCCTGGAACAGTTGTACTATTATATTTTCATTATCTGTATGTGTGGGTACCTGGCTATATTTCTTAGTCTGAAAAAACTAAGATATTTTGTAGTAGTTTTTCTGCTTGGATCAATCATAAGCACAAGTTATTCTAATTTTCATCTCATCTAAAGGACTCAGAAAAGATTTTGTTTGTAGTTTTTGGGCAACCAAGGGACACAAGAACATGGAATATGGATAAGGTTCTCATGGATGCTTTTCAGTTGGGACATTTTCTGCAGTAATTTTAGAGATTCAGTAGACATGCAGAGTGCTGGGATAATGGAAATGTTGACATGAATACTGGCTAAAAATAAGTGAGAAGTATTGTTCTTGCACAATAAAATAGTAACTAGGATTTTCTGTTCACCTATAGATCATATCCTTTGCATTTTCTTTTACTGAGAGTAAAAGCTGCTAATTTTTTTAAACAATCTAAATATTCAAAATATGACATGCAGTAGAAAAACAGTTTCACTTCTATAACCTTTAAAATTATAGATAATAATGAAAAATATAATTAAATTTTACATAAACATATATTATTTGTACATGGATTCATTGTATACCAACTATTTGTTTTCCTTTTCCTGCCCTCAGGAACTATGAAAAATCTAAACAGGTCAAGTCCAGCATTACTGAGTTAAAATTTAATTTATCTTCCATTCCCAATTGAAAGCATGATATTATGGAATATTTTTCACTATTACCCCTCAAATTGCTTCTATTCTGTATAGTGTATTAAATGCAATGAAAATATATGAATTTAAGATTTCAATTGACTTCTCATTTTGTATTCCAACATAGAATAACAGATGGAGCATGGCATATTTTAAGTTAGACAAAGGACTTGTGTGATAGGAAACTAAAGATTTAAATCACATAGAAACTATGAACAGATCTCATTATTTCATTTAGCCCAATATTTTCTTTATGTTTTGATCTTTAGGAATCCATGCTATATAAAAGCACACAAAATTGAGTTTGATTTCAGGAGGCAGTGTTTATTTTTTTTATGGACTGGTACAGTATAAGAGAAATATCAGACTGCAATGAGAAAGGCTTAATTCCTCCAAGACTGAATATCTTCAACGAATAGTTTTGAACCTATAGGTATTATTGTATCATGATCATAACTAATATAATGAATTCAGAATGTTTTAACATAATAATTCAAGTTCTAATATTAGCTTTGTTAAATATATTAACATTACTATGAAAGATAACAGACTTTTTTTTTAATCAGATATTACATTTCCTCGATAATGTAAAATAATGATCTGCATTGCAGCTGTTATATAAGCTTCCAAAATATTCTGAGAAATCTCAAATTTAAGTTTTATTTGAAGAGAATTGACAAGATCTGTTCTTATGAGTATGAAGCTGTTATTGCATGAAAGATCCAAGTTTTGACATTTAGTGGTGCAGGAAGTTTGCCAAAATGGGAGGGAGAAGAGGAAGAATAGTTTTCTATGAGGTACTTAATCTGCATATAGATAAGCTTCTTCACTCTGTGAATCATAGATATCAATCATTCATGTTCATCAGTGTCTCATACATATTCATTAGAACAAACTGGTATGCATGATTAAAGCTGTTATAAAATGACAATACTGTGTTTTGTTTTTATCTCAGGTCTCTGTGTACTGAAAACTCCACTGGCTGTTTCCATCTTGTGATCTGAGAACACTTTCTGCTATCTATAAAGAACCAAAACTCCATATGAGCTTGTACGGAAATACAGTCTGCATTCAAACCACTTAGCATTTTTTAAGCAGTTATAAAGGAATCATGAAGGTTTTCTACTTTCTGAGCAAAGATTTCAGCAGTGTTCAAATGCAAGTTACAAGTTTTTAGGGATTAACAAGAAATAAGTGTATTTAATGTGTTTGCATGCAGATACTGGGAGGAATATTGCTAGATAGGAAAATGCAGGTACATATTTATATTTCCCCTAAATTTATTTTGTGATTTTATAGCTGTTGTAATGCTTTCAGAGAGTCCATTTGGACTCACAGACTGACACTAGATTTGGTATAGGACTGGCTTGAAGCAGGGACACAAAAACTAGCCCCTTTCTTTCATAAACTCGTATTCTAGCACCTTGAACTGTCATTTATTTTCTACATTTGTGTCGAATATGAAGCTTTATTGATTTTACTAGAATTACAGCTAGGAAAGACAAGTCTAAAAAATACACGTGAAGTAGGTTTGTGAAACATTCAAAATATATTGTCCATACATGCTTAATCTTGAAAGATTAAAACACAGTTGTTTAGTACCAAATTTCTTTTGCTATACTATTTCTTCAAAAGATCATAGTACATTCATTGTCATCTGAAAATAGTAAGCACTTCAGCTTTTGGCTTGGAAATAAATGTTTTACAGAACATGTTGGCTCTAAATGTTCTCAAACATAAGAACTGGTAAAATTAGATAAATATAAATAATAAAATAAATATAAATAATAATAAAAAAAGATAACTGATAAAATTAGAATTGAAATGTAGGTTTTTATTATTTCACTTAAATGAATGAAGAATACATCAATGAGTGACAGGTATTTCCTTGAGATAAAGGCATGTCCCAGTTTTTGCCATTAGAATCTCATTTTAACTCCCAGTTTTCATTTAATGATGACAACTTGCTCAGTGAGTTAGTGAGCCTAAATAGTGTGACTTGCACTAAACTGAACCCCAGATCAGAGATGTATTTATTTGGTTAATACTCCAGAATTAAAGTGGAATAACATGCTTTTCCCTGAATTTCTAACCTACGAAACAGGAACATGAATGGAAAAAAATAAACATATAGAAGACTATGAAATATTATGGCAAAACAGTGAGTTGGTCAAGGAAGGATCATGTGACATTATCAACACACATAACCACATCTGGCTATTTGAATTTTCTACTCAGCCTAAGGAATCATAGTTTTCTACTCTGCCTAAGGAATCACCCAACTTTCAACGATAGTTTGAAAGCTTTTTCTCATATCTAATCTAAATTTCCCTGTCTAAAATTTAAGGCCATACTTTCTTGAACTATCAGTTGAGTACGTGAAGAACAAATTATGACCTAGAACTAAAAAGCCTCAATTCACTCTCACTAGACTTAATAAGTTTAAGTCCTCCAAGCTTTCCTTAAACCTGTTTATAACCTATAGGTATGCCATGGCTTTTCTCACTGTATTCTAAATCTTCTTGGAAAGATGACACCTTGAACAGTACTTCACAGTCACATTACTCCAGTTCCTTCTTTACTTGTGAAGATCAACATTTTAAGATTATTTTGCATGTTTTACAAATAAAGGATCATTCTGTATATCTTAGCATCTTGTTTGTCTTCTTCATAACAGCATAGTACTGTGATCTCATACCGAACCATTAAGTTTGTTATGATCTGCATGTAATTCTCCGCAAAACTGTTAAGTTAATGATCCTCCATCTTGCATTTATTTGTATAAGTGTAAGAAACTGAATATTTTTCTAATTATATTTTGTATATTATTTTTCCTGTGTATATAATTATGAAGCCTAGTCCTGTCTGCCACTAGACCTACAAGGATTTGCTTTCATCTGCAGATTTAACATATATTTTACTAACTCATCAAAAGTTTTAATGATATTTTGATTGGTATCAGATGTTAATCCCAGAATTCCACCTTCAGTATCCTTTCAGTTTGTCAGAGAAAAATAATGGTAACTATTTTGGACTTTTTTTTTCAAATTTCTGCCTATTCAGTTACAGATTCAATAGTCCATGTGCCTGTAAAATGCTTGTGGAATCATGTGAGATAGTTTCAAAAGCATTGCTATGGACAGTCCATATAAGACTAGATATTTCAATATATGTGATATCGTAGAATCATAGATTCATACAATCATTAAGGTTGGAAAAGACCTTCAAGATCATCTGGTCCAACCATCATCCTACCACCAATATCACCCACTAAAGCATGTCCCTAAGCACCAGGTCCAGACTTTCCTTGAACACCCCCAGGGACGGTGACTCCACCAATTCCCTGGGCAACCCGTTCCAATGCCTGACTACTCTTTCTGAGAAGAACTGTCTCCTAATTTCAAATTTAAACCTCTTCTGGTGCAACTTGAGGCCATTCCTTCTAGTCCTATCACTAGTTATCTGCAAGACACCGTCCCCCAGCTCCCCGTAACTTCCTTTCAGGTAGTTGTAGAGAGCAATGAGGTCTCCCCCGAGCCTCCTCTTCTCCAGACTGAACAACCCCAGTTCCCTCAGCTGCTCCTCACAGGACTTGTATTCCAGGTCCTTCACCATCTTTGTAGCCCTTCTCTGGACATGTTCCAGTGCCTCGATGTCCTTCTTGCACTGAGGAGCCTAAAGCTGAACACAGTACTCGAGGTGCGGCCTCACCAGAGCAGAATACAGGGGGACGATCACCTCCCTGGTCCTGTTGGCTGCACAATTCCTGATACAAGCCAGGATGCCGTTGGCCTTCTTGGTCACCTGTACACACTGCTGGCTCATGTTCAGGTGAGCATCAATCAGCACCCCCAGATCCTTTTCCTCCGCACAGCTTTCGAACCACTCTGCCCCCAAGCCTGTAGCGCTATACGGGGTTGTTGTGGCCAAAGTGCAGGACCTGGCACTTACCCATGTTACACCTCATCCCATTGGCCTCTGCCCATCGACCCATCCAGTCCAGGTCCCTCTGCAGGGCCTTCCTACCCTCCAGCAGATAAACACTTCCCCCCAACTTGGTGTTGTCTGCAGACTTACTGAGGCTGCACTCAGTTCCCTCACCCAAGTCGTCAGTAAAGATATTGAAGATGATGGGCCCCAACACCGACCCCTGGGGAACACCACTGGTGACTGGTCACCAAATGGATTTCACTCCATTCACCACTACTCTCTGGGCCCAGCCGTCCAGACAGTTTTTTAACCCAGCAAAGAGTGTACCTGTCCAAGCCATGGGCTGCCAGCTTCTCCAGGAGAATACTGTGGGAGATCATGTCAAAGGCCTTGCTGACGTGTAGGTAGACTATGTCAACAGGCTTCACCTCATCCACCAGAGGGGTCACCCGGTCACAGAAGGAGATGAGGTTGGTCAGGCAGGACTTGTCTTCCATGAACCCATGCTGTCTGGGCCTGATCCCCCGGTTGTCCTGCATATGCTGTGTGATTGCATTCAACATGACCTGTTCTATTACCTTTTCTGGCACCGAGGTCAGGCTGACAGGCCCGTAGTTCCCCGGGTCCTCCTGATGACCCTTCTTATAGACGGGCGTCATATTAACAAGTCTCCAGTCATCTGGGACCTCTTCAGATGACCATGACCGCTGACAGATGATGGAAAGAGGCCCAGCAATCACATCTGCCAACTCCCTCAGCACCATCGGGTGGATCCCATCTGGCCCCATGGACCTGTGACAGTCCAGGTGGAACAACAGATCTCTAACTGTCTCCACCTGAACTGTGGGTGGGTTCCTCTGTTCCTCATCCCAGACTTCTAGGTCAAGAGGCTGAGTACCCCGAGGATAAGTGGTCTGGCTGGTAAAGATAGATACAACAGATATACAATTAGATATCAATAGATATACAATTAGATATAATAGATATACAATTCGATATACAATTATATACAATGTAGAATACAAGATAGATAGAAGGCAATAAGAACCTCAGCCTTTTTCTTATCCTCTGTAGTCATGCTCGTCCCTGGGGGGAATAATTTTAATTTATATTTTTTAAATATGCATTAATAGATAGAAGTTTTGACAATGTTAAAGATCAATATGTATTTAATTTGAAGAGAAAAAAAAAAGAAACAACAAAACAGCGAGGACATTAAAAAGGTAGAGGAGGTAGTGACAGATGAAAAAAACGTAAGGAAGAAGAAGGAGACATGGTCTGCTCTGGACAAATATTGGTAGTATGTGACTATGGCTACCAAATCTTTACGTAACTCAGTGCCAGCAAATGATACAATTATTCAGTGAACTATTAATTAGAGGTGGATAAATCAACCAATTAATTGTATAAACACAATTAAGTGAGAAAATCATGTAGGTGCAGAGTCAATTAGGTTGCAAAACTCATTATAATTAAAATACACAGGCAATGGAGTGGTATTAAACAGGCAAAGTTTAAGGATTAATAATTAGCTAAACAAATAAAATCAATAAGTGGACAATCAACAAAGCAGTGAATCAGTTAAGCAGGATGAAAAGTAATTTCATTTTAAAATAAGACATCAATGAATCAATAAATTAATTCTCCAGAGAATGATGTGATCAGTAAGTAAAGACAAACATTGCAATTATTACTGGTAGGTGGTTAAATGAGCATGAGAACACCTACCTGGAGAAAGTTTAGTGGGTGTTCTGGGTACCATCAGCAGCCACAGTGAGAGTAGGCTCCAGAAATAAGCCTTTCTTACTGTATTTGTCACTGCAGCATTCTCAGCATTCTCTGTGTTAGGAATCATACTATATTTATGGAAAAAAAAATCCTTTTTTTTTTTTTTAAAAATGTAGGTAAGACCATTATACTGGCAATAGCTCTTTACATATTTTAAATAGTATGTAACCTACAACATCCCTTATTTTTGTAATGAACAAACTTACTCCATATTGAAATTATAATATGACAATTCTGCTTAGTTGATAACATCATGATTAATAATAAATTAAAACAATAATTATTTAATTAATAATTAATTATTAATAATAAATTAAAACAATAAAACTCATGATTGTTTTAGGAATACTTGCATTAGGTTTTCAAGTCTTTTTATTATAAAAATCAGATTTGTTGTTTCTACTATCTTAGGAGTCACCAGAATGTCTTTTGCAATTACATCTGTGGACATTAAAATCATAATAAAAAGTTTTATGTGAGCTACTAAGACCATAGTTGCTTTTACTTGTGTACAACTATTTAAAATTTGTTTAAATATTACTACCTTTTTTTTTTTTTTACAAGAATGGCCTTGTTAACAGAGGTAAATAAGTTGCATATTCTAAATGTACTATTTTGCATTGTGTCTTTATATAAAAGTTATGTAAAATTTTGAAGTAAACTAAGTACACTGTATATTTTATGACAGCACTAAGCAATAAAGGTCTGGGAAGGGCTATACAAATTCCACCACATATCTCCTCCACTTGATTTAATTGCCTGACTTTCAAAACTCTTGCTATTCTCTTTGCTAAAAAAAAAAAAAAAAAAACCTCCAATGAATTGACCTACTTTCTAAGGAACTGAAAATCTACCATATTACTGTATATTGCGGTTCACATAATTTCAAAGCTTTAAAATACCGTGAACCAGGAATTAAATCCTCGAGTACATACTTAAAATTTAGGTTTAGAAATATTGCAAAAGTGTTGCAATATGCCTCAAAACAAGCTTTGCAAAACTGTGAAATTCAGAGCTAAGGTTAAAGTGAAAAATAATATAGTAACGTTAATCTGAAGAAATATTGAGCTAAAGTATAATCTTTGCCTTGCAATGATACCTCAAGCAGCTGGTAGTCAGAATATATATAATCCTCTGGGTATTGCATGGAATCACTACAGAAACACTACCTTGCTTCATGAATGTCAAAAAGCAGTGAAAATGCTAGCATACTGCCCTGAAAGTGTAAGAACGACATCAGAATAAATAAGCAGGAAGAGATCTAATAGGGAACTTTCTGACAGATTTTCTTTTTAGGAAAGTTTCATCAGAAAATGCTTTCTTGTTGAACCTAAAATGTTTCAGTTACTATACTCCAGGTTTAAACTTCCCCTGCATCCGAAACAGGTTTTGTGCATCTAGAAAGCTGTGACTCTTATGGTATGGAAGAGTTTCTCTAGGACAGTGCACCTATCAGCTCTGGCCACAAACTGCAAAGCAAGGACCACATAAGCTTCCTTGTCTGCAAGGTAACCCAGAGGATCAGGACTCCCAAACAGTCTGTAGGAACATGGAGTCTTAAATGTACAGTCAGAACCTGGTGAATGATGACAGTCGACATACCACATAATTTTGCATTTGCACAATTACAAATCAAATAAGACAATGACAAATGTTATATTTTTTATAATATCAAGACACAAATAGATATTGTTTCAAGTATATTAAAATAAATAAATAAATAAATTACTCATCTTGTGATCTCTTAATGTCCTGGATTGAAAGTTCAAATATATGTGCTCTATTTAAAATTTATATTTTTTCTCAACTTTCCAGAAATGCTTGTTTCATCATAATTGCAATTATATAACGTATTTTAAATACCAATAAATATCTCCAGAAATATGACAGAGTAAAAAATTATCATATGCATGGCTATATAAAAATATATGTGTATGTCTATGTAAAACGTTTAGATTATAAGTGTCTTAAAAAAATGTAAATAATTGCTGCAGAATAATAATAGCTCAAAGTTTTGTTATGAATCACAGGAAATGTAGCTCAATGATTCACTATGATCCACAGAGCATGTACTTAATTTTTTGAATATTTTATGTGTCCACAGGTAATTTAAAAGATAGAATCAGCTTTAGCAATTTGTAGATCTTCTCAGAGGATTATGGTTGCATCAGCTGGTGTTTGAGATATTAAATTCTAATTTTTGTTCCACAATATTATTAATTATGAATCACAAACGGCTTGAAAATTACATGCAATATGTTTCAGTATACAGTTGTTCCAATTAAGGATTGAGACATCAATAAAGAAACAAAAATTAAGTAGAAACCACCATAATCCCCTCTAGGTTTTACGCAGCACTCTCCTCTGCTACCAGCACATCTTGTACATTATGTTCTACAGGAGTAATTCCTACATTTTTGATTAAATGTAGCACACCATTGTTTTTAACATCTGCTAATTCCAAACAGATATGGTGCAGAAAAAATATATATAACTCAACATTATACTCAGTATGCATAATGTATTTACATATATATTTACTCGGCATATATAATTCAGCATATATAATACTCTGCTTCTGAAGAAAGAATATTTTAAAAATAATTGGTGTTTATAACTTCATATCTGTTCATTCTGACAGTTACCAGCTCCATCTGTTTTATTCCTCCTTCAGTCACTGAGGTGGGCTAACAAACACTTTGGTCCATGACAGTGCCTTCAAATTTTATATATGGTGTCATTTATAAAATGTAAAAAGTTAGTAAAAATATAAATTGTTCTGGAGTAACAATATTACTCAGATATACATTTCATGTTACATCTAAGAGACAAAAGTAAAAGCAATGTATTGGAAGATAAAACAAGGACTCTGAAAGGGAAGTTTGGTTTCTACAGAATCACTGGTCTTCTGTAAACACATGTATATACGTTAAAATATGTGTGTAGCTACGTATTTAAACAATGACAATTTACCCACTCAAGTAAAGATACTATACTACCAAACACAGCAATTCTATCACCCAAGGGCAGACTCTCAGCTTGTATAAGATGCCTTAATTCTCTCAGCAGATTGTCTATCAATGCATTTGATATTCTCTGTATTTTATTTTGACTGAATATATTGAGATCTTTGTATGTTATATTACATAAAATATATCAGTTTGTAGTTGTGTAATGTTTTTGGCTGGAACAGAGTTAATTTTCTTCATAGAGGCTCACAAAATGCTGTGTTTTGAATTTTTGATTAAAATAATGGTGGTAACACACTGATGTTTCAGTTGTTGCAGAGCAGTTCTCGCACAGAGCCCAGACCTTTCGGCTCCTCGTGCTGCCCTGCCAGCAAGGAGGTTGGGGGTGCACCAGGGGTTGGGAGGGGACACAGCCAGGACAGCTGGCACACGCTGGCCAAGGGGATGTCCCACACCATGTGGGTCATGCTCAGCAATAGCAACTGGAGTAAAGGGGGGGGGGGGGGGGGGAACACGTTCAGAGTGATGATGTTTGTCTTCCCAAGAAGCCCTTACATGTTTTGAACCCTGTTTTCCTGGGAGTTATAATATAATAATAATAATAATAATTAATAATAATAATAATAATAATGTATTTCATGGGATTATACTACTACTAATAATAATCTGTATATAAACACAAACACATTTCTGCATACAACTAAAAAAGATCAACAATAAAAAAAACTTCATATGAACCATACAAACTTATTGTTTTATTATAGTAATGTAATACAAAGAATACAGTAATTAGCTTATTTAGCTTTTTATTTTACCATTTGCATTCTGATATCAAAGTAATTAAAGATGACTAATTATGTTGGAGGGGATGTTATACTTTGCATTAAATGGAAACTCAGCCAGTTGGAGAGGTTAAATTGATTTGACTAATGCTTTCTAATGTATTAATTATTTTATGTCTTCAGAATGGATTCTGTCAGAGTATTTATACGTTATTCTACAACCCCTTATTAGCATACATATATTTGAAATAGCTGTGGACCAGGACTAAGAAAGACAACTTTTCTCATGTAGATAAAATATGCCTGTCTCACTGCAGTCTGAAAATATAAAATATTTACTTATTTAACACAGCTTACATACATATTGTAAAGAAGTCTTTGCTCTTTAAAGCATACCTTGGTATACTTAAAATATACCAAGAAAACCTTAACTGCAACTTCAAGAAAATCAAGAAAGAAGATCCAGAAAACTAGAAGTGGTCAGCCATATCTCAGTCCTCAGGAAGATAATGTAAAAAAAATCCTTCTGGAAGCTATGTGCAAGTACCTGAAGGAAGAGAAACGATTAAGAGAATTCAGCACAGAGTTACTAAAGGCAGTTTGTGTCTAAGCAACATGATAACCTACAAAGAAAAGACTGCCTCTGTGAATAAGGGAAGAGTCGTGAATGTTGTTTGCCTTGACTTCAACTGTGACATATTCACCTACTCTGTTCTTACAGCTAGAGAGATATGGTTTGGGTATGTTGGCTATAAGATGCATTAAAGATGGGCTGTTGGGTTCAAAGGATTGAGGTCAGTAATATAAAGTCCAGCTTATGGCCAGTTACTAGTGGTGTTTTCCAAGGGACAGTACTGAGGTTAACACTGTTAAATTGCTTTTTGAAATACGCAGATGTTGAGATAGAGTGCACTCTCAGCATATATTGGGGATGGTACCAAACAGCATGTGGGGTGGAGAGCAGCAGGAAGAGTGACTTACATTCAGTAGGGCAGAGCCTCTGCAGGCCAGCCTTGACACCCTGGAAAAATAGGCTGATAGACACCTCCTAAAGTTCCACAAAGGCAAACTTCTGCACCTAGTATGGATTAACTGCATAAAACTGTTTAGGCTGGGTCCTGTCTGGAGATGGAGTACCTCTGCTGAGACTTGCAAAGACTTTTGCAAGACTTGAAGGACCTGGTAAACAATGAGATGAATGTGAAGAGTATCCAGAGTACCGTGCACAGCTTAAAGCTCCCCAGTACAAGAAAGAAACTGTCAAACTGAAACGAGTTTCAGTTAGCAGACCACCATGATGACTACAGCAGAGGCTCCTGTAGTGTAAGGAGAGGCAGAGAGAAATAGAGTTTGTATAGCCTGGAGAGGAGGAGACTGAATCGAGTTAGAACACAGGAAAATTTTGATTGAACTTCAGAATTTTACCATGAGGATGGTGCAGCACTCAGAAAGGCCATGAAACCTCCATCTTTGGAGATGTGATTTAACCCATCAGGCAGCTCAGCACCACGCAGCTGTTCACTGTGTTCTGGTGGAATGGGGGAGAGAATCAGGGGGAAAAAAAAATAAAAGCTCATGTGTTGAGATAAAGACAGTTTAATAGGACAGAAAAGGAAGGTTAATAATAATAATAATAAATAGTTATATGATAATAATAATATGTACAAAACAAATGATGCACAATGCAATTGCTTACCGCCTGCTGACTGATGCCCAGCACGTCCCCAAGCAGCTGATCACCCCACCAGCCCACCCCAGTCAGTCACCCCTTCTTAAATGTTTAGCATGATATCATATGGTGTGGAATATCCCTTTGACTGTTTTGGGTCAGCTGTTCTGGCTGTGCCCCCTCCCAGCTTTTGGTGCACCCCCAGCCTCCTAGCTGCAGGGCAGTATGAGAAGCCAAAAAGTCTTTGACTTAGTGTAAGCACTGCTCAGCAACAACTAAAACATCAGTGTCTTATCAGCATTATTCTCATACTAGATCCAAAACACAGCATCATACCAACTTCTAGGAAGAAAATTAACTCTATCTTAGCTGAAACCATGACAGGAAATATTTAAAACAGCCTGAGAATGCCCTGAGCAACTTGGTCTATTTGGCCCAGCTGGAATGTCAAGATCCTTTCTAAGTTCATTCTGTGATTCTATGTTGTCCATTTGTTTATTTGTTTGTTTTATAAAACCAAAGATTTATAAAACCTTTGCCTTTATGCAGAGCAAAGATCTGAAATACTATCATACGGACCTACTCAAATGAAAGAACAAATGGACTGTCACTGAATGAACAGCTCAAACTAAAAAGGTACCTGTGTTCTTTGTTATCAGTTAACTTTCTTAAGCTCTATTAATTTTTGCAAAGATTTACTTGAAAATTACCTATTTTCAAACTGTCATTAGGTAGGTATTATTTTAATGTTTAAAATACTTGCAATTGAAACAGCATAAAAAACAGCGTGACTACACACAAAACCAGTATTATACATATCCTAACAGTTTGTCTAACACTAAACATATTTAAATTCCTGTGTGACAAGTTGTTTGTCTTGTACACTTGTACAGACAAGAATCTGTATAGCTGTGATAGGCCAGTATATTGAGTCCTCTTTCCTTTTTTTTTTTTTTTCCTTAATCTCTTCCCCTTTCCCAAAATATTTATGGAATACAGTTATAACAATTCTGAAAGTGTCAGCAGGACATTCTTTGTAAACAGTCAGCTTTGTAGTTATCCTTCCTCAGCTATGGTTATATCATGATCAGGTGAAAAATCAAACATAAAAAATAAATATGCCATATACATTTAGAGAAAAAAGTCCTTAAATGCAGTGAAGTTCAACATCCACACAAATACATAGAAAGTGCTATAAGATTTAGTGTAAAAGAAGATACCCATCCTTCATCTGTATTCTAAAAAATTATATTTCTATGTTCCTACCCTCAGCTGTCCTATGCTACTGAACAAGACTTTGTCTACTCTTTCCACATGCTTTTTTCCAGACCACTCCACCCACTGATGCACAGCCAACCGCTGGTCTTCCTTTTTTTTTTTTTCCTGCAAGTCATTTATAAGAACCTCAAAACTGCAATTCAGATTCTTCCTGCACAGTTAGGTTGTGCCCTATGTCTATACAAAGAAGAGCTCCAAGGAAGATTGCCTGCAAATCAATTTCATTTTCACCTGCCTTCTGTGAATGAGGATCCACTGGAGAATTCTCAGAAAACCTTATAAGTGATCACTTATTTATCGAGGAATTTACTTTATGCTCATTCAATTCAATTTCCTATGGTAAATTACAATTTATTTATTTTTTCCATGTCTTAGAATGTTATTTAAACACATCCATTTTTTCTCTCCTGAGCACAGTTTTGTAATAAGACTGAAGTGCAGTTATGGGATTATCTCAGTTATGAGAAAAATACCTTTCACAGTATAATTATTTCACATTTAAAGTCCAATTATTTGGGTTGTGTCCCAAAGTGCTCAAGTGCTATTTCTTGTTTAAAGAGTGCAACTAGACTGTGGAATGTATTAACTTTGGATCATCTGTTGATGTTATACTTATTGATTTGTAGGAAACATCATCAGGGCAAATCATTACATTTCATTACACAAAATACAGGAAATTAGTCATAGCATTAGGATATGCAAACAGTAATGCCAAACATCAAATTTTTCCTTACAGTCCTGCAGTAGACTCTTTCCAAAGTAATATTTTCATGTCAGTTTCCAAAGAAATCAGTACAGTGTAAGAAATGAACATCAAACAAAAGCTGCAGCTAAAATTTGAATTTAGGCAATGTAACTGACAATAGTCCAAAGAGTAAAATTTAAGAACATGGATGAACATTCTTTCTCTGAATAACACTGATTAGTATGAGGTGATGTGGCAAGATGCAAACAAGTTCCACACCATTGTCAAATGCTGTCCTACCTCAATTTTATGAAAAATATTTCTGCTGAAAAAAAAAAAATCAAAGCATTTATATACTGTTGCACCTGTTTGCCTAAAAGTTTTTGTCATTACGTATACATCAGAAATACATTCATAACATGCATTTACAATGATCCAACCATACATACACCTTTCAGAAACTGTCCCTGACTTGCACAGATTTCACTGTTATTTTTCAGATAGAGAAAACTATTTAAACTCTACCTGGATGACTGAAGGAGAAAGTCACTGAAGCATAAAAAGAAGACTGGGGGTGTGAAGAAGAAAAAGAGCTCCAGTGGAAAAAGTGCTTGTAGCCCTACTTAACAAATAGTTGTTCTGTAATAGTGAATTCTTTCAAGTTTTATTTCCCTCAAAAACAAGAAAAAACATGTAAGACAAACCTTAACTCCCTTGAAAATGTGGGCTTTAATTGGAAAAGAAGAAAGAGTCTGAGACGTTGAGATAGCTAAGGCTCATATCACTCCTTCTATTGCTGTTACTGAATTGCGAGTGTCTGCAGAGAACCATCTTGTTAAAGAAAATATGCTTGAAGAGTGGTGTGAAACTGATGTTGAAGTCAACCTTAAGAAAATTTTCCTATTGCAAAACATCACTACTAACAGGGAGCTCTTCCTACTCTGCTCCATTTCCTTGCTGAAAACTACAAAAGGTTTAAGGAAGAATAATCCAAGTAATTTGTTGCCTTTTATTGTCAAATCAAACATCATTTTATATGGAGAAGAATAAAGCATAACTCAGTCATGACCAGCAACATAAAAGGTACTATGATTTTCTCTTCTGGCCACATATCCACTGTTATAACAGACAATAATGAGCACTTTTAGATTAAGGCAGAAATTCTGCTTTTTCTCCACTTAATAATGGTTGATTTTAAAATTGTGAACAATTTTTAAATCTTCTTTACTCATTTTTCCAAATAGGAATATATCAAGTATATGCTAGCCCTCCAAATTTCAAATAACCATGTCAGGTAGATTTGATAATTTGCTTTTGACATGTCATATACCAGTTTCTTTAGGTTGAAAGAGGCAGTAAAGAAAAAAAAAATCACTTTAAATTTTTGAAACATAGTTTAATATTATGTATTACCTACATCTTGAAATTTTTTTATCTAACAGGGATTTATCTACGAAAGTATTTGATTTGTTCACTAAGTCAAAAATAAATGCTCTTTCATCAAATTATTTACTTACAAATCTGTTAGTATGATGTTTTCTTTTAAAATTTTTAATCAGATATATAATATTGTTAGAAAGAGTTCAATTTTAATTGATTAGTTATGTAGATACAGTTGTCTAATATTTATAAACTTCTCAACTACTTAATATTCTGTTTATTTTTCTGCTTTAAAGTTATTTTTATCCATTCAAAATATTTGTTCAAACAAGATTGTTATGCTTTTGTTAATTTAGTCTTAGTAGAGGAAAATATGCCACTTTTAAGTAAGTGTTTGGGAAGATAAATCATTTTTGTAATGAGAAAGTTAAAATAAATAACACTATTATTATTTTCAATATTATTAATAATAAATTTAAATAGTTTACTAAATATTCGTAAAACCTGAGACCAATATTTAGGTATTTTCTCTAAATATTTTTTAGCAAAAGGAATGATCAATATTTTACAAAATCTGATCTATGAGGAAATATAGAAAAGAGAACATAGGGTATATTATTTATGTGTGCATGTGAGTGATAGAAAAGGGGAAACCACATCACCACAGTTCTTAGTTACAAGAAATTAAAAAGAAGGAATATCTCTTGTCATTCATATTGGAGAGATGTAATGTTCTCAAACAGTAACAAGTAAGATTAGATTGATTGGAAAAACATAAGCCATAGTGAAGGACTATTTTTTACATTTGAAATGACTGAGAAGATGGGAGGTCACTGAAAACCTTCAAGAATATGCTGGATAAGTGTACCAGGAAAGGTAGCTGACAGGAAGGGGAACTAGATGGACACTGTATAAAATCTTTCCAGAACTATTTGTCTGCAGTTTTGAATGCTGTTGAACCACAAGAAGTACCTGAAATACCTTTGAACTTTGTCTTTTTATAACTACAGAACAAAAATCACATTTTATATTATATGTGCACATGGGCCGTAAACAATATCTACTTTCAGTTGATGTACAAACTAATCGTTCTGATCTCTGAGTAAAATAACCTATTCTAAAGGATAATTTTATCTTGATAGAAATCATCCTCTGAAAGTACTAGAAACACATGAGCCACAAAAGACATTTTCACAGTCCAAGAACATTTGCTCTGATCATTGAAATATCAGTGAGTCCCTAACTACTGCATATAGCAATGAACTAAAAGCCATTAGTTTAACTTAATCACCTTCTTGCTATCAGGCATTCAGGGATAATATATATTTGGATTTTATGGTAGCTCACAGACAAAAAGGATATTTGTGCCAACCTAAACACAAATGAGTACCTTAAAGTTCCTATACAGGGTTAGCTCTGCAAAAGAGGAAGAGGCAGGCACATAGACACACCCCTATTAACAGCTGAAAATCACTTTTGAGTGTGAAAGGTGAAATATCCCTAATGTGCTAACGAGTTGGCAGAGACAGTGTGCATGACAGTGCTTTGTTTGTCATGGGGCAGCGCATCATCTTCCTTCTCCCCAGCTATCCTGATTGCCCTAGGCAGCTCTGTACATTAACACAGACAGAACCCTATGGCCACCTCATCTGAGTCTGTAGTGCCTGCTCTTACTTTGTGGGAGAAGTTGAAAGATGTCCATTAAACTTAGTCAAAGTACATTAAAAAAAAAACAAAAAAACTCATCTCCTATCTCCCTGTTCTTTGCATCTGCATCATCATTATTATTCATAATCATCATATTTCTTCTTGATAATCATCATAGGTTTTAAATTATCATCAAAAATTTGTGAGATTGCAAATTCCAGTCTCAGAAGTAAACCTCTTGCAGAGGTTTGTTAATAATGTTAATAATGTTAATAATTTGTTAATAATGTTAACTATTGCAGCACCGGTACTCAGAACTATTATTAGGGAGAGAAAATACAGAAGGAGACGACTACGTAATAATGTCAGGAAAGACACAGAGTCTTTCAAATATGGTATTTTTTAGAGTACAATATCATTTCTCCTTTCATGTTTTTATTTTCTCCTCTTCTTCTTCTTTTTTTTTTTTTTTTCCTCTTCTACCAAGAAAGAAAAAGAGGATGTTTCAGAAATGTATATTTGTATATGATACCATATTTTTTTTTATTCCTTTAAGTCTGGTAAAGATGCAGAAACAGTTCTCTAGTCCTGTGAACTTCTATGGGACAATTACAAAAGTGAAGATTGAACATTTCACCTAAAATCTTTTCACTGCTACATTATTGAAATTATTTGAGTACAAAAGCTGTTACAAAATTTAAATAGATGCAAATTTCCTACTTCATTCACTGTTTACAAATTATTAGTTTAATTCTTTTTCATAAAAAGCTATGAAATAAAAATGAGACTTGTAAATCATTTTTAAAACTTCAAACTCTTTTTTTTTTAACCATAGATTCTAAACGTCTATTTTATTTTTATTTCCAGAACTAATTTTACCACTTAAGATGTTTAAATTTTATTTCTATCCTGAATTGTTTAAGAATGTTATGATCATGTCTAGATGAATGATTCACTTAACTTGTATTCTGTCCTCCTTCAAAGTTAGGTGTTTTAATTAAAATTATAGATGTATTTTCTAGGGGAAAAAAAAAAAAAAAAAAAAAGATCATAACCACCTTTCAGTCTTTTGAGATTTTGAGATGTACCTAAGCTTTAATATATCCAGCTGTTCAACAAAGAAACATATTACATACAGACAAGTTCAATGTCTGACTAGAAATATTTCATACTTTCAAAGGAAAGAAAGATATGAATTTTGAACCTATACTGGCATTAAAACATTTAGGATTTTTTTCCTATCTGAGTTTTCTTATTTCTCTATTAGATGATCAACTTTTTTCCCGTATTTGTTGGACTTCTGTTAATATTTTTTACTCCTCTATTTTTATACTTGTAATTATTATTTAAAAAAAAAAAAGGAAAAACAAAACAAAATAAAAGAGCAACAACAGGAAAAAAAAAGAAAAAACACACCACCAATAAACAGAGTGTAGAGTGTAGTTCTTCCTAGCAGCCTGAACATCCAGCTGTAATATGATAGATCTGGCAAAACAATGATTCTTCTTCGTGATATTGATACAATAGACATATCCCTGCAGTGACATTCTTTTCTGACTCTATGCCAAATCAGATGGATTCCAGGTCATGGTTTCCAAATTCTATTACACTTCCTACATTTGAATAAATTTGAATCCCTTTAATTGAGAGTACCCCTTCCCCATTTCAGAGTAATTTCAAAATACAAGGTCTGAGCACGGGTGAACAGACATTAAATACCTCATTCTGCTACTTATTAAACTCTTTGCTGCAGAACAAGTGCATGATACTACCAAAAGACACTCAGTGAGGTCCAAGACAAGGATGGTGTCACTGACCTGGGTTGTTCCTTGCACACTCAAGAAGGATTGATTCACGAAACGGAGAACAATCTTTCTTGTGTAAATAAGACTGAGGTATCACAAACAAGACAATCACAAGAGAATAGGCATGGCACTGAAAAGCTATTAGAATAAAACTTTTATTTGAGTACTAGTGGCTGAAAGACAGTGAAAGAACTGACTAGTTCATAAAAACACATTTTTTTCTCAGCTATATTAAAAATATCTCTTATAATTGTATGTTTTTAAGGGAAGAAAATATTTGTCCTGCTTGTATTCAGCTAATACACTCATTTGTACTTGATTATGATTTCTTGCAGAATGACTTAAACAGATACTAATGGCACCAAAACATTTGTGATAAAATGCAGATTAATGTAAAAATGCAATTTTCAGTATGTTGCCATTTTATTTTCACTCTGCCAATTATGAAGACCCCAGCAGCATGGACTTCATTTCTAAGTGTGATTTATTAAGTGAAACATACTCTCTTATTTACATTCTTCAGGACAATCAATGGTCTAGAAGATTCTGAGTTGTGGAAAGAGGAGAACCAGATTAACTTATTTTATATTCAGTATTACTGGTATTTTTTACGGGATTGTATTGATTATGATTTAATAATAAGGGCAGCTGACAAAAAATAAAATAAAAATAACCTATCGTTTGTAGCAGAAGAATAATGTTATTAGGGTTATAAATGTACGTTCAGTTACTACCATGTTGCAACCATACCTTTTAATGTGACTTTTTTCCTTAGGAGAGGTAAGTCCTTAATTATGTTGATTCACCTGTATTTTCTCAGCATATGAAAAGATTCAATAATGTTTACACTAGTCAGGAGTTATTATCATTCAGAACACAGGTAATGCTGCTAATGTAGATCTGTGTAAGAATAAAAATTTTCTTATGGGTATGTCATAGCTCAAACTAAACAAACAAACAAAAAGAAACAACAACAACAACAACAAAACAACACAACAGTTTGTACGCCTAAGCTGGCAGAAAGGGAGGAACCACATTTATCTTGTTTTTCTTGAACTGAATGTATTCATGTGAGTGACATCAGAAACGTTTGTTATTAATGGGCTATGAGAAAGAAAATGGTGAAGGACTTTCTTTTCAAAAATTTATGATGTGTAGCAAACACCAATGCATAACAAAATAATATTGGCTTTATGTTTATTATATATTACAATATATTATATTTAATTTCAATGCAGTGAACACAAAGTCAGTAGGTTGTATACAGGAATGTTCTCTATATAATGTATAATGTTCTAATGTTCTTTATAGTAGATTGTTTTTTTGTTTTGGTTTGGTTTGTTTGTTTTTCAGCCAGTGATGAAAATAGTTTTGCCAAGATTCCACTGACTATATCGTTTTCAGCACAGTCTATTTGAGTGACGATAATGCAGAATGGTAGTTTCTCTAATAACTCATATTTGAGGGTTAGAGGGACTCATAAATGAGAGATAAGCAGACACACACAACCTCATTGTTCTTTATGTCACTATAGTACAAACCGTTGACCCCGGTGGAAGACATGAGACATTCCTTTGATACATTACTTTTTAACAGAATTACTTGCTTTTCCTCCTTGGGAGGGGGTGGGGAGGAGGGGACAAAAAGAATGAAATTGTGGCATAAAATCTTTTCAAGACATTGAACTAATAGAGAGCTGGAGAATAGCCTGACTTTTGACCCGACAAGATGAAATTCATTCTTTAATATGTTTTTTTCTTTCTTTCTGTACTCAGAACGTGGCAAAAAAAAATGTGCTTCATTATATCTCAATATTACTGTCTTTCTGATCTTTCTAAATTCGAAGATTTTGACCAATATTTTCATGTACTTCAGTTTTGCTTTTACATCCCAAACAGGATTGTGTGGTAAAGCATATGGGTATTTTTGTTCTAATATTTGTAGGGCATAAGATTGCTGCACTATTATTTAGTTTCATTGTACAGCAGAAGCTGCAGTCCAGTTCTGGTACTTGCTGCATAAGGTTCCTGATTTTTCTCACTGTTTCTATTTGTCCAATATTTAAAATAAAAGGCACAAAATGAAATAAGGAGAGGCCTGGGATCCAGGTTCAAATTCATGACTCAGACCAATTTCCCTTATCATTCACATTCTCAGCTTGTGTTATGTGGATTAAGGCAAATGACTCTCCAATGCAGAAAAACTGTTTTGGATATAGTGAAAGCTTGGTTCATGTTTGAACTCTACTTGTTTAGGTAATATAGAAACAGCTTGCCTGAGACTCTTTTTTTCTCAAAATCAGGCCCACAGTCAGGCACAAGCACAAAGTAAGATATGGTGTTGCTCAAAGTTCAAAAAGAAATGGATGGGTTTAAACTTGTTTTGGTTGGCTTGGGGAAAAGAAATGACACAGTTCTTTGAAGGCTGGTTAAATATTAGGTGTGCGTAATGACAAAGTGAAACAGAAGGTGTTTTTTTTTTTTCTGAAAGAGATGCAAGGGTATTACAGGCTTCTAAAATATGTTTAGCTTGCTCTTTTTCTATTTTTTTCAATTCAGTCATGTTGTTTGTCACAATCATTGAAGCTGCAGTATGAAAATGTAAGCTCAGTTGCACCTGATTTGACAAAAAATATATATATATAGACTAGTGCTCCCAGGTTTTCTCACTTTTTCCTTCTTCACTGATCAATGTTGTTTGCTGAAGTGGGGCCAGGAACTTGAAACAGTGGGGTAAAAACAAACAAACAAACAAACAAACTAAAACAAACAAACAATCAAACAAAAAAACTAACTCAAAATTAACTGGAAATTTAGGAAAGGAGAAAAAGGGAGGGAAAGAAAAGAGAGAGAGAAATGAAGGAACAAGGAAATTTTGCAATGTACATTTCAGGTTTTTGCCAACACTTTTTTTTTTTTTTTTTTTTTTTTGTAGGCAAAGACCTGTAAAAGCTCCCATCTATCACACCTTTAATCAGGACTAACAAAAACAGCAATTAGTTTAAATGTTTTAAAATAATTCTTGTGTGAATACCAATCCAGCTCTGGGATCTACAAGACTAAGCACAATAACCAATTTAAAATTCCCAGAGTCAAAATATGTTGATGTCTACTCTTGACCTGATGAACAAAGAATCAGTTTGAAAACTTTTATCAGTGTGGTCTCAGGCAAAGCAAAAAATCTGGTCTGAAAAATGGACAATTTGCTTTCATTTAGGACTCAACAACGCATATTTCTTACAAAATGTATCATCAGACAATGAGTTTCACAGTACATTTCTATTTCCTGATGCAAGAAAAATATTAAATGACAATCTGCTCTAAGATTTTCTCCCTAAATTTTCTACTTCTTTTACTTTCTTTCTTTTCCTGATCTAAGACTTCTGATATTTTGTTTGTTGCCCTGAAACATTCCTGATATATACAGTATAGGATATATGTACAGTGTAAACGTTTTAATTTGCTTAACAATTTCACCATATTAATTTATTATTTCTTCTATTCCATTCAACAACAATATAAAGACCTGAGAATTCTCTTTAGTAGTGCCAGCAAACCAGTAAATGGAAAATTCAAATGCTAATCTCCATAAGAGATCTCATAATTTTAAACTGTGTAGGACGATTTTATAGGTGACTGTTCAGTCAACTCCTTTTCATCAGCATGTAACTGATCCATGACAAATTCTAGTGTACTACTGCTCAGAGAACAGCTAGGAAATTAACTAGTAAACAATGTGCTTCTGGTTATTTCTTTATGTCTTCCAATAGACTTGTTCCCTCAATTGTTTCTGTGGAAGATATAAAGGAAAGTGTGATGAATACACACTCAATTTGGAAAGCTATGACTTTAAAAATAACATTAGGAACCTTGTTTGGTAATTCATCTGCTTAATTATTAGGTCATTTTCATAAAATAAATGTGATTTATCTCTTTCAGGAAGCACTAATGATGTTGGAAAGTTGCTTTGAATACCTTTCTCAGTCAGCACTATAATCACTTATTAATCTGAAATCAGGTCATGGCATTGTTTTTTTCTGTGTGTTGCTTTCTTTTTCACTTTTTTTTTTTTTTTTTTTAATAGAACCTGTAACTGCATAGTATTTTAATTATTAGCTGTTGGACTAGTATTGTTACTGGGCTACTTCGAAGTCTTTCCAATCTAACTTTTTATAAGGATGTGAATCTCTGTTGTCAATATAGAATTTCCCCTTCTAAACACATTCATTTTTGTATGATTGAAGAACTTTATATATATATTTTAGGTTTATTGTCTCATTAATAAAAGCTTGGAGAAAATGTCTTAGTTTTAGTCAGTTTTAACTTTTGGTATTTTTTGGAGTAACACATAGTTCTGCTATTGACTCATGCCAGTGTATCATTCAGTTCCCTTTAAAACTTCATGCTCTCACAACATTTATATTTTACGATAAAAATACACAAATAATTACAAAGATAATAAATATTTACCTTTATGTAAATTATTATTTATACTGCTATTTATATTTATATGATTTAATATTTATATGAAGTTATGGCAAGTTAGTTCTATTAATAAGTTCTCACTTTGCTAATGTTAGAAATTTTGTAACTAATTATTTTATTGAGGGATTTTTTTCTAACACTTTTTATTCTAATATTTACAACAGTTGTTACATTGACCTTAATTTTCCATTTATCTAGTCATGATATTTTGTATTTCTCTAAACATGAGAATATTGTTATTTTTTACTTTCTCTTTGTGAACCTGTAGAGTAACTACAGTAAAGGCCACATTAGATCAATTTCTTCAATAGACCTTTTAAGCAGTAATTGAATTTTGACAGTTGAAATCAGAGGAAGATGAAGTCAGAAGAAATCTTGTGGAAGACTACCCATACAGACAGATGTAATTCTGTACAGTATTGAGTGAGAAGAGTCTTGAGAACTATAACAGCTCTGAGTGAAGCTCAGAAACACTAATTTCCTAATGCAATTATTTCAAGATGACAATATGCTTCCAAGTGATTTATAATAGTTGAGTGTAAAAGGATTTGGGCTTTTTTAGTTATTTTCTATTTACCAAAAGCTCAGAGAAGTCTTTAGTAAACCTTGAAATCAAGAAAGCACTTAAACATTTGAGTAATACCAAGGAATTTTTTGGCTAATAATAGCAGAGAAAACTAAAAGTACACACACATATGTTGGAACTTTTAACAGATTAATGTTGAAATATATTTGGTTTTGGTTTTGATTTTTTCTTCTCCCCCACTCCGAATTCTTCCAACTATTTTCTTTGTACCTTTAATAATGTATCGTGTCATACATGTGATCAAACTGATGCATGGAATGATGGACATGGATGAGGAGGAATTTTCCAAAGCCATATAAGTATATGGCTTTGGAAGCCATAAGGATGAAGTCCAAGAATAAACAAGTGACCACTGCAACCTTAACTTCTTATATAAGTCTTTTAAAATTAATTTCTACAATACCAAAGACAAGTAGATGTTTTTTTGTCCAATTTTGCTTCTATTTTTACAGTCAAACTCAATCAGGGGCATTAACTATTTCATATCTGTAAAAATTCAAAGTGTTTATTAAACATTACAAGTAGTTAGCATAAAACCTGTATGATAAATCTTCACAACAACTGTGTGAAGAATTCCAAGCATTCTGCACATAGGAAAGTTATAGAAGAAAGGGTTATTTGTTTATGTAATATAATATAGATTCTTCCTTTTAGCTTCCATAAAAGGTTTATAATTGTCACTAAATTTCCAATAGCTTTAATTAATCTGTATTTTCCATTTATATAGCTAATAAGACATCTACAACTATGCTAATACTTAGATAGATTTATCTTAAGTAAAGGTCCAGGAAAAGAAAAATGAAGAATGAATAACAGTTACAAATCAAAAAATCTGTATGCTACATAGACTTACATTCTGAGAAGTCTAACTTTTTTTTGTCTTTTTTTTTATTACATTTATAATTTTAAGATTTTATTTACTTTTACTGGAAAAATAAGAGGTATGTAACATCACATTTTACATTCAAAAACTCCATTAAACTTCTAACAGATTTTCTTTAAAACAAAATGAAAACATCATGGCTTTATTTATGACATCTATTAAACAGGTGGACTGGCTTCAAAGAAATTTTATATCTATGGCTGAAAACTTAAAATAAACTGTTAATCTGTTAACAGCAAACTTCCATAGAGTCATATGAGGTAACTCATCAATCATGTGTTGAGTACTATGTTGTTACGCTTTCCCCTGTCTTGGACAACAGTCTGATCAACACACTCTCTGAAGGCAATATTCTAAAAGGCCTGCAAGAATGTAAATTGAGTGGACCAAATATTTTGTTTTATTATACTTGTTACTTCCCAGGCCCATCCTAAGTTTTGGAGGACTTTATAGGACTCGTACTGGGGACAAGAATGTGAACATCTCAGCAGTAGTGTGGTTCATATGAAGGGATGTTTTCCCCCTTTTGTTTCTTCATTCAATAGTATCATTTAAGACCTTTCCAATAAGATTTTTTTTTTTGTATTTGACTTTCTGTTTTAAGAAGGAGTCATATCCTCAGAGTGAAAATATTAGAATGACTATGCTTGTTTAACTGATTGTCCTTTCCCACATACTGCTGTATGCTGTACTTGTAATAATTGTTTTACAGGAATGGGTTTTGTTTCCATTCTAAGTGGTTTATCACTTTATAACAAAGTGTAAGTGAATCCTGGGAATGTATTCTTACTGGAAGATATTTTTTCCTCTGCCTTTTGCTGTTGGAATTTTCAAAATTGATAATGATTGATAATGATCATACTAATGATTTAGTATGGTTTTTATCTTATTATTTAAATCTGAAGTGATTTTCATGTGAATACTAACGTTTGACATTTGTAACTTTGTCATCAGTTATTTCCATGGCATCTGGCCTTACTAATACACAAAGTATTTTATCATTGCTTTTACAGCACTTAATTATTTCAGATTTTAATTTTATGTATATTTTGGTCTAGGTATAAATTCCCACTCTTTTTCTCTTGGAAACAAAGGGTATTATTTGACTATATTCTTTCCATCATTGATGATTTTGTTCATCAGCACTACAGTTAATTATTCCTCCCTGATAATACTGACACCAAAGAAATAGTATTCCCCAAAGTCAATATTTTTATTGAAATGGAGAATTAGAGAAAAGTCAGATGTTATTTATGGTGCTACTTGGTCCTGTGGTCTCTGACTGCCAAAGAGAATCAAGAAGCAGAAGTATTTTGTCCTTAATACCTCAATCCATGCAGACCGATATAGCCTATTATTATTATACTTATAAATTTCTCAATAATATTTTTGTATTGAAGCTTTATTAAAAGCATTTGTTATAGTATCTCATAATGTTTCATACTCATCTTCTAGAAAAAAACTCACAGCTAAGCCATTTCTTTCAGTGTCTGGTAATGGATATCTAGATCTCTAGAAAATACATCAATTTATTTTTGTATGGTATAGAAAGCTAAATGGTCTTTGGACTTTTCCTCTTTAGGGAAAATTAAATGCAACAATAAATGACTATAACGTACTGTGCATTTAAAGGTAAAATTAGCCCTGTTGGTTATTCTAGTTGAAATAGGACAAAAGTCCCAGTACACACATAGAAGAAATCTACCATGAAGTCTATTCTGTATAAAGAAAAGTGCTGATGTTAAAGGCTACTATAGTATACTATAATATATATATAGTATATATAGTGTATATGGTGCATATATATATATATACTATTATTGTTTGACTACCGATCCTACCAAGTTGGGAGCACAAAATTTTCCATAGCTTAGCTAAGCCAGGATTACTCTTCAGTCATATTTCTACCCATTAAAACAGAGACCGAGGTTATGAGAACACAAATAAGTTGACTGATCTTCAAAAGAGGGAAATTCAAAATGCAGTGGTAATTCCAAATGTCTGTAACATTTATTTAAACTTTGCAGTCAAGAGAAAGCAGTGACCAGAGCCATCTGCCTATACAGATTTCTACACACATACACATATTCTAGTGGCAGAGCTTTTACATTCTGTGAAGTTACTTTTGATCAAAACCAAAGGGAAGAAAGAAATGGAAACAGAAATGCTTGTCTCTTTCTTGTGCACTTCAGAATCAAGCATTAAACACCTCAATAATAAACAATAAAGGGCATTATATGCAGTACATTCACTGATTTCTCTCTTTTTTTTTTGTTATGTCTCAGGTTCATCTACTTATAGTTTATGTCTTTATTTCTATATTTTTTTTATGCAAGAAGTTTCAATCCATAGAAAAGTATAGAGTTCTTATTAGTTTTACTTCCAGATTGCCTTTCTAAAGCTTTAGCTTTTTTTCATTCACAGTATAGGCTTTTCAACTCTTTCTGAAATAAAAATCAGATTGTGAATGCAAAACCTCAGATATTTTGGGGTCCCTTTATGATATTATATATATATATTAATTTGGCTGGATATTTTTAAATGACTTTCTCAAATCTTAAACTTCAGCAAAGCATGCTGCATCTGAAATGTTCCACAAATAGAATAAATAGCCATTAATGGGAAGCAATGTATTTTATCTACACTGTGCTAAAACTTTTGAGAGAAATAGCAAATACAAGGAGAAGTTGGTGGAAAAGGCAGTGAGTTTGTTAGTTACATTTATGTATTTCATAGCAGTTATCAGTTGATGAAACAATTATTTACCAAGAACCTTTTTGCCTGACTTGTTTCTTTTTTTGTCTGACAACAAGTCATGAGAGGTGACATGGGTGTCAAAGACACAGGATACAAAGTTCATTATACTCTGAAGAGCAATATAATGTCTAAATAGAAGACTAAATATCTTCAGATCTTTTATCTTTGCTCTTTTACCCCTTGTTGAATCTTTCTTCTGTACTCGCCTATAGTTTCTAGTCCCTCAGTATTCTCTCCTATCCTTTTCCTTAAAAAAACTAACTGCTAGCTAGTTTGCTACACAAGACTCCACCTGAAAGTCTCACATTGCCTTAGGTTGCAAGAAACCCAATGGCACATTTCCAAAAGAATGCTTACTCTGATTGCTGTTACTATGAACAAGGTAACAAACCAGATGCCAGGTGCTTAGATGACCTACAGTTTATAAGATTTTTTGTTTACCCTTCACCTTGTTCAGCTGACCTTTTCCTTTATGTATGCTTTCTGCTAAAGAGCAGAGTCAGTGATTCACCTAAGGACAGCTTCCCTCAGCTTAGCTCCATTCAGTCTCCCTCTGTTTAAGTCAGCCCAAATCTGTCCTCATCAGGAGATGAGTTTCACAGTAGATGTTAAATATCCAGTTAACAAAAATTTTACATGTATAACATAAATACATTTTTGTATAACTTCTGCTAGAGTTGTTGTATAAGTTCCATAAAATCCTGGACTGGATTTGCACTAGCTCATTTTTCTTCCTTTTGTAAATTAACATCTGTTTTGTGTAAATGCACATTTAAGATCATTATGTCCACTAATATAGTAGACACAGTTAACCTCTGAGGCTGTCAGGTTGCATACCATTGTTGCAGTGTTATATCATGACAATCACCATCATGTCAGGCACTCAGACTCACAAGAGCAGTGAAGGTGGGGGTCTGGACACTGGTGGTGATTTAGCACGATTCTTTCAATGAGTATTATTAACTGTGGAATTTATTTCACTTTATGCCTTCTGAATTTGATGTTTAGAAGAATACCAAAAAGGCACGTCTCCCTGACACACACACACACAATTTTTATTTTTAGCAGAATTTTGTTGTGGGGTTATGGAACAGGTCAGACTGAATGAGTGACTAGTTTAGAGTTGATTGTTGGTGTGAGAGGACTTTACATATCAACACAGCAAAATTTCAGTTTTTTCAGTATAAATAGTATATGTTAAAAATAAATAAATCAATAACTACACTTTAACAATGCCAGGAAGAAACAGATTAATCACATGTCAGCTAAAAGCAAAACACTTGCCTTGCTATGTTAAGGTACAGGTTTTGGCTAACCTGTTATTCACCTTCTTATAGTGATGATTATAAAATATCAGGCATATTTTAACTTAAACTGACAATATCAAGTTTGGTTTTATTATTTTTATTGTTGTTCCGTTTCCTTTCATTTCTGCTGCTCCAAGATAGGGAAAAATGGAAATAGAAATAAACTAAATTGTTCTCTAAATGTGTCCACATTTTGTAAGTTTCATCTATCAAAACTGAACCGAAAAGCCACAACTCTGTGAATTCATCTCTCAAGAGGGTATTAAATGGAATAATTATATGATTTCATAATATTTTCAGTAATGCTGATGAAATACAACTTTGTCTCAAAGTTATTGTTTTGTTTTGTTTTGTTTTGTTTTTCTTTTCTTGCTCAATCCAGCCTACAAAGAGTTTTATTGGAAACATGTTTTATTTTAAATGACCATTTTAAGTTGATGGCAATAGTTAAAATATAACCAAAGTTTTTACACTCTATAAGGTCTGTTGGAAACTATTAACAAATTGTGGGTCCTGCAAGGATTTTAAAATGCTTCAAGAACAGACTAATACATGCCAGGCAACAACACAATCCCAGCCAGCCCTGACTAGAATATTCCTACCCACGTCATAGAATGTGACTGCCTTCAGAGGCAACAAAAACAATCATAAAAACAAAAATCCACTTTGAACTGGAGACAAAATAACTTTTTCATATAAATAGAGCATAAAATCCAGTGAACTGAGGACCTTAAAAGCCACTGGCACAACGCATTCAAGTATTTCATGAGGTAGTTTAAAATCTGTCTTCAAACAGCATGGTTGTTGCATGTTCAATAAAAGTAAAATATATTTCAATAAAGAGATTATCTTTGAACTGACTGAAATATCCTCCAGACCTAAAACCATAGAATGAGCTCTGGGAAATCCTAAAGAATAAAGGAAACTAAAAGCTTTAGTACTGATTTCATTCCAGGCTCTCCATCATCCAGTTCAGGGAAAGACTTGCAGCACAGAATCTGCTTTAGTGCCTTAACTGATTCACAGAATCACAGAATCACAGAATAGTTGAGGTTGGAAGGGACCTCTGAAGATCATAGAATCATAGACTGGCCTGGGTTGAAAAGGACCTTAAAGATCATCTAGTTTCAACACCCCTGCTCTGGGCAGAGTTGCCAAGCACTAGAGCAGGCTTCTCAGAGCCACATCCAGCCTGGCCTTGAGTGCCTCCAGGGATGGGGCATCCACAACCTCTCTGGGCAACTTGTTCCAGTGCCTCACCACCCTTTGAGTGAAAAAGGTCATCTAGTCCAACCCCTCCTGCCAAGAAGGATCACCTGGAGCACATTGTACAGTATGGCATCCAGGCAGGTTTTGAATATCTCCAGAGAAAAAGACTCCACAACCTCTCTGGGCAAAGTGTTCCAGTTCTTTGTCACCCTCACAGTAAAGAAATGCCCCCTCATATTCAGTCGGAACTTCGTGTGCTTCAGTTTGTGCCCATTGCCTCTCGTTCTCTCTCTGGGCACATCTGAACAGAGCCTGGTTCCAACCTCCTGACACCCTCCCTTCAGATATTTATATGTATTGATGAGATTCAAGTGTGTTTAACTCCTTAGCTAGTGTATTTTTGTTTGTTTGTTTGTTTTCTCTTGTAACTCCCATTTAAGCTTTCTATAAAATGAGAAAAAGACAGAATAATGACAAGGAAAGGGTGAGAGAGACCTGGAAGTTGTTCCTCAGTGACTAGATATATAGATTTTTCTGGAAGGAAAAACAAATATCATAGGGGGAATTATAAGTTAATCACTTACCCTTGCTGACCTGAAATAGATTATTTTGTTGATGTTGTTGTTAATCAACTTGAGACTTTAAATTTAACCCTAGAACATGAGATTTGACAACAGATTGTTATTTCTTGAAAAAAGTTAATTGTCTATTACATATATATTCTGCCATTTTGTTAAACTAATTTGAGTTGCAACAAAGACAATTTGCACACTACTCACCATTTTTTTTTCTAAATATATTTTTTCTTGTAATGTATAGGCATAAATTCTGAAATTATATAACCTAAGCCATGCTAGCTTTACTATGAGTCTAGCCCATCAGTTCATCTTCCAAGCAAGCATACAGAATCTAGAAACAAAGATGACAAGCTGAGAGCAAACCTTTGCCTTTCCGTATACTTTTCCATATGCCTAGATAGCTGACTCTCTGCAGAGTCTTACAGAGAGGTCATGGTTTGGGCCGGGATAGAGTTATTTTTAATTCATAATGGCTTGTGCGCTGCAGTGCTTTGGATTTGTAGTGAAAATAGTGTTGATAACACAGTGATGTTTTGAGTTGTTGCAGAACAGTGTTTACACAGAACCAAGGGCTTTTAATCTCATACCAGCCTGCCAGCGAGCAGGCTAGGGATGCCCAAGAAGTTAACAGGGAACACAGAGAGAACAGCTGACCCAAACATACCAAAAGGTCATTCCACACCATATGACTGTCACACTGAACAATAAAAGCTGGGGTAAAGGAGGAGGAAGGAGGGTATGTTTGGAGTGATGGTGTTTGTCTGCACAATGAGCCGTGCTCTCCTGGAAATGGCAAAATATCCACCTGCTGATGGGAAGCAGTGAATAAATTCCTTGTTTTGCTTTGCTTCTGTGTGTAGCTTTTGCTTTACCTAGTTAATCTAGATAGTTTTTCCTTATCTGAAACCATGAGTTCTCGCACTTTTACCTTTCTGATTCTCTCCCCATCCTGCTGTGGGGGAGTGAGCAAGTGGCTGTGTGATGCTTAGCTGCCTGCCAGGTTAAATCACATGTTAAAAACATATTATACAAGTATATGGACTTTACACTCTTTGATAACTTTCAGTTGCAGCAGTCTAAACACAATGAAAAGTTCAGAAGATTACTGTCTATTGCTGCAAAAAGAAAGGCTATACTAAGAAAAGAATTACCTTCTGTACTGCCTCTTTATTATATTTTTTTTTTCCTAAGCTTCTGCTTCCTGGCTGGTATGAGACACAATATTGTGGGATGGATGGGGCTCTGTCTGTTGCCAGATATCACAGTCAGTACAAAGTTGTTCTTCTATTCTAAACACACTATTAACATGTCATCTTAATGTGACTGAAAACTTACTTCTGTCTTTTACAAAGGTAAAAACAAAACAAAACAAAACAGCAGGAAAATATAGAATATAGCTATTAAAATATGTCTAACAAAGCTTACTCTGTTGCAAAATGTTCTGGTACTTAATATAATATTTCTGATGCTTCATACTTCCCCAGAGAGGAAAGTAGAAGTAGTCTAGGCAAAGACAGAATTAATTAGATAAGAACTCATTTCAAACAGGAATTACATACATATATTTTTCTTCGATTACTTAAATTACAGGGAGGAATAAAATAACATTAAGTAATTTGTAGTGAAATTTCACATCACAAGTGAATTTCACTTGTTATGCCTTTTTATTTGTTTGTTTAGTATATGGATGCACATATCAAAATCCCAGTTTCTCTCTCAGAAACTTCTAAGAATAATACATTTCGAGGGACAAATTTTAAAATAAAACTATTTTCCAAAAATTGTCGAACTTTCCCTGAGCTTCCTGGCAACACATGGGTCCTGTGCTGAGGGTAGTTCCATCATGCGAAGTTCCCTGCTGCTGTTATCCTGCTTCAGAATGGCTGGCTCTGAAAAAACGGAAAAATCTTAAATGTTGATTGGTCACAGGGGAAGAGATCAGGTTTTTACTGATCAGAAAGCTTCTTCCAGGCATTAGGAAACAAAGAAAAAAAAAATTCTGTAAAAAGGAATGGGAAAAATAAGAAGAATTAGGAGACAAATCCATAATTTCCTTGACTGATTGACAATCTTGGCCTTAATATGGCCAAGATTGGCCTTTCAATTTAAACTCTTCACGTAAACTCTTCCTAAACCCATGGACATAGGCATAAAAATCACTGTGTAAAATCACCTTAACAGAAACCTTTGAGCTTATGCATCAGCAGGTCTCATTTTCTTAAATATCCAAAAATTTGTTTTCCTTTCTCTGTGTTATTCAGGTGGCTTGAAGCGTACAAATACCTTCAGTAGCCCCATTTGGTAAGTGTGAGGAAGACCTATACCACCCTGAGACAGACTGACACCTCACCCAGGAAGAACTCTCTGCTTACAGCTGTTAAGAAACAAGACGCTCAATGGAAGCAATAGCTGTAGTCAGCCTGTATGTTTTGCAACATTTGATGGCACTTGTGTCCAAAAAGACTTAAAAAAAAAAAAAAAACACCTTTCTTAGTTAGGATTACTACAATAATTATAGTTATGTTTGAAAAAACACAGCAAAACAATGTCCCTTGGAGAACAGGTCATCCTAACTGCAGGTGCAGCTTGCACTAGTAAAGTGCAGGAATTTTTCTATATAGGCAGGGACGAGGGATTGTATTTCTATTATTATATCTTTTCTTTGTAATAAACACTTCAGCAAGTAAGTTCCTATAAAGTGAAAACTCTGCATTTTCCCATATTCTAATTACACTGAAATGTTTGTTTATGTACACGTAGATATATCTAGGAAAGAGAGTGATATATTTTAATATAGCTATAAACATATAGATTTACATGTGTTGTATTTATGCAATGTTTCATTAGATGTATTACATTTTTGAAATATTGGATATTTTAATTTGTCACAGATATGGAAGTTCTGGGTGATCAATCTAAACTTGACATATTTTATCTATTTAATATTTAATATATTAATTTTCATTAAAATATTTTAACTACATCAATTACTTGTCCAGGGCATACTTCCTCCAGACTGCAAAAACCATTTATTCAAATTTACCCCAATACTTTAGAATCATACTATTATTGCCATATATCATTATATTTTAATTTTGTATTCATTTATTGAGTTAAAATAATTCTGTCAAGTTCCAGACTTTCTGAATTCAGAAAAATCACATAGTTCTTTTTCGTTTTGGATAAGTGTGTTTGCCATAATGACTTTAGGTAACAGGGCTGTTCTTACATATTTAATCTGCAGCAGCATTTCCACAATTTAATTTGCTTACGTCAAATTAAGTTTCATACACAAATTTCCCTTCACCTGTTTGTGAAAAATAAAATGTCTTAATAACATCAACAATGGTTTTCAAAAATGTAGAAAAAACTGGCAGCATGGCTAAAGAAAATAAATTTGTTTGAGTACAAGACCAGTTAAGCCTAAAATGATACCTCAAAGGCAGTTGCATCGACAGTTTATTTCAACACTGGAAGCCTTACTAGCTGTTGAATAAAACAATTTTTATTTTTTTATTTTATTTTATTTTATTTTATTTTATTTTATTTATTTTATTTTGTTTTGTTTTGTTTTGTTTTGTTTATTTTATTTTTTATATATAAAATAAAAGTCTCATACTGTTTCAGTTTGGAATCACCTGTGTAAGATCACTGCTTTCAGTATGAAATAAATATAAAAATAAAATAAAATAAAATAAAATAAAATAAAATAAAATAAAATAAAATAATAAAATAAAATAAAATAAAATAATAAAATAAAATAAAATAAAATAAAATAAATAAAATAAAATAAAATAAAATAAAATAAAATAAAATAAAATAAAATAAAATAAAATAAAATAAAATAAAATAAAATAAAATAAAAATAGTTGTTATGGTTCTTCTGCTTTGGAGTAATTTTCCACTTAAAACTCACATATGAAGTTTTTTAAAGTGGTTGAGTGAGAGCTGGTTTTATAGCCATATGTTATTGTTATTTAATGTTCTGTTACAACCAGGGAATGGAAATTCAGTTTCCAGATGACTCTATGACGGGTAGTTTGGAACCAGAAAACAGCTATTTGTGACTGGATGTTCTCTGGCCATGACAACAATTTTCCTCTCGAGAATAATTTCCAGTGGAATAAGTCTGAATCTTGCCTCTCTTTCTGGCTTGAGTGAATATTTACCTTCCCAATCAAGGGAATTTCCACAAATGTTTGGTGAATCAGAGATTCCTGATGATATATCTTTGACCTTTACCAGTCATTATATCCTTAAATTGTGACAAAGCAAAATATTTTGAAAGCAAACTTAAAATTTTTCCGTAAATTCTCCCACCTCTTTCTTAAAAGTCTCTTGTTGCATCTTATCTTCATGTCTTACTGGTAGGAGACCCATATTATCTTTAATCAACTTCTTTTTTTGTTTGTTTTTTTTTTAAGTATTATGAAAAAAACATAATGATTTTGCTTTTAATTTTATTGATATTTTAGCATTTCAAATATATTTAGGGCTGTGTAAATATGTAGCAAAATATTTTTTAAATAAAATAATTTTAGTATTATGTTTTATATAAAGAATACATTTTCATTCCAAGTGTAAACAACAGAGTATACTTATTAGCTTACTTTCTGTGGACATTTATCTTGTACACTCTTGGTTCCAGTACTACTGAGATTTTATTGAATCTTTCTCAAGTATTAATTGAATCAAGAAAGAAAGAGAGAAAGAGAGAGAGAGAGAGAGAAAGAGAAAGAGACAGAGACGGAGACAGAGACAGAGAAAGAGAGAGAGAGAGAGAAAGGAAGAAAGGAAGGGAGGGAGGGAGGGAAGAAAGGAAGGAAGGAAGGAAGGAAGGAAGGAAGGAAGGAAGGAAGGAAGGAAGGAAGGAAGGAAGGAAGGAAGGAAGGAAGGAAGGAAGGAAGGAAGGAAGGAAGGAAGGAAGGAAGGAAGGAAAAGAAAGAAAGAAAGAAAGAAAGAAAGAAAGAAAGAAAGAAAGAAAGAAAGAAAGAAAGAAAGAAAGAAAGAAAGAAAGAAAGAAAGAAAGAAAGAAAGAAAAGAAAACGAAAGAGAGAGAAAGAAAGAGAAAGAAAGAAAGGAAAGAAAGGAAAGAAAGGAAAGAAAGGAAAGAGAAAGAAAGAGAGAAAGAGAGAAAGAGAGAAAGAGAGAAAGAGAGAAAGAGAGAAAGAGAGACAGAGAGACAGAGAGACAGAGAGACAGAGAGAAAGAGAGAAAGAGAGAAAGAGAGAAAGAGAGAAAGAGAGAGAGAGAGAGAGAGAGAGAAAGAAAGAAAGAAAGAGAGAAGAAAGAAAGAAAGAAAGAAAGAAAGAAAGAAAGAAAGAAAGAAAGAAAGAAAGAAAGAAAGAAAGAAAGAAAGAAAGAAAGAAAGAAAGAAAGAAAGAAAGAAAGAAAGAAAGAAAGAAGGAAAAGAAAGAAAGAAGGTAGAGCTATACTTGTGTCTGGAAAAACATCTATAACTGCTTTTTTTTTTAATTTTTAGTAAATTAAAAAGGTAATCATTTTTAATTTAAAATAGGCCAGATCAGACATCTACTGCTGCATTATATTGTTATTAATATGCTAGTTAAATTGTCTTACAACTGTTTTTAGTGCTTAGGAGTTTCAGAATGAACTTTTGATTGTAGTTTGGATTCCTGCGGGAAGCCTGTCTTTGTTGGCTATGTAACTGAATCCTATGGTGCTTTAGCTCCTAATATTTAAAATACATTGTTACATATTTCTGCTCAGGATATACTATTTCCTCACAGCACAGATATTAAAGAAAATGCAGTTTTTAATTTTAATCTATATCTTTGTTCAAATCTATAAAGGAATTCCTTTTCTTGATTGACTTTGTCATGATTTTGATTTTCTAAAAGAAAAATCTACAACTAACTTGAACTCTCTAACTAAATATTAGTTTTGGGGGATTATTTTGTTTGAAGGTAATTTTTATTTTATTGAAATACTTCTCTTTTTTATTTCCAGAAAATGAAGTTTTCTATTTTTATTGAACCTTTCCTGATATTATTATTTTCAAAAATATAAACTACAAATAATGTATCTTCCCACTAAAATATATAATTTGACTAAATAATCAAGAAAAATATTTTGAATAAAAAAATAAACAAATTAAAAAGCAACATTTTTCATGGATTTGTCACAGCAAAATAGAGTTTCTACTTGTCATAATAGGTTAAAGAAATAACATGATTTAGAAGTTTTAGAGGTAACCAAAGAAGCAAGGACTTGCAATGAATAAATTAAACTTCAAGACTTCATCATTTAGTATATTTTATAATCAGGCAATGAAAAAGCATATGAATCAAGCACAGCTTTGAAAGAGAGGGTGTCATACTGTATTTTTGCCTGTTCTTTCCTCAGTGCTCCAATTTGCTGTTCTTTGGTTGTAGGTAGGTCAGAATGTTTTGAAACTGTTATGTGATTTCTGAGCTTTTTAAAACCTTTATTATTATTATTATTTTTAATTATTTAATATTTTCCCATTTACCCAATCCATCTTACAGAAGAACTGACAAAATATCCAGGGCAAGAGCAAATCCTGATACTTTAATAGGAATAATTTCCAGAGCAGGGAAGGGTGAAATTTTCTTGTGCCAGTATCAAGTTAAAACCAGGAAATCAGAATTATGGCCTCAGGCCAACTGCATGAAACAATGCAGAGTTTTGCTTGGCTATTTTTACCATTTTATTTGTGTATTCACTACATAAACCACCACCAAATGAACTGCAGTCCCACAAAATGACCCTCAACCCATGCAGTTTCTCTTCATTACCACACTTTAAAGGGATCTCACTTGCAGCACTAGAGCTGTCTGGTCACAGCAGTCCACCTGACTAGTAGAGGGGCATGACCCACAGGGCAAATGGCCTGGGAGGCTGCTTGGAGAAGGATAGGACTTCTGCTGGAAGACGGGGTGGATATCTGTCCATCATATAACCTGTCTCAGTTGTGCCAGACAACCACCTGACCGTTACATTCCTTGCCCCCAGTGATGCTTTTGTAAGCATCAGTTATTTCTGTGTTGGAAAATCCAGCCGTGCCCTGCTTTCCACCTCTTCTACCAGAACTCCAGACTTCTCCATCACCTGCCAGACTGACCCCCTAGTTGTGCCAGCAAGCTGGAGGTCTCACTGATGTGAACTCACCAGGACAGATATAACTTTAAACATAACACTACATTTCATAAAATTAAAACAAATTCTCTGTGAAAATTTCCCACTTCTTTTTCTTGTTTTTCCCTTTTTACTTTTTTCTTTTCCATTTTTTCTTTTTTTCTCCTTTTCCCTTTTCTTTTAATCTCATTATATCTGTAATCACAATCCCACGTGTTTATGTATATGTATATATATATATATTTATATACACAACTGTTTTGTGTTTTTAAATTGTTTGTTTCTTATGTTACTAATGGCTAAATATTCTGTTTTGTTTACTGTCTATTGGTAAAATCAAGGGTCAAATTCTTTTCCCCATTAGTTACAGCTAATGAGAGTTAGCCAGTTTATGACCAAGATTTTGTTAAGAAATGCAATTTCAGTAGTCTGGACAACCAAATAAATCCTGCGCAGGTTTTGTCTGTTCTGTTTTTGTTGTTGTTGTTTGTTTGTTTGTTTGTTTTGTTTTGTTTTCCCTCAGTGCAGAGTAACACAGATGGTAGTGCTAGTGCTGTCAGGACTGAAGAAAAAGATATTCTCTCAATAATTTCAACTTCTGCTAGGACTTAATGGCATCAAAGTGATGATTCCTCTGTTTGTTTTTGGACTGTACTTGCAGAAAGTGGGATGGTGTACTCAATAAAAGATGTGTAAAAGATTATTACATTGGGTTTTACACTAATTAGCAAAACTCTGTTCCTTAAAGTTTACATTTACGTGATGCCAATTGCCTTAAATAAATTTTACTAAAAAAAAAAAAAAGGTTAAGATTTTCTGATTCACTCAAAGGAAACACTGACCTTTTCACTACTGAGCACATTCATCTAAAAGAATTTTTTGGTTCTTCAAGGCTTGTTCTGAATAGAAAGAATTAAAAAAATATTTTGGAAGTATATATTTGGAAATATATGTTTGGAAATCTTTTTTCCAGATCTCTTAGAGTACCTTTTTGTGTTGTGCAAGACAATTTTCCAATGGTATAAAAAATAAAATAAAATTGTTTTGAATTTTTCTTAGTGAATAAAAGACAGTCCAAAGTCAAACTATTTGGACCTGGAGAATAATTTATGGGAGAGTAGTTTAAATAGAATGTTGAATACAATTTTTTTTTTCTACTATGACTACATTTGTCTTGTTACAGGCTGTTGTTACCTCATTGCTGAATAATTCTTACCGAAAATAAAATAAAATAATATGCAAATTCAGTTTTCTAAACATAAATGACTGCCTTTTGTAGAGCAATTTGAGTTTATCTGTTCAGACCAAGGGCTTAAATTTTTAAGGGTCTAACAGAAAGTTTACTCTGTGGGTTCTTTGAAAAATACTTCCCAGTAATCTAGAATCTGGGGACATGAAGAAGAAAAAGAAGCACATATGGATTGTTCTAACATTTTTTAGACTTGTAGTGACAGTCCACCAAAAGTGTGTATATATATATATATACAAACAGCGTGTATATATATATATACTTTCTATATATATATATATGCTATTTGTTACTTTTTAATAGTATACCAAATGTACATAATGCAAATATTATTAACATGCTTTAGGTATGGTTCATGGATGGACTAAATCACCATATGTATATTGCCGTGCTGAAATTCATACAGTTTAACAAAAAACAATGTGTTCCTGACAGGTTTTTCCTTGTAGTTTATTTACTTACTTTTTACTAATATTTTATTTTCAGCATGATCTGACAAAATATTCTGAAGGTTTTGTTTCAGACTGATTATCCTAACCCTTAAAAATTATTCGTGTTCTCATTTACTGAAGTCCAACAATAGTAATATACAAATACTTGGTTTTGAATGATGTTACAAAAGCTCCTGCAAGTATGAAACAAGAGCTGAGCATCTTTGTTCTTTTGTTTAATGATTGACATATTCATCATCAGGTTGAGCCTGAATGAAATTGAATGAAAATATTTAAATTTTCTCTTTTCCTTTTAAAAACAAGCATAATGATGATTCTCAAAAAAGCGCAATATCCGGTAGAAAAAGAACATTCTAATAGAAAGCCCCCAAACACTCCTGAATCTTTATATTAATTGGTATTGTATTCTCCTTTGTGGTTTGTTATTTTTCAGCTTTTTACCCCTAGCATATTAAATAGTTTAAAATTCAGTATAAATTTTGTGATAGAATTTGCAACATATAGTCACAGATTACAAAGATGAATTTACTTCAGGTTGAAATATTTCTTGTGCGAAACTTGATGATTCTGTACCTTCAGATCTTTGGCCTATTTAGCCTCACCACTGTCCAGAGAATTTTCCATCTCGTTGCCTCTTCTGAATAAAACTCACTTCCTCAATGTAAAACTACAGATTAAGAAAACCTGTTCAAACCCACTGAGTCTCCAAAGTCCCATCCTGAATGTTTAAATGGGACAAGCTTTTTTTCTCTACTCTGATTTCCATATAATCTTTGCTCAGAACTCTGGCCAGCACACCATGCTGAAGTTGGCTCTGATTTTCAGCGTTTCTTTCTAATTACACTTGCACACTGTAGGAAGGAAAACAAACAAACAAACAAACAAAAAACAGAATAAGGAGCCTATGAATATTATACTGTTATTCAGTTCCCAAGAAATATTACATCAATGTTGACATGCTGTGATTTCCCATTATACTGATCTACAGTAACTTCCTAAAATATGCTTAACACTTCATGAATCTTAACCAATTATTCTTCTCATTTCATCTAGATTTCATTTCCACTTTCTAGTGGTAACTGGGGTCTTTCTGTCAGTAAGAAATTATGGAATAAACTTTAACTGCAATGCTCTAGGTAGGAATGGTTCTTCAATGATGGCTCAGGAGCAACACCTTTAATCCTACAAAGCACTGCTAAAGATCTGATGAAGTCTGAGTTTAGGGGGAAAAGGAGGGGAAGAAAGTGTGTATAATATCATATATCTATGTATGTGTAATTTGGATATATACACACACAATATTAGATACTTTAATTTGCTATATATAGATATATATATACATTATTCATTAAAAAAATAATAATCTTAAAACACTGATAATATATTTCTGCTCAGCTTACATAACTACCCAAAGAAGCAGATTTCAATCTTAGTTTGGGAGTAGCTTATGCTCAAAGAAAATCAGGAAGGGGAAACAAGCAAGGATTTCTATTTTGTATATCAAGTTCCCTTGAGAACCTCCATCTCATAATTGAAACATAGCTGGTAGGACCCATCTGGCAGATGAGAAGATCAGCTGGTTCTTTGAAACAGTGCTCAGTATGCTAGTAGGAGTATTGTTTTTCACTTTTCACCCTATCCTGTGTATTCTCTCTCTTTTTATTTTTATCTTACTAGTGCAGCCAAGTAAAATGTACTTTAATATTAGTCTTTGACTAGGAAGGATCAAAAGCCTAAACAGGGACAAAAAAAGACTTTTTTTTTTTTTGGATGTATTATTTATGTTTCAGCAAAGAATGTGAAGCTCAAATAGATTACTTACTGAACAGTAGTAATCTGTGACAGACTGTCCTCTTCAGTAATGCTCAAGCAAGCAGTTAAAAATGAAAGATGGTGCACTAAGAGCAGTGCAAAGAGTTTTACTCTCCTAATCTCCCATCTAAATGAAAATAGACATAATTAACATACTCTGAACAAATGCCAGTTGGCTGTATTTTGCAAACAGATTTTAAAATACTGAAAGTGTATACCTTAAGGCATCACCAGCATATTTTTAAAGCATCATGTAGAGTTAGAATAAGTTCAAATCGCTTTTTTTTTTTTTTTTTTCAGTTGGGTAGTTGGACCATGTACTTAGCATTTTAAGAACAGAAACACATATTTCCTAATAAATAGACTGATCTAACTTTTTTCCACTAGAAATTATCAACTTCCATTTCAAGAATAAATATCAATGAAACATCTCCTGAGAACTATTGTTCTTCCATTTGATCTGGTGTTTCTGACTTTTTCTCTGTTGTTGTTGCTCTTGTTCTTGTTGTTTTATTTGTTATTTGTTTGTTTGTTTGTTTTTCTTTTATGTTTTTCACTTCAGTTTGTGTAAATGGAAAAAGTAAATGCCAGAAGAAAAATGTCCAATAAATAAGAGGGACGCACTTGACATTTTTTAAAGAAATATTTGGAAAGAATTTTTTGAACTTTCTATGAAGGAAGGTCCTCACACCTAGAAAACTGGAGAGAAGAACTACCATTCTGATAGAAAATAAGAGTATCATATTGAGATTTTTGCCCTATCCCCATACATAGAATTGAAAGAAGAAAAGTGTTTAATTGCCTTATTTACAGTCATACACAGCATGACTGTAATCCTGTAAATGGGGAAAGGGAATAAATATGAAAAACAAAAAGGGGAAAAGTGCCTGGACATTAGATATGATCATTTTCCATACTCACGTGTTGTCCTTTAGATTTTAATCCACATTTCAAGTTTAGGTAGATATGATAATAAAGTAGATTGAAACCTACTGAATACTGATTGAATAGGATAAAACAATCGATTTCTTAGTGAAACTAAGTGAAAGAAACTAAGAAACTTTAAGTAAGAAACTTTAGTTCAGCATTGGAACAGGTTGCCCATGGAGGTGGTGGACTCACGGTCCCTAGGGGTGTTTAAGGAAAGGTTGGACATGGTGCTTAGGGACATGGTTTAGTGGGTGATATTGGTGGTAGGAGGATGGTTGGACTAGATGACCTTGGAGGTCTTCTCCAACCTTTATGACTCTATGATTCTATGAAACATTGCCAATAAAGCAAATACATTACAACAATATGTATACACTTGCTGATAAATAAAATTGTTGGCAGTCTTAGAAACAAGGTCAGGTCTGAATACACCAGGCTGACTGATCTGTACAGAGAAAGAAAGGAAAAGATGCATGGTGAATCTCAACAACTCAGCATAACCAACCAGTTTCTGAAGAAGTGAACTTATATTTAGGTGCCAAAGGAAAATAATTAAATAAATAATTGTATGAGAGTTTAAGAGTAATCTGTAAAAAAATTTAAATTTGATTAAGAAAACTTTTGTTTATTTTATTATTTTATTTTATTTTATTTTATTTTATTTTATTTTATTTTATTTATTTTATTTTATTTATTTTATTTTTTTGATAATATGACCCCAGGAAGAGTGCCAAGTGAACTAAATGTTGAAATGTAGTCACAGGAAAAACAATTTGCAAGAAGTTGAGCTATGCTATGTCATCAGTGCCCAATACATTTGGGAGTAAAGCTGTTCTAGTTCTTAAATGTTATTATTTCAATATATTAGTCTGTAGATTTTTTTATATTTCTGTAACTCCTATATGGATAAATAGAGGAGTATTAGTCAGCAATCATCTAAAATATTTTTAAGCAAACAAACACAAGGTGACTTTAATCACAATCTCCTTATAAAATGTGATAACTGATTCTTTTAAGATTTTTTTTCCTGCTTATAGGTAAAAAAGCATGGCTACAATATATTGTTTTATTTCTAATTTATCATTTCTGTTTTCCTTTAGGTCTAACTAGAAAAGAGAATAGGAAGGTCAAAATTAAATGAAAACAAAATGTTGTCATTGAAATGCGCCTTCCTTCACTTGCTGAAGCAAGTAAAAAGAAGGCTGACTGAAATACTGATTACTTGTATTATTTTATAATAATATTTTATCTGCCCCCCGAAAAAAAAAAAAAAAGAAAAAAAAAAAAGATTAGTGTAACTTTATTGTTGCCATAATATTTGTTCTAATTTAATTAAAAGAAAATATTTAGGTAGGACATGACTCTGTAAAGGGAGCTCCTAGTTTCTTCTAGAAATAGGAACAGCAATCTACATCAATACTGCCAAAATATCATTTGAAAGAGAGATCCCTTATCTCAAAGAGCCAGTGGTATAAAGCAATTCATGTCCTCACTCCCCATCTGGACATCCATAGCTGTCCAGGGTGTTCTCATTGCATAGCTTGTGGTCTAGTCTTACAGACTTACATGTCTCTTGCTTCTGTAAGAGATGTTTTTTTTGTTTGATTGATTTTTTCATCTAATTCACAGTATCTGAAATAAAGTGTAGTCCTACCCAGAGCAACATTTTAAACCCATGAAGCTTAGGATATTTGATGGCTTTCTGGATCTTTGTGTGGGTAGCATGAAGGGCATAGCCTCTGATAGGACTGTGAAGGATGACTTGATATGTAGGCAGCCATAACTTGTGGGATCATGTTTAAAATACTTCTCAGGATTTCTCCATAAAGAAATCTCTTCCTAGAACTACCTCTTCATCAAGTGAAACTAGTTGCATCAGTCCAAAAGAGAGCCTATGTACAGACTTTAGGTAAAAATGGCATAGGGACCAGGAACTGGGAATGAAATAGTAAGCTAATTTTTATTTATTTATTTATTTATTTATTTTAATTTTAGGAGTACACAAGGAAATTAGTTGGGACCCACTATAGTTAGTATTTAAGAGTTAATATGATTCCAGTAATCAGTAGTTCTCTAATGCCTGGAGTTTTCTGAAATTATTCTGAAATGATGGAAAGTTCTTTGGAGTTTCCAAACTGATAATTTATTGATATCTTACTAAGAACAGAGAAGACTAAAATAAAGTGGGTTAATTAAATGCATATTTCCTACACAGGTACTATGGAGAATGGCTTAAATGGAAAGATGAGAAAAAATTGAGATAGTCAATTATTTTTAAAAATTCTAATTAGTGTGATCATTGTTCTATGCTGGGTAGGAGAAGAACAGCTCTAAATGGAATTTCTACAGAAAGACAAGAAAATATATTGAAATTTACATTAAAATATGACATCTTCTAAAGTTAAAAATAAACTTAAGCATTGATTTTTGTCAAGGAAAAAGAACTCAGACATCAAGGAATATATATTAGCCTGAAGGTCGCATTTGCCTTGGCACCATATTTCTAGTACTTTAACCTTTGTTGAGCATTCTCATATCCCTGAGTCTTCTGAAAAACAAAGTTCTTATTTTTACATGAAAAATTTTGAAGTAATAAAAATCCTTAATATAAAGAATTGTCTCATTCTTGAAAGTAATGAGGAACTCAGTCTCTAAACTGATGTCTGAGTGCTCCCATGATCTAGACCTTTTTCCTTATGCATTGCTAGATCTGTTAGTTATGCATGGTGTGCATATGAAGAATATAGCTCTCATTGGGATTTCAAAGTGTATGTGCTCTGTCAGGTTGAAAAAAATCCTAATTTGCCTTTGCAGATTATTTCCTTAATATTGATAAATTCTTCAGTACTGAAGACGAGAATCCATAAGAACATGCCTGGTATGTTGACTCACAGAAGGGTTTGGATTGGAATGGACCTTAAAGATCATTTAGTTCCAACCCCCTCCCACCCCCCAACCCACCCCCACCCCCACCCCCCGCCATGGGCAGAGACACTTCCTACTACACTGGATTGCTCAAAGCCCCATCCAACCTGTCCTTGAACACTTGTAGGGATGGAGTACCCACAGCTTCTCTGGACAACCTGTTTCAGTGCCTCACCACCCTAATGATAAAGAATTGTTTCCTAATATCTTATCTGAATGTACCCTCTTTAGTTTAAGGACATCACCCCTTATCCTGTCACCACACTCCCTGATAAAGAGTCCCTATACAGCTTTCTTGTAGGCCCCCTTCAGGTACTGCAAGGACACTACAAGGTCTCTCCAGAGCCTTCTCCAAGCTGAACAGCCCCAACTCCTTTAGCCAATCTTCATAGGAGAGGTGCTCCAGCCCTCATATTTGTGGCCCTCCCCTGGATTTGCTTCAACAGGTCCTTCTTGTGCTTTTGAACATAGTATTCTATGTGGGGTCTCATGGGAGCAGAGTAGAGGGGGAGAATTACCTCCCTCAACCTGCTGGCCACGCTTCTTTTGATGCAGTATTTTTGATATGGTTGGTTTCCTGGGCTGCAAGCGCACCTTGCTGGCTCATGTTAAGCTTCTCATCAATCAACACCCCCACGTTCTTCTCCACAGCGCTGCTCTCAATCCATTCTTCACCCAGCCTGTATTTGTGCTTGAGATTGCCCCATCTCAGGTGCAGGATCTTGCACTTGGCCTTGTTGAAACTCATAAGGTTCTCACAGGCCCACCTCTCAAGCCTGTCCAGATCCCTCTCAATGGCATCCCTTCTCTCCAGCAGGTCAATATCACCACACAGTTTGGTGTAATTGGCAAACTTGATGAGGATGCACTCAAATCAAAATTATTATAAAAAGGGAAAAAAATAATGAAGTGTATAGGAGGGAAAATTGCACAGTGAAATTGTCTTTAGTTTTGTGAAATTTGCATGGTAACCATCCAAAGTTCAGCACTGTAACTATGATAACAGCATTTGAGATGCTGCTACTGAGCCTTTTTCCTAAGGATATACTTTCCATCAGAATTCATCAGGGATTTGGGCAGGATATCATGGATCCAAAAGGACAGCCTACTCTCAGACTTGATTTGAGATCGTTGAGGTGTTTTCCTAATGCAATGTTCTTATATTTCAAGATAAGAAACCATTTCTTTGACCAGATGTCAAACTAGACTCTCCAGAATTTAAAGTTCAGTCAGTGCCTTGCTTTTGTTCTAGATGTAGATGTAAATTTCTCTATTCAAGGGCAAGTTTCTTAACTATTAAATTAGAGAGGTATTCTTTCTCCTCCTCTTTCTTAAAAATGTCTTATGAAACTTGAACAGGAGGGCTTGAGAGCCCCAGCCCTTATTGATTAGGATATTCTCCTGAGAGGAGAGTACAGACGTATCTATTTAGACAGAGAAAATAACTAAAGTCAATATTTGCAACATTGCGGATGAGTGCTTTTACCTTCTGAAAAGAAAGCCATATCACCATGATATTTTGAAAGAAAGCAGGACTCTCCACCTCTTGCCAAAAGTAGTCAAGTTTCAAGATTCCAAATGGTCTGTAAGTCTTTACTGAACCTTACACACTCAGACACATCACGAAATGAGACACTTCTGTCTTCATGAAAGGATAATCTCCATTTAAAATAATCCTTCTCTTCAGAGATTCTACACAGCTGGCTACATGTTGTGATATATTTTTATTTCTGCAGTTGTTTCTTAGGCAGGTACAGCCACAGGCTGTGAAAGGAATATTGAAAAATTAAAACAATCAAACAAACAAAACAAAACAAAATCAAAATCAACCACACACACACACACACACACAAAGGCGAAAACAAGCAACTAAACAATCAAAAAGCCCTTCTCTTTGTAGGAGAGAATGCAGAGGAGAAAAAGTCATACTAATATTGCTTTGTAATGCACAGGGAGTTGGAAACCTACTTTAGGAATACTAATTTCATAACTGCAGTCAGTTAGGATTGGCAATGTTTTACTTGTTAAGCAAATTTAACCTTACTTTATACATGAAACCATAAATTTCACTTAGTTTTGTGCTTCTATATACCTGCAATATTTTAAATGGCTTAATTGGTTTTGAGTTACTTAGACATTTCAATAGGTAATAAAAGTCTTTCAAAAACTTTGGATCCCTGTTTCTAGAAAACTGCTGTAAATCTTCAGTATGTGGGGCAAATGCAAAAAAACACAAATAAAGGAAACCAGGATGCTTTAATGAATACCTATAAATAAGACTCTAAATCTATACCGGGGCAGTAAAATATTTTGATTTTCAAAGTGCTGAAACCCAAGAATTCCTTTGTCTGTCCATGGAAGTGTCAGGTCAGATCTTACAATTTGTTCTGGGCAAAAATAAAGTTCTGCAAATAATTGCAGTATCTGTCTGTTGTAAACAGTACTATACTGCCTGTTGAGAAGCATATGTTCAACACAGTGCAGAGTTCTATTAATGCAACTGCAATGTCAGAGATTTGGCTGCTTCCCAGAATCAAATGACAGCATTGTCTGGACTCTGTATATTTAATATATTCTCTCCACACTCTGTGGAATTTGTGGTTTGAAGTGATTTGAGAGAAGGAGCTACTACAAATCTCAATGCCCAGCCTTCCAACAATAAAGGAAAAACAAGTTATTATGTATATCTGGAACAATAAGATTCATTCATTTAAATGGACTGCCATAGCAAGGTACAAAATATTGAAATTTTAGTTAACTTACAAGTTCAGATTCTTGGTGTCCACCATCAACTGGAATGTTCTTTCTACTATTGTTGCCTGCAGCTATGTATATTTTTGTGTTTTGCAGGTATCAACTTTTCTTGTTTATTTTGCTTAATTGTATCTTGCTGGGGTTGGTATTCATGGTATTTCCTATTGTAAATGTTTTAGAAAAAAACATAAAGGTTACAAAGACATACAGAAGGCAGAATTTCTTTTTCTTTTTCTTCTTGAGGATTTATTTAATACTCTGTTCCATTATACACTGCAGTTTCAGAGTCTGAGCTCTTTTTTTTTTTTTTTTCCCAGACAAGCAGCTGATGCTTTTCAAAAAGACAAAATAAATATCTTCAGTTTCTTAATGAGGGACTTTGGCTTATCTCATAGTTTACAGATATTCACTGATGGGAAACTGTAGACTAAAGGAAAGCATAATCCTTGTGTATACCCTTTCTGTCAATCATTTGGAATAGATATATTGTAAGAATTTTAATTTTGCTGTTTTATTTACCCTGATGCATTAAAAATCTAGCACAAATAGGATCTAGAGGCATTCTTGACATCAGGTATTGTACCGAGAAACAAATGATTCCCCACCACTATCTCTAAAATAATGGTTTAAAGAAAAGCATTGACAGTTCTTTAAAGTCAAACAAGATCATTATAATAATTAAATGGAGCTTGAGACAACACCTTTAGTTGGCAAGAAACACTATCAGTTATAAAAATATTATCTAAAGACCTCTTCTGAGGAAATCAGCATATCTATTCCATCTGATGAGAGAGAGAGAGTTTCCCTGGTTTCCCTGAGGCAAATAGGATCTTTTTTTCACCTAAAGACAATTTGCTTGATATGAACGGTGGAAGCTTGTTAGAGCCATTCTCTCACTTGCCTTTATCCCAAACATTTTTGCAGATATGAAAATAATAACGAAACATACGCACTCAAAGGTCAGGACTATCCTGCAGACCAACAAAGCTGTAGCAGCGCATTGTCCTAAGAAAAGACAGGAGCCATGGAACAATGATGTGAAAGAATCAGCTCGCTGCCTGTGGCTTAAACAACATTTATCTCCTGTGACAGTATATGGATGTCAACTAATGCAGTTACTCATGTATCTTATATGATAAAAGCCTGCATTATAAACCTACAAGCTTGTGGTTTGATCCTTATAGGATATGATGGAGATTATTCAGCTGCTATTTTTATTTTCTTAGAAGCTAGTAAATTGAATGCTATTTATATCAGACAGTATTATTTACATCAGAATTGGCTCCCAACTTCAGGAACAATCAAGTGTTTCAGAAGTCTCACGGCCCCCTCATGTTCTGCTTTCCAGGGCTGGTCTAAGTGACTCAGAGAGATTTTGTCACACCAGAGTTTCCTTCACTATTCCTTCCAGTGGTAATGGAAGCAGCAGTATTCTGTGTCCCTGGGGAGGGTTATATGCAGGACTATTTGATTTTTTGCACAGTATTTCTCTAACAGCCACTTTCCCTTCTGTGGGGAAAAGCCACAGATGGAAAGCATTTATGGGTTTATGTCAGAGCGTGATGCACTACTTGGATTGCTTTAACTCAGGCTGCAACAGAGGCATGTGAATTTCAGAAATAATGGATTTCATATTCCTTACACAAGCTGAATCTACCTATCTGGGTGCACTGCAAGTGCATTATGCACTTTCTGTTGACATGATTCCTCAGGATATTTTTTAATTGGAACCCGTGAAGTACTAAGTACACAAGACAGGATGCAAATGGAGACTGCAGAAGCAAACATCAAATAGCATTTTATAATTTTGTGGTTAAATGTAAATATAAAGAATATAAAGTTCTTTCAACTTGTTTCGTTGCTGTTGATGTTTTTTTTTTTTGCATTTTTTAAATATAGTATAAAGATTTGAAGTAAGCAATCCATAATGCCATACCAAAATAGTGGTTTGAAGAATTTCTAGTTTAATTATTTCTATTTCAAACTTTTTTAAAAAAAGTTATCAGTGCTCATTCTTGTTTCTGTTCATTTTATTTCTAAGGAAAGCTTTGGGGGAAAAAAAAAAGTATAATGGGAAAAGCTAAGTAGAAAAGATGTGTTGAACAATATGCATACAATAAAATATGATAGGAACCTATTGTGTCCTCACCCAATCTGCAGTCAGCATATAGCTGGACATCATAGATGCAGAGACACAAGATACAAACAAAACAGTAAGCACTGAGCGATTAGAAGAAAATGTTTCTGCATGTAAGCCCAGAAAGTAAACATGGGTGGACATACAATCTCTGACAAAAATATTGTCAAAAAAAAAAGAAAAAAATCTGAGAAAAAAATATTAATACACTATTATTTGACTTTAGGGAGATTTATCTCCAGGTCAAATATGTAAAATAATAATTTTATGACCCAAACAGTAGATATATATAGATTCTTATGGGATAAATAAATAATTTAAAAAAAAAAAAAAGAAATTGTGATTGTATAATTCTGCTACTATACATACCGATCATTGGCAAAGGGCAGCGAAGAAAGGCAATGGTAATGATTTGTTTGTACAGAAAGCTTCTTTGTTTGGATCTGGATGTCATTGAAGTAGAATATCTGACAGTTTCCCTTTGCTTGTCAGAGCATAATAGTACCTTGCAGAAATAAAGCCTTGCCTGTAAAGAAACTTGGAATCACAGTATAGGAAGCTTGCATGTAAAACAAAGATGAAGAAAAAACAGCAAAGGTGGGAGACTCTCCACAGTATTTTAATACTGTGTTTGAATTTCATGCTCCATTACCAGGATCTTTCTGAAGCCAAAATAATTCGTCTTTAGTGGAAAATGCTCAGGAGATCTGAACTCTGTCTTTTTTTTTTTTTTTTTTTTTTTTTTTTTTGACATAGTCAGATATTAAGAACCAATTTCATATTCTTGGAAAGGTCTTTTGACAAATGAGAACAAAGAAAGAGGAACAACACACATGACAGCAGAGCACCGAATGCGATGACACTGACTACAATCAAAACGATTTGTCCACTCTCCACTATTGTTCGTATTTTATTATTTTTGCTGAAATTGTCTGCTAGTTGAACAATTATTGGATAGGTATGAATATTGTAAGAACATTAGTTTCACATAAAATATTACCTTCATTGAAATGTTGATGCTCACTGTTATCAGCAGAATCTGAATAACACTGAATTTTGTTACCTAATAAAACAGGTATTGAGAAGTCTGCATTTGGGAGCAGTAGATGATGCAGAGTTCTCAGATTGTGACCATCCCTGCTTGTATATTCATGCAGAATACTACGGGGTCTGTGAAGACAGACCAGCTCAGAGGGAAACGTTCAGAGGGCTTTGTCTGCATGGTCTTATGCCTGAGCTAACAAATGCTGGGTCACAAATTCCATCATCTTGTTCTTCAATGTAGATAGCACAGAGGGGCTCAGATATCCCTGCTGGTATTATATAGACATAGCCACATAGCCAAAAAACATCAAAGGAGAAAAGACAGGTATGAAGTCATGAGTAACTACAGAAGAAAACAATTGAGTAGATTTATATCCAGAAATGAATGGGAAGTTACTAAAGTGACAATATAAAGTTCCATGTAATGATTAGTTGGGGAAAAAAAAAAAAAAAAAAAGCCTATATCATTGTTTTCACTTTTCAAGTAGGATTCAAAAACATTGTGATGACTATAGGTATCGGAACTTTGTGAAAATTAACAAGTTAGCTTTTTACCTAAGAAAGGAAGGTAAAATCAAAACCGGGGAGACCACTAGGTGTAAAGAGTTGTATCTTAGACATATGTTTAACAGATTGGTAATTTTTGGATGATGTACACTCCTTTGCCTTCCTCGCCATTCAGTATAGATTCCTGATAGTGGACTTCTCCAGATGGACAAAGGTCTCAATAAAGATCTCAGCTTGAAATTCATTGATTCAGTGAAGAAAAAATTATAATTGATTTTCATTATAAGTTTGCAGGATAGCAACCGGAAAAAAAAAAAAAAAAAAATGATTGGGAGAGCTTGCTTGGTAGGTTTTGCTTGTTTGTTTTAAAAGATGACAATTTTGTTAATCAAACTATGAGTTGTTAGCTTTTCAGGTTATTACTATCTATTAAAAAGTCAAGACGTTTTATTGCAACATATGCAAGAGAAGATTTTTACTTCCCACCCCCCCCCCCACCCCCCCCCCCCCCCCCCGGAGTTAGTAGGAAGAAGAAAGTTGTGTGAACTTATATTTATGAAAACAAAAGTGAATGTAACAATATATCTGTGTAATTGTTTTCCTACCTTTTAAAATATCTACTGTTACAACAAGTAACACAGCTTAAACATAGAGCATGTTATGCTTTGTAGAAATGTTGCAGAATAGAAAAAAAAGCATAAAATGTTTGTTGGGATTACAACTTATTTTTATACAAGTGACCTATCAGTAATGACCTTGACTCAGGAACATATCCCAGAAAATTAACAACTAAATGGAATAAATGACCTGTAGAATAGCCTTGGGCCACCAACTGTCCCAGCTGGCCATTAATCCCCCAAAAGTGCTGCAGGTCTTAATTATTATGGCTTAATTAATGTAATAATATGATGTGTAAATGCTGAACTGCATTTTCTTTTTGTATAATTAACCTTTTGGGAATATTTTATGAATGGAGAAAGGTAATATATGTTTGCGAGAGAGATACTACATTATTACTTTCATTCACAGTAAACAAATAAATTATGGAAAGCTCTTCATGTGTTTGTACATTTCACACTTCTGAGAGCTTTTGACTGTTGCAAGTGAAGGGCAAGGGCATGATTAGAAAGACTCATTACATACTGGTTCAATACTTTGGTGTAATCATTCATGAATGTGTTTTAGCTCTCAGACAAAGCAGCTTATGAATTCTCAGAAGGGGCAGGCAAAATTAAATTTTGCTGCTTCTGCCACAGGGAAGCTAAAGGGCAGAGAAAGAGAGCAGAACTAAGGTCTGCTCAGATCTGAGATCTGGGAAAAGATCCTTTGAGTCTTGAGCTTACTTTTCCTGTAGCCACTTGGGAATGGATTACTAAGGATGCTGTCATGAATATTGGCAATGATTGCCATGGGAATGGTAAATGCTGCTACTGGTGTGGTTGCCTGTCTGCAGCAGAAGCTCCTTACACTCATTTCCTCTATGGCAACCACAGGAATAATACCAGCTTTCCAGAGCTCTTAAGGAAACTGAGATATACAGTTAAAAACAACTGTCATAAATATTAATTACCTGCCAGCATGATACGGTGCTGGTCATCATAATTTAAACTTCTTTGGACCATAAACCTGGTCTTGCAATTTCTAAAGCTCATTAGGGGCTGTAGTCATTCGCCTTCAATTAGAGAGTTCCTGATTGCCATATTAGGTAGATTTTGAAAATTTTATCATTTGGTTACATCCGACTCATTACCAATTAAGTTTTATTACTCAAGGGATGGATGAAGACACTTCATTTCTAGCTGACTATTATATCAATATTTATGTTCCTAAAGAGATCATGTAAAAGTTTGTCATGGTTTAAATAGTATTTTGTCTATTTTATGCCTAAATATTCTCGTATTTTTCAGATGAATAACCAGAATACATTTTGAGCATCCACCTAGCAGAAGTTTGTCTCTGATGCCAAGTAAAAATCAAAATTATGAATGAGGATTTTCTGTCTTCTGCTTAACTTGCACTTCCCCCTGCCAATGTCCTGGTGAGGGGCAAGAAGTGGAATGGAAGTAAGTGAATAGCCTGGAGGGAAAGAGGGAAAGTGCAAGGTCAAGAAACAAAAAGCAGATGTTATGATGTTGGAAAATAGGACCCTTGAGGAACAGGAGACAAAAAGGTAAGGTAAAAGCTATGAAATTGCAATAAAATCTGCTTTATCTCTTCACCATTCCTCAGCATTGTTTCCCTCTAGTGTTAGGAAAAACAAAAAGAGAGAAAGAGAAAGAAAAAGAGAGAAAGAGAGAAAGAGAGAAAGAGAGAAAGAGAGAAAGAGAGAAAGAGAGAAAGAGAAGGAGAAGGAGGAGAAGGAGAAGGAGAAGGAGAAGGAGAAGGAGAAGGAGAAGGAGAAGGAGAAGGAGAAGGAGAAGGAGAAGGAGAAGGAGAAGGAGAAGGAGAAGGAGAAGGAGAAGGAGAAGGAGAAGGAGAAGGAGAAGGAGGAGAAGGAGAAGGAGAAGGAGAAGGAGAAGGAGAAGGAGAAGGAGAAGGAGAAGGAGAAGGAGAAGG
>NC_137695.1:103228794-103296558 GCF_964034855.1 Anser brachyrhynchus
TGTCAGCTTCAAGAGATTTCATATGCTTGATCCCATCAATCAGTAATATCAATGTCATTTATTTTTAGAGAACTGTCAGAAAACAAACAAACAAACCAAACCAAACAACCAAAAAAAAAATAATAATAAAGCAACCCTCTGAGCAATTCTCTGAAATTTCTTTGTTACTTTTAGCACAGTACACGTCTCAGAATTCTAATGAGCTCTGAGCTAACATAACTGGAACTTGGATAGTTTTCTGGGTATATTGCAAAACTGTGTGGATTTGAGAGAATGAAGGAGGAGTGCAGAGCTTACTAGGGGACACTTTTCTGTCTTCTTGGCTGCCAGAGGTAATTCTATGTTTGTGGGACTGTCATGGGTCAGAACAGACAATTGAAGTCTTTTTTTTTTTTTTTCTTTTTCCTTTTGTGGTCTTTTTTCTTGTATTTGTCTGGTGCTGTTGCCATTATGAATATATTACAAAGGATGTAGAGATGGAGGGAGATTTATTGTGTGTGGTAGAAAAGCGGAACAAAACACTTAAAACCCAAAGTTCTATGTTTATTGACAATTAGAATACAGATCTATCAATTGCCATGTTTTCTGGAAAGGAAAAAATCCCAAAATATGCTAACTGCTTAACTGTTCTCTGAAGCACTTTTGATAGCATGGATTAATATTTTTGTTCTTATATCTATTACCTTTCAGCAGTAATATTTAAAAAGTACAGTTGAGTGAATTTGCATTTTTGTGAATACATCATTCCTATGAATCAAAATAATACTTTTCACGTGTGCCAAGGATATCCATTGTATGTATGTGTACATGTAAAATATGTATTTATCATTGACATACAACACCTCTGTAAAGGTATCTGTGACTTCTTAAAGCCTCATAAGCAACACAAAGTCTTTCATACCATATATTACCTGTTGTTTTAAAATGGCCTAGTAATGGTTACTTAGGTGGGATTCTGAACTCCACAATAGTTTAATGAATCGCTAGTGCAATCAGGGCCAGCTCCAGGCATAGGCAGAAGATGTAGTTGCCTAGGTAGCAAACTGCAATGGGAAGCTTAATTATCTTCCCCTAGCTATGCCATATTGCTGGAAAGCCAGTCTAGTTGGCTAATATTACTGGGTATATGAACTAGGAGTTACGGCTACGTGGAACTAGGGGAGGGAAAAGAGGCAGTAAATGTGGCATGAAATTCTGCCATCCTAGTTCATCTCTACCTCATCCCTCTATGGCTTCTTTTATTGCTGAAGGAACAGCCTTACCTCCCCAGACTTAGAATGGCAACATTCTTTTTTTTTTTTTTTTTTTGTCTATGTTGGTGAGGGGTCTTGAACTGGTTCCAAAAGCAGTTATGTTAGAACAGAGAGCAATTCAATTACCATTATAAGAAAACCTATTTATATGACCTTTGTAAATGTTCGTTGTGTTTTTCCCATTTTTCTAGATGAATGAATGCCATGTCTGATGTGATGAAAAATTCATAGAGTTTAAGACTTTTGAATTTACCCTGATGGCTCTTGTATTATCAAGTTTGATAATATCTTTTGAGAGGTATATCCAATCTTAATTAAAGATTTCAAATTACAGAGAATCCATCATATTCTTTGAAAAGCTCTTCCAGTCTTAATTACTACCACTGTTAATAATGTAGAACTTATATATCATTAAATTTTGAGCTTTATGTTCCAACTGTTTGATCATTTTATACCTCTTGCTGTTAATTTATGAACCCTCCAGTATAACCTCTCCGTGTAATTATCTATAGACTGACCAATTTGCATCCTAACTTTATTCCCCAAAATTTAAATAGAGCCTTCTCTTTAACATGGATCAGCTAAGAACTATCCACTGTCTTGAAGTAATATTCAGGCTAATTTTGAATGTATTGATTTAGGTTCCAGAAGGAGCAGTTTCCTTAGAGCATGTTATCTATTTCATTAGAGAATTTATCTATTCCAGTTAGCTAAGTTTGTTACAGGTAGCTTGTAACAACAGGCTACATGCTACCTGCATGTGGTGCTACACTGTGTTGTGTAGACACAAACAATCTCTCTGGCAACATTTACAAGTAAAATATAATGACAACAAAAGCACTCAGAATAACAAAGTACAGATGGAGAAGATATTTTAAAAAGAAACCTGCTGGCAAAAATAAATTATCATGAAAAGCTGTAATAAAAGTGGAATCTTTCCAAAACTTAGCCTTTGAAAAATCAGGGTTAAATCCAAAAGAATTTAATACAAATCCCATATTCCGGTCTGAGAGGTAACACAGTTCACTGTGTTGTCTGTAAACCAGCCTAAATCAATTGCAACTTGGTGGTATATTGTTATGACCTTAATATTTCTGCACCACTTTTCTCACATGAATTAAAGGATATCAGTGACAATGTATTTAACATTTAGCAAAGTAATTGTTAAAATTAGCCTCTTACCATTAGTGCTTGGGACTAATTTTAAAATATAACATTGACAAAATTGGGCAACAATGAACTCGTACTTTAAAAAGACTTGATATCCTATACTTTTGACACTTTTAGATGCCTAACTCTCAAATTGTTAAGGCTTACTTAAATAGTTAAAAATATTTGGGATTCTAGACCTCTTCTGTTTCAAAACAAAATAGGAGAATTAGGTGTGGAAGGATTTATTCAGCTTTACAAAGGCTGTTTACCTTAAAGTAGTCTCAAAAAGAAGTATTTTTTACCAGTCCCTGCCTCAAGATTGTACCATTTCCTTACACCAGGTGAACTAAACTGAGGGAAAATATCTAGCTGGAAACTAATCTTTATTTTATCGGGTGAGATGCTGTGATTTTGTGTTTATCAGTTGTGATAAACCCTTATCCTGGAAAAAGGAGTAGATGGGAATAAGCAACTAGATATGAGAAGAGCAGTAGATCAGTCCTTTCCAAGTAGCCCTCATTAATGTTAGTTTAAAGCATCTGTAGAACCATACCTCTCCATGAAGTAGTACTTCCTAGTAATTTTATTAAATCTAATAGGGCTGTACAAAGCAAGATATCCCACTAAGTTGGATGAATGTGGCTTTTATTGACAGCAAATCGTTTAGGATGCTTAGGTAGAATGGGATAAGTATTATGTAAATTCAAAGCATTGTGCTACAAACTGTGATATTCCACTTTAACCTGAGAATTTGACTGTTTCACTGTTATGAGTGAACTAATACAAGTTACTCCTGCCCACACTCCTTTTAATGCAGTATTCTTTGTTCAAGTAAGTGCAGTGTTTGAATTCTTTGTGATGTAAATCATCTTAATAGCTGTCTTAAATATTGTTTGGTTTATAAAAAGCAAAAACAGGAGATACTATTAATCACTGCTGCCAACCTCAGCATACCCATATGGGTTGTAATCTGTATCTTTACAGGTTTTTTAACACTTCTAAAGCTACTAAATATAAACCTGTACATTAGTATAATGAATAGAAATACAAAAAAAAAAATATGCTTAGTTAAGATTTGTAGTTGTACTCTTTCACTATAACGTCTAATTTAGTATCTCCTTAATCATATAATTTGGAGACAATGGTGTAGATCATAACAGTTTTTATTTTCAGTCTTATGATTTAATTGCTATCCCTGTAGGTTCTGCTTATCCAGCATGAACATTTCACATATATATTCCTCATAGGATGTGCAATATATTTAAAAACCTCTTTAAGCTAATTTTAATTTAGTGGTGCTAACAAATAAGCATACTGTATTCATAACTGATGGAAGGTGACCAGTAATGGTATTGGGATTTAGGCCCAAATCCAAGGTTTATGAAGTCAATAGAAAGAACAAAAAAGGCACGCACTTCATTGAATTCATAACAGTGAATTTACATTAGTATTGCAAAGTTACAGCTGATATACCTCTGCAAAAAAGGAATCACACGTTGGTTGCTGGCTCAAAATTTAATGCCTACTTGTTTTTGTTGTTGTTGTTATTGTTTTCTGGGAGGGGGAGAAGGTATTTATTTCAATAGTTTCTTAGACTTCCAATACACAAGGAATATACTCAGCAAGGAAAAGAAAAGCCCTTCCTCTTTCACTTTTCTGGTTTTGTTATGATTAACTTGTCAACCTACTCTATTTAATAAAGCGTCATTTAGGGATAGGTCACAAAACAGCTAAAATGCAAACAGCAAGCCTTGAATACTTAAATGCTTCCATAAATACAACACTGTTAGCATTAATTTCTACAATTGGTAACAAGTTTCCATGGTGAAAAATGTGCACTGGTGTAGCTCTGCACAGGCGTTGTTCCACTGAATTTGATATTCTTAAAATTTTGTAGTGCATTGTGTTGACCTGCTGCTGAGAATCATCCTGAGATCTCACTGCTGTACACAACATCATCACTGACATATTTAAAACACTTCCACTGAAGACTGATAAAATTGCTTCCAAAGTAAGAATGAACTGTTCCATTTGCTTCATTTGCAGTGTCTGAGATAGTCATGAATGGACTTAAAATTACCCCTCTACACAGCTGGCATTTGTAAGATGCAGTTTCGCAATCTACTTAAGCTGGCCTGAAACTGTGCTGCCCTGTTGTGTCTGCACGAACAATTATGTAGCAATGAGACTGCCAACTGCTCCAACACAAAGGGGCTGGCAGGAGCACGCAGCCGGGATAAAGAGTGCAGCACTGCGGCTTTTGGCAGTAGCACCATCCTAGATCTCTCTGCTGACAGTGACACCAGGCACTTTTCAGCCTGTGAGCGCTCCAGTCTTGCAGTGCTGGAGAACTCCACTAGAAAGAAGAGTCTTTGCAATACGGAAAAACAACAACAAAACACCATCACCAAGAAAAATTGTTACCTTCTTTTTTTTTTTTCTACTCCGCTTGTGCAGTCTGATAAACACAGTTATTTTATTTTCATGTGTAATAAAATCAGAATGTTCTTATTTGCTTGTTTGTGTTTTGTTGCTATTGCTTTTAATTGGTTGCAACTCTTAAATACTTAATATAAATAGAAATAAGAAATATAAGACCTGTAAGAACAGTACCACCACATGCTGTTTCGCTCTTTTCTGGGTAATCTACAATCCATTTCCCCTGTACTCACTCAACCCCCAAAACATTGGAACTTTGAGCTGACAGTTGTTTGTATAGTTTACATTTGTCAAATTTTCTTCAGCAGCATCAGACTTCTCCCTCCAAAACGAGTTGATTAGTTAACAGTGTAACATTTGTGGTCCAATCACATGTGGTTACACAGAGAGGAAGTGGACATGGATATGGTAAAAAGTTAGTGTAACAGACGGAGATTTGAAGAAATGGCCCCTGACCTGAGAAGGCAGTATACACTTTATTCTGGTACTAGTTTATTCTAAAATGCGTCAGCTATTATTGGATGGCTGAGGGTCCAACTCCTTATTTCTAATACAATTAATTAATGTGTGTGGTTATATTATGAAAAGTAACATGACTTCACATACTTATTTTGTAACAAAAATACATTGTATACTGAAGTAGACAAGGGATTAGGTCATTTAAGAGTTAAGAGTTTTTCATTAGCTTCTTTTAAAGGAGAAAAGACCATTGTGCCTGTCTTCTGTGTGAAAGGTGGGTGCTTCTGACCAACAAATGATATAGAAGAGGATCCATCAGACCACTGCATTCTCCTCCAATGTTTTTGTTGTTGTTTTGTCTGTTGAAAAAGGAGCTATGCATGATGTATATTTGAAGAATTCACAGTGAGTTAGATCTATGGGTGGATTTAGATTGAGAAACATGTATCTTTCTGGCCACAGTTAGGTTTAGTCTGAGGTAAGATATCAGTACTGCCAGCATGAAGAGATTTTTTAGTGGTCAGAACTCTATCCCAGACTTGTAATGCCTCTGAAATGAAACCTCTACTTTAAATTTAGGAGCTTATATACTTTCGCTACTTGAGGAATTAGGCAGAAGGTCCAAGAGTCCATCATTACTGGATACCTCATTACCTCAGTCCAGATCCTACCTAAAATACCTGGCTCTTTTCATGTATATAAAACGATGTCTCATATTTGATAGCATCATCTCATTCACTTATGAACTTTTGTATTATCGTTATGCTCTTTGACACTGGCAAATATTTTGTTGCAGTCCAGCCGATTATCCTCTCTTCACTTCCATCTGTTAACACTTGGCCTGTACTCAAGCAGGATAACACTGCTAGCATTTTCAAGATCATTCAGATGGCTGATTTTGGTATTAATGCAGAATGCTATCCCTCAAGTGGTACACCAGAGCATATCTCTAACAATGACCCACTCTCATAGTTAAAACCTGAAGTGACATAGAGGTTGCTTCCCCATGTGTCAAATTCATTTTCCTGGTAGATATTTTACAGCACCTTTTTATCTCCTGAAAGCCAAACAGCCTTGTTTTTCACCTATTCATAGTTATGAACAATATTTGAAAATTCAACAATATAATGCAATTTGGTGCCAGATGCTCAGTGATTCTGTAAATAATAAAAATAAATAAATAAATAATAAAAAAGCAACTTTAATTTACTTTCACAATTACTGACCACTCCTCAAACAACCTTATGCAATCAACTATGACAGAATGGCACTTTTGGCTCATCTCATGAAAAAAAGCATTGGTTACAACCCATGGTCACTATTTCTAATTACTGTATTAGGTTTATGTGGCAAGGTTTTGGTAGCAGGGGCTGCAAGGGTGGCTTCTGTGAACAGAGCCCAGCAGCTGCCCCATGTCAGATCAGAGCCAGCTCCAGCTGATTCCTAAAGGGACCAGCCGCTGGCCAGAGCTAAGCCAGGGAGTGATGCTGGTTGAACCTCTGGGAGAGCAGATTGAAGGAAGGGGGAAAAAAAATGCTGTGCAACAGCAGCTGGGAGAAAGGAATAAAAAAATGGGAGACAGCCCTGCAGACATCAAGGTCAGTGCAGAAGGAGGGCAGGAGGTGCTCCAGGTACGAGAGTAGCAGTTCCCCTGCGGCCTGTGGAGAGGCCCCTGGTGGAGCAGGCTGTCCCCCTGCAGCCCATGGGTCCCACATGGAGCAGATCTCCATGCTGCAGCCCTGAAGAAGCCCCCAGTGGGGCAGGTGGATGTGGCCTGGAGGAGGCTGCAGCCCGTGAAGAGCCCCCGCAGGAGCAGGCCCCGGGCTGGAGCTGCAGCCCATGAAGAGGAGCCCACACAGGAGCAGGGGGTCTGGGGCGAGCTGCTGCCCATGGGGGACCTGTGCTGGAGCAGTTTGCTCCTCGGGGATGGATGGACTCCGTGGTACAGATCCATGTTGGAGCAGTTTGCTTCTGACAGATGGACCCTGTGGTATGCAACCACGTTGGAGCAGTTGTTGAAGAGCTGCTGCCTGTGCGAAGCCCATGTAGGATCAGTTTGGGAACGATGGCATCCCATGGGAGGGACCGCATGTTGGAGCAGGGGCAGAGAGTGACTGTGAAGGAGCAGTGGAGATGAAGTGTCAGGGACTAACCACAGCCCCCATTCTCCATTTCCCTGAACTGTTCAAGAGGAAGGAGGTGGATGAGGGTGGATGGTGTGAAGGTGTTTTTAGTTTGCTTTTAGTTTTTCACTGTTCTAGTCTGTTAGCAATAGGCAATAAATTATATTAATCTCCCTATGCTGAGTCTGTTTTGCCTGTCACAATAACTGTTGAGTGGTCTCCCTGTCCTTATCTCAGCCCTTGAGCCCTTTCTGTTATATCTTCTCCCCCTTTTCCTTTGAGGAGGGGGAGTGAGAGAAAGGCTATAGTGGAGCTCAGCTGCGTAGCAGGATAAAATTCCCATAATTACTTAAATTAATTCCTCTGAAGTTTGGTTCACTTAATTGCTTCTCCTGGATGCCAGTTGGATCCATGAGATTGTTTGCTTCTTTTCAGTTGTAGTATAGTAACTATGGGTCTCTGCTGACTATTGGAAATTGCTAATTGAAAAAAAAAAAATTGAATGTTAGTTGCTGCACTATTCTTATTTTTTCAAACTATTTCCCTATCCTTGACTACTTTAGCCTCCAAGCACCTGCTCAACAAAGCTGAGTTTCTTCTTTTTCAGTTAGACATTCCCACAAAACATCTAGTGCCTACTGGAGATTCTTCATTTAGTGCTGCTCCCAAGCCCTCAATGACATACTCCAAAACGTATGAACGACACTGCTTGCCACCAACTTCAGTGAAAGCTGAACTCCGAAAATGAAAATAATAGTCATGATATATATATATATATATGTATATATTCTCTTTATATAACAAGCCAATGACTATTGGAGTCTTCTGCAAATTTATCAGGCAAGTGTGCTTTACAGCTGCCCCTAGAGAAGTAGGAGAACTGGTCTTTTTCTATACTTCTCACTGAAACATAATGATGTAAAAATGGCAGAAAGTAAGGAGCCTAAACTAGGTGAAATTATACATGGTTAAAGACACTCCTGCTTTGCCACTTGCTTAGCAGAAAATTAGTCTTAGTTATTCTGCCAGCACAACACCTCTGATGTTGTGAAAGAGCTTCTTCTACAGGAAAAGCAAAATCTTCTCACAGAGTGAGAAGGTATCTTGGAAGAGCTTTACTCTTGCTTTCAAGCTTACAAAGGTCCTCCACATGTTCTGTTCTTTGGGGTTACCTAAAAACTTATGGAAGAAGTCATTCTCTGAGATTACAGTATGTTCCAGAATTGGTCAGCCTTGGGAAAATAATAATAATAATAAATAATAATAAAAATACCCACACCCACATAAAAGGTACAATGTAAGGCATAATGGGAACAAAAGGAAAAACGGTTGGGAGGTTTCCATTCGTAGTGTGCCCCACTGTTTCTATTAATTTAAATAGGAAAGCAGCCTGTATTGTTGCTTTACTTTTCCCCTTCCTCTCCTCCTGTAATAACCTCCTCAGTAGCATGAAATAGCAAAATCTTTATAGTTTCAAGGTCAGGGAAATATATGCTGATCTTTGACGATTATGCAAATTTCTTCTGATGGGAGGATACGATCCAGGCAATAATCAGTAGTTTTTCCTCCTATGCTAAGTGTGTAGGTCACATATAAAAAATTAGGATGGTACCAGATGTAGTTTATCATTGATTGTGCATAATTAATAATCTAATACTGCTAAGGTGTTCTCCATAGCACAAAGAAACAGAATCAGTATCCATTAACTATGGCCATTATACATTCTTTTCAATATAGTTATAAACTGGGTAGATTAAGAAATGCTTAAACATGCAACTGTATTTTCTAAGATATTCGGGGGAAAAAAATGTAAAGTTAAGATGAATATAGGTTAAGCCTGGGAAGAAGTGGTGACTCATGCTCTCGGGTTGATTAAAGCCCACGTCCTTTGAAGTAGGGTTTATAAACACCGTAGTTGGTAACATTTCAAAAAACTCACACTCCTTCCCTAGAAAGTACTTACTACCGAAAAATAGCTTGGTAACACATCAGGCAGGTTACACAACCAGCCTCGGAAAGCCGTCACCAGCAATGCAAACTGCGATTCAGAACCGAGAATGGCGTTGTGCCTCTTGAATGTAGCGGGAGGACCACAGGGCACCCGGCGGGCGAGCCAGCAGCACCTGGCGGCCCTTCACCGCATCGCTGACCGTGAACGAGTCCAGGGGTAATGTTTTGCACGTCTCGTTACGGTTTTATATTTTACTTCAGAAGCCTTCAGCTGAAGCTGAAGGAGAGCCATTTTAACGCCTCGCATAAACTAAAGTGCCCGTGCAGGAAGGGCGGCTACAGAAAGCGGGACCCCTCCAGCGAGCAGATGCTCGCGGCTTGGGAGCTGCGGGCGCTTTCACCTCTTCAATCCTCCCTCGTAAACTTGCGAGCCCCAGACCAGACGGCTGCTGCCGCCCTACCCGACCCCCGCCGCACCTCCCCTCCCACGGAGCCCTCTCCCACCTGCCTGCTGCTGCTGCTGCTGCCGCCGCCCGCACACCACCGCCTCCCCGGCCACCCCCGGACCCTCACCGCGGCATCGGGGCGGCCGCCGCCGCTCGAGCCGCCCGGCCCCGCCCCCCCCTCGCCCGCCCCCCCCCCCCCCAATCCGCCGCCGCTCCCGGGCTCGGCCCCCCCCCGGCTCCGGCCCCGGCCCTGCCCCCGGGCGCGCCCGCCGCGCTCAGCTGGCAGCCGGCTGCCGAGGCGCAGGGGCGGCGGTGCCATCCGCTGCGGGAGCACGGCTCGGCACGGCACGGCTCGGCTCGGCGAGCGGCTCACGCAGTCGCAGGGAAGAGGAGCAGCCGGGAGCGCGGCTGCCGCGGAGGACCGGCACGTCCCTGTTCACGTCCCTGTTCCGCGGGGAGGGCTCCGCCGATCCGCCGCCCCCTCCTCCGGGAGCCGCCGGGGGAGGGCTCGGACACGAAGTTGCGGCCAGCCCGGGGGAAAAGTAGCGGCAAGGCGGAAGGGGCCGGAGCCGAGCCGAGCCCAGCCGAACCGAGAGGGGCCGGCGCAGCGCGCCGCCGCCCTCCGCCCCCCGGACGGGGCTGGCCCCGCGCCCCAGGCCGCGCTCACCGGGACCCCCGCCTCACCCCGGAGCCGGCACCGGGGGAGGGGGGACGCTGCCGGACACCGCTGTGGGTAAGACGGGGGTGAAGCCGCGGGGAACACGGCGTGGAGAAGCCGGGGAGGCGGGCGGGGGGCCGCGGCGTGCGGGGCGAGGCACGGAAACTTGCTCAAGTTGTGCGGCCCCGGGCGGCGGGGAGGGGGCAGGCGGGGGCCGAGCCGGCGGAGGGCGCCCTCTGGTGGTTGTGGGGGCGGCCTCGCCGTGCCCCCCGCCGCTGCTGGAGGGGCCAGGGGCGTCCCGCGGGGCGGCGGCGCGGCGGAGGGAGGGGTGCTGCTGGACCCCGCCGCTGCCCCCTTCTTTCCCATCGGGGGCAGAGCCGCACGGGTGGCGTGCTCGGTGCCCTTCTGATGGGAAGGAGCTCCATCCGGCTGCGGGGGCGCGTTGGGGATGTCTGCACGGGGGTAGCTCGCCGTAGCGCCGGGAAAATTTGCCTCAAGATCCGGGAGTCGCTGGGGTCAAGGTGAAATAAAAAGAATCTATGTAGCCAATCCGACTTTGCGTTTTGCCAGAGTTTTGTGGAACTTTGAAAATGTTCCTTTTTTGTTTAATTTCTTTGGGGGGTGGGGGAGGAGGAAAAAAAAGTGTATTAACCCTCATCTTTCCTAAAAGCGTTGGCAATTCCTCTTGACTAAATACTCTGAATATGTTCCGGCACCTGTACGGCTTCAGAGAACTTTTCTTTGTGTTTTCACAGAAAGAACCAACATGCAAAGTGGAAGGAAAACCGAAACTGCTCTTTTAGCAAAAAAATATTGGCTTTCAGCCCCTTTCATATGTTTTCATTTTACTTCGTAATGGGAGGAGCACGATTCTCTGAATCATTGGGGCAAAATTTGGGCATCATTGGTTGAAGATAAGATGAAAGAAGACTTGAAAATGTGTCGATACTCTATGACTATTAATTCAGACAAACCTTTCACAAAGGGGAATAGTGGTTAAAAGCCCCACAGTCTCATCTAAAGGAGCTAATGAAGGATTTCTCTTCGTTTTTTCTTTCTTCCCTTTCTCCCATGAGTCTAAAAAGAGAAAGATGGAAAGAGTGTATATACAAATCGAGATAAGAGGAAGGCTGAAGAAAGTAGCTTCAGTTTTTAAGTGTGTTTTCCAAGTGCTGTAAATTTCCTAAATAATCAAATTCAACCCATTGTTTTGAATAAATTATCTTTTTGTGATCAGTGAAGGTTTTTTTTTTTTTTTTTGGTCAGCTTTAGGAGTGGAATTTGACCTGATTGAAAGTATTAATACAGAAAATGTATGGCTCTGATTCCTGTTTTCAAATCAAAGTTTACAAGTTATCAAAGAATAGTGTTTTGGTTTCTTTAAGTTTCTGACTGTGTATTGTCAACCTGCATTTTGTATGTTTATCTCGGAGACTTTACTTTCTCCCTATTTTAGTGTTTATACTGTAGTGTTGTATTTGAGAAGAATGTGAACAGACAAGGCACCTGAGATTTAACTTCTCAACAGTCTCGCTATTTCAATGTTGTAGCTCAAATTACAAGTAATCTGAGTATCTGTTAGAATGTGCAGTAAACACTAAGTCTTTTCTTCGAAGAAAAAAATGCCTTAAGATGCTCATGCTTGTGCTAACTGGATCAAAGCTTGATATCTGAACATTGTGTATTGTTAGGAAGTGCATGCCTGGGGAAGAGGAGCTGCCTAATGGATCATGGCTCTGATGCTTACAGGGCATACCTTATTTCTAGCATTAATGATGTTTGCTGTCTTCACTTTTGAAGAATCTGTAAGCAATTACTCTGATTGGGTGACTTTCATGGAAAATGTAGGTCAATATGAGAAACAGAAACTTGAAGGTCTTGGTGCTGAGCAGAAGCTGAAAAAAACAGTTCTTCATCCAAGTTTGTATTTTGATGCTGAAGATGTCCATGCACTGAGGCAGAAAGCTCACACAAGCCACTCACATCTATTTAGAGCTATCAGAAGTGCAGTGATAGTTATGCTATCCAACCCATTATACTACCTACCTCCACCCAAGCATGTTGATTTTGCTGCAAAGTGGAATGAGGTTTATGGTAACAACCTGCCACCACTAGCGTTTTATTGTTTGCTGTGCCCTGAAGATAAAGCTGCATTTGATTTTGCCCTAGAATATATGGACAGAATGGCTGGTTACAAAAACTGGTTGGTGGAGAGTGCACCTGGTGATGAAGTGCCACTGGGACACTCCCTAACTGGATTTGCCACTGCTTATGACTTCTTGTATAATTCACTGGAAAATGTGAGAAGACAAAAGTACCTGGAGAAGATACGGTCTGCAAGTGAGGAAATGTATGAGTACTCAAAGGTTCGTTCCTGGGGAAAGCAGCTTCTCCATAATCACCAGGCAACCAATATGCTTGCTTTGCTCACTGGAGCTTTAGTTACAGGGGTGGACGATGGATCTCAGGCAAATATTTGGAAACACACAGTTGTTGATGTGATGGAGAAAACAATGTTTCTGCTCAATCATATTGTAGATGGGTCTCTGGATGAGGGAGTAGCTTATGGGAGTTACACAGCTAAGTCCATAACCCAGTACGTTTTCCTGGCCCAGCGTCATTTTGGTATTAACAACTTGGAAAATAATTGGCTCAAAATGCACTTTTGGTTTTACTATGCCACCCTATTACCAGGCTTTCAAAGGACTGTGGGCGTAGCAGATTCTAATTACAACTGGTTTTATGGTCCTGAGAGCCAACTGGTTTTCTTGGATAAGTTTATCATGAAGAATGGAGCTGGAAACTGGTTGGCACAGCAAATTAGAAAACACAGACCCAAAGATGGACCAATGGTGCCATCCACCGCACAGAGGTGGAGCACGTTGCACACCGAGTTTATATGGTATGCTGCTGAAATCAGTCCTCAACCACCTCCTGACTACGGCACTGCTAAATTGCATGTGTTTCCTAACTGGGGAGTTGTTACTTACGGGGCTGGATTGCCAAACAGCCAGACAAACACCTTTGTGTCCTTCAAGTCTGGAAAACTCGGTGGACGTGCTGTCTATGATATTGTCCACTTTCAACCATATGCCTGGATTGATGGGTGGAGAAGTTTCAATCCGGGACATGAACATCCTGATCAGAACTCTTTCACTTTTGCTCCCAATGGACAGGTGTTTGTATCTGAGGCTCTCTATGGACCTAAACTCAGCCACCTGAACAATGTCTTGGTGTTTGCCCCATCTCCTACTAGCCAGTGCAACCAGCCTTGGGAGGGACAGCTTGGCGAGTGTGCCCAATGGCTGAAGTGGATTGGTCATGAGGTTGGAGACTCAACTGGAGAAATTATAACAGCCTCCCAGTCTGGGGACATGATGTTTGTGAGTGGTGAGGCAGTCTCTGCTTACACATCAGCAATGAAATTGAAAAGTGTATATCGCATTTTGTTGCTCTTAAATTCTCAGACTTTGTTAGTTGTAGACCATATCGAGAAGGAGGAAGACTCTCCTGTTAATTCTGTCAGTGCCTTTTTTCATAATCTTGACATTGATTTTAAATACATACCGTATAAATTTAAGAACAAATACAACGGAGCTATGATGGATGTGTGGGATGCCCACTACAAGATGTTTTGGTTTGATCATCATGGGAGTAGTCCTGTTGCTAGGATACAAGAGGCAGAACAAGCTGCTGAATTCAAAAAGCGATGGACTCAGTTTGTAAATGTTACCTTTCCAATGAAAAGCATGCTTGCAAGGATTGTTTACCTTTTCTATGGCCCATATGTCAATGTTTCTAACTGCAGGCTCATTGATAATGCGAAGTCTGGATTTCAGATTTCACTCAGTGTCAACAACACTGAAAATACGGTCTTTGTTGTGACTGAACATCAGAATTTAAAGACCAGGTTTGATTACTTGGGATTTGGTGGTTTTGCCAAAGTAGTTCATGAAAACAAAGTAACCAAGTTTGGTCTAGGTACTGAATCCGTGGAAAAACGAATTAAAAATAATAGGGTAGTTTTCCCATTTGGATTCAAAGTGAACATAATCGCAGGGTTAATTTTGGGTGTTAGTTTGGTCATACTGGCTTTTCAGTGGCAGTTTTACATATCCTTCAGTAAAATGTTGCGTTGGATCCTTATACTAGTTATCACATTGTGGCTTATTGAATTGGTGGATGTGTGGAGCATGTGCACCCAGCCCATCTGTGCGAAATGGAGCAGTGACTTGACAAGGCTAGAACATGATAAAGGCAATAAAGCCAAACAATTAGAAGGGAACCCCGTTGTTTTGCCAGATGTTATAATTACTTCGCTTCCTGCCTCTGGTGCAGAAATTTTAAAACAGGTGTTTTTCAATAGCAGTGACTTCTTATATATGAGGATACCTACAGCCTATCTAGAAATTCCTGAGAGTGAATTTGAAATTGATTCCTTTGTAGATCCATGTGAATGGAAGGCTTCTGATGTCCAGAATGGTCATTTTCGTCTTCTCAGAGGGTGGCTTCAGTCTTTAGTCCGAGACACAAAATTACATTTACAAAACATTCATTTATATGAAGCCAGCAGAAGTAAAATTACTCAGCATTCTGCTATAAGCAAGGACAAAAAGAAGAGATCGAAAAAGAGAGAATCTCTATCAGAGCAAAGAAGCAGGGCAAGAGCAAGTCAAGATAAAGATGCTGAATATATTAGGGAATTGAGAAGACACCTTGTCCATTATCCTAATGCACGACCTGTGCTTAGTTTAAGTAGTGGGAGCTGGACATTAAAGCTTCCCTTCTTTCAGGAAATCCTAGGACCATCAATGAGGGCATTATATGTAGTAAGAGACCCACGGGCATGGATTTATTCGATGTTGTACAAAAATAAGCCAAGTCTTTACTCCTTGAAAAAAGTTCCACAACGCTTGGCTGCAATGTTCAAATGGGAAAATCATAAAGAAAAATGTAGTCTAAGTGAAGGCTATGCCTTTGAATATGAATCTTTAAGAAAAGAACTTTCAAAATCTAATTCAAATGCTGTTTCTGTGTTGTCCTATTTATGGCTTGCAAACACAGCAGCAGCACTGAGAATAAATGGAGATTTGCTGCCAACAAATTATCAGATGGTCAAGTTTGAAGATATTGTGAGCTTTCCTCAGAAGATGGCTGAAACAATTTTTGCCTTTCTTGGTATTCCTCTTTCCCCTGCTAGCTTAAACCAAATATTATTTGCCACCTCCACCAGTCTTTTCTATCTTCCTTATGAGGGGGAAATTTCACCAAGTAGCATTCATGCCTGGAAACAAAACATGCCCAAGGAAGAAATTAGACTGATTGAAGATATTTGTTTTTCTTTAATGGACCACTTAGGATACCCAAAGTTTGTAGAATAAATGCTGCTGGTCAGCAGAAATTTGCACTAATCATCTCTGACTCCCAATTTGTGGATAAATATTACAGAACTTTGTTTATTCTTGTAAAATGTGTACAGTCTGCTACTTTCAGAGAAATTATTTTAAGAAAAAGATAGTTGTTCTTGCAGGTGTTTTTTGTTGTTTCTTTTTTCCTTTTTTTTTAATAATAAATAAAAACAACTTGTAACTACTTTTGCTGCCTTTGGAAAAAACAAACAAAAAAACTGTGTGAACCTTTATGGAACTACCAGCTGAGGGCTCTATAGCTCAGGGGATTAGTAATAGAATATGGAGCTTTTCACCTCCTGCTCACCAGTTTGACCACAGTCCAGGTGCTTAGTTCCCAAAAGTAGTTACTATCTGATGATTGTATGAAGGTTTACATGAAATTAATCTGGTGGTGTTGGCCCAGTTCCCAGTGGTGATAATTTACTCCCTTGGACAGGTTTTCTGAGACATTCTGTCTCACTGGTCAGTGCGGTAGTGCAAAATAAACACAAGCCGAGGTTTAAGGCTGTTCAGCATCCCTTCAGTAGGTGAAAACAGCCACAATATTCGAGTGAATCTAGTTCCTTATTTACAGCCTCAGCAGGCCCAGGACTGAAATGAATATTGAATATCACTGTATGGTATGGTTCCTTCAGTTCAGAGACATGGCACTTACATTGGGTTTGTCCTTTGACTTCATTCTCCATGGCTGACATCACCTTTTGCAAGCCTGAAGTAAACTATCTGAAGAAAAAGAAATGGGATAAAATTTAAGAAACCAAGATATCCCAAACTAACAGTTAAATATGGAGGATTTTTTCTGGCTTTGACCTGCCTCCCTCAACCTGTCTTAATTTTGAAGGTTGTTAACATTTTGATTCCTCACTCTGCTTTATCATGCACCTCTAATCTAAGAGGTTCTGGAAGAATCTTTTCTTTTTGAGTGAGACTTTTCCATCTTTCTTTGTTGTAAAACATTTCTCTGCTGATTCTTGTGCGTAAGTTCACCAAGGCCAGTGCAAATATTTGATGTCAATGTCGGTGGTCTGTCGTTGATATCTGCATAAAATGAAAATCTAAGATTTAGAAGATCTTAAATTAATTTCCAGGTCTGTGTTCCTGAGGGAGGTTTTGTTTTTCTGTATGGTGTATTTCTGAAGGACAACCATTGCTTACCTCAGATCTCCTCTCAGAGAGTGGAGAAATCTGAAACTCGCTCTACTCTCAGCCACTTCCTGTTTGAGTAGTTCCCCACAGTAAAGTATCTCCAAACTTGTCATTTTTATCTACTATCATGTTTTTATCATGACTAGCATTTCTTTAACATGATGCTGTAATATGATATTGATTTGGAAACAGATAAGTTTGATAGGATGATACGTCTTTGTCATAGCTTGTTTTCTTTTTGAGTCACAGTTTTGCACATGCCCATTAAGCAAAAAGGTTTCCTAATTTAACTTGCTGAGTATTCTTTGGAAACGCATGCATACTGTAAATGTCTGCAGATGTGTAAATCTGATCAGAAAGAGGCATCTGTTTCCTTTACCATCTGTTTTTTATTACAAATGGAATTGTCTTGAAATATACTTCCTTTGGTTTGTGGGAGCTGGGGTTGGAGTTTGGGGTTATTATATTGAAATATATGTGTAATTTTTGTTTATTTGGGTAATAAGCATTAGGCAATATCAAAAGTGTAGTGAGTCTCTTCATACAGATTATAGGTACCATTCCTGATTTCTAATATAAAGGAGTTCTTGCTTTTCCTTCCAATCTTACTACTTGTCCCTGTCTCAATCCCTCTGTCTTGTCCTTCTCATATACACGTTTCATATCCTTTGGAGCACATTGTCATGTCTCATCACGACCTAGATAAAAGTAGCTCTTTCTCTACCAGTCATTTGTATATCAAAATGGGCTTCTAGTATGATAAACCCATTGATATTTTTACAGTCTTACTTACCAAAATTTAACTGCTGTTTACTAGTAGCAGCAATTTTTTTCCTCCTTCTGTCCTAAGTCTCACCCCTGGCTGGGTAGAATGTCATATTAAAGGAAATATTAAACAGGCTAATAAACACTGACATGGTAGTGAAAGTTCAGTTTGCAGCTATCATCCTTTCAAATTAGTTTCTCTCTGAAGCCATTTTTTATCATACGTAAAAAAAGAAAAAGAAAGCATTCATGTCTGTACAATTTTCTGCACTTGACAGAATATGTTTCAACATTTGCCTTCTGTTTCCAGGATTTATACTCTGGAATCAGAACAAATAAAATGGCTTTTTCTCTGTCAGATGTTTTAGGGCAACTGAAGGTAAGAATTAAGACTGACTATATATTTGTGGAAGTAGACACCTTTAAATCCCTTCCTGAAAGTGCTGTATGGAATGCTGTGATAGCCTATAAACCAACTTTGTTTTTGAGGAGTTAAGGTGTACAGGATGATCTGTCAAGAGGGTTATCCGTGCTTCTTTTGGAATACAGCTTATCTCATGCATTTATGTTGAGAATACGTGCCGTTCCTGTCATTTCTTATATGCAAGATTTAGGAGCTATTTCTTTTCTGTACTGTACTCTCCAGGGTCTAAGAATGCATAATCTATTATTCAGATTTGGATGCGCTGTGTGTTCCTAGTACAAATTTAATAAGATAAAAAAGATCTCTATTTTTGGTTCTTGTTGTGAGGGCAAACACTTTAACATCATTACAGTAAAATATGTAGAGGGAAAGGCAGTGTCTTTGAAAACAACAGGGTAGGAATACTTAAGGTATGACAACTCTAATTTTTCATCAAGTAATTGCTTTGTTTGGATTTAGATGATGAATTACTTGACCACTTGACTGAAGTTAGTACCAGACAGGAGTTATCCCAGCCATGGAGTTGACTGAGTTTGTATTTAAACTGTGGCCTTGTACCTGCATGAACAGCAACCCAAGACACAGTGGGAACATGCATGTGATTGCCCATCCAAATCTGAGACTTTGTAGAATAACTTCCGGTCGCACCATCCATTTTATTTACAAATAAATTTCACAGCTGTGATGTGGAAAAGCAGCAATACTGTGGAGGTCTGGTAGTAAAAAAAATAAACAAACTTGTCTTTCTCTATTAAAGGCTAAATTATAATTTATATCAGCTGATCTTGAGCCAGATTGGTCATTACACTTTTTTTTTTGTGTGTGTGCAAATGTTCCCATTGAGACTACTGTCACTCTGTGCATGAAGAACATGTGTGTAATTTTATAATATATAATTATTTTGTGGGTGTACAGTTACTATCGAAATTCTTTTCAATCACTTGCATCCAGAGGAAGAATGGACACAGACTTTAACCTTATCTTTCTCCATGTAGTAATGTTTCAGAATGTCAGTAACATTTGAGAATGTTAGAGATTGTTGGTTTTTTTTGAAAAGCATATATATTTAGGTATGTTGATTGAAGAGCGTTCTAGCACTTTCAATTATACTTCAGAAAGATGCTCATGAAAACTAGTCTCATATTTTATCTTAATTTTGCTTCCTCTTTCTCCCTGTGTTAAATGTTAATAATAGTTTGTACTACATTGAACATTGTACTATATTTGAACTCTCCAATTATGAGAGAGCAAAGATTTTGACACATTTTAGAAAAGAAATCTTTATTTAAATGCTTATCTCAGAATCATATTTGGAAGCCTAAGGAAAATAAACACCAAGGAACACATTTCAGTTATTTACTTACTTTGTAACTAAATGATATTGGCTCGGGGACCTATGCACGTGGGTCTTGGCATTCAGAGTTCCATCAGATGGCATGAATCTATAGTCTCTGAGCACATTTACATGCTTTTATTTCCCCAGTAAGACTTTTTTCCATGGGCAACATCAGTGATGATGAGCCACAGTATCATGGTCACATGGGTTCCTTTCTCCCTCTTAGCATGCAAATGACATACAACTCTCATTGGAATTTATGTTTGAACAGTGAATTTGCAGGATCCAGGAGTGAATTTATGGACAAGATCCTCAGTTATATGTAAAATACATAATACAACTCATTTGACGCCAAAATACTATTTTAATAGTGTTAAAATGCAAAGCAAACAACAACAACAAAAATGCACTTAGGGTTTTATAAAGTTATCAATAACTATTTTGTAAAGCTCCCATTATGGATTAGATTTATTTATTTATTTATTTATTTATTTAACCATTAAAATGGTTTCACTTGCTCTTCAGACTTCATGATGTGACTGCTAGGGGATTCTTGTCTCTGCCTGACAGTCAGTTATTTCCATTATTAGTCTTCGCTAGTTTGAGGAACATGATTATACAAATTCTGGAATATAATAGTGCATTTACGCAAAAAAAAATGAAGTGCACAGTTCATGATTAAGGATAAAAATATGGCCCATATGTTGGGGTCCATATTTTGGTTTATACTGTAATTAGTATCTGTGGTATTTATTTTAGGAGAGTTAGAGGTAAAAGTAATTTATTTTTTTATTTTTTTTTTTTTTTAATTACACAAAATCATTTTCTCCAAGAGAATTAAGTACTGGATTTTAACACTTCTACAGTCAGGATATCATATAATTCCTTTCTTTATCTGGCCTCCGTTTTAGTTTTGGTTCAGACTAAAACTTTTGTTTTATGTTTTATTATGAATGGGCTGTTTTCTGAGTTAAGATTCTGTCTGGAGACTTCAGAGTTATGATTTTGTCTGGAGATTCCATTTCATTGAATTTCTGTGAAAAATATCATGTACTACAAGTTTAAATCCCTAAATTGTGAGCTGTTCAGATTTGGGCCAAAAATAGAATTATGCCTTGCTGACCTCAAAGAATGTTTTGCTATTGACTTCAACAGGGCGTAAAATACTAACCCAAATATTTCTTTCTTGGAAGGAGCTATGCAAAATTTGTGAACTAAATACAAGTCTCTAGATCATTCTTTATTAATCAGAGACAACATTAGCTGGTTTCTAAAATGTAAAAACTGTTTTGTATTGGATTTTTTCTTTCTTCTCTAAACAAATGTTACCTCCTAGAGAATTGCTATCTACCTAGCTTGAATATTTCTAAACAGCAGAAATTACAGGAAATAAATTCCTCAAATGGTCAATCAAGATTACTGTTCTTAATATTAGAAGAGAGAATTAAATGCATTTCAATAATGTGAAAAATATAAATTGTGCAGTAACCATAATTAAAGCTATCTGTAGACTGGTAAATTTATAAACCATAAATGTAGGTATAGGAACAAAAATATTCAAAGTAATGTATGAAGTACAGTTTCAAATGTCAGGACTTTATTTAGTGAGGAGAAATTTGCTGATACATAATCTGCACCATTTTCATAAGGTATATGAATGGGTAATCTTGTGCTGTCTCAGAAAATAATAATGGGAAAACATGTTACTGAGTTGATACTGTTTTAAATTAAACTATACATCTCTTAGAGCTGACAATATGCTGGGATTTATATGTGGTGTAAGAAAACAAAATCTGGTTTCATTCACAATTGTCTAAACATAATTTCTGAAAGATTCTTCATTTCTGCTGATACAACCTCAACATTTAGTTTATTGTTTTTTACTGAGGAAGATATTATGGTGTTTAAGAACATGACCTAAAGTAATCTAATCTCACATTAGGTAATTTAAGTGTTGTAATTAAATGAGGATCCTTGTCACTCTAGAATCAATGGAAAGTGAGTGTCACCTTCAGAAGGAAATCAGACATAACTCTTTGTAAATCCTCAAAAGCTGAGAGCGATTAAACTCTTTTAGATGCCAGATGAAAGGTGTCAAATGAAACGGGGTTAATGGGATTAATTTGGCTTTAAATGTGTATGGTCTTACTTCTAAGTAAATTTCTATGTCTAAGCAGTTTTAGTGCACAGAAAATTTTATGTCCATAGAAAATTTTATGAAACATTCCACATAAAATAAAGCTCTTGTTAGAAAAATAACACTTCTGTGTTGTCCTTTTTTTTTTTTTTTTTTGTCCCTTTTTCATCACTTAGGATATCACAAAATTTTGTGATGTAGTCACAGAATCAGAGAAGGTTGAGGTTAAAAGGGACCTCTGGAGGTCACCTACTCCAACCCACCTGCTTAAGCGGGGCCACCTAAAGCCGGTTACCCAGATCTCCAAGGACGGAGACTCCACAGACTCTCCGGGCAATTTGTGTCAATCCTTGGTTACCTGTACAGTAAAAAAGTGTTTTCTGATGTTCACAGGGAACCTCCTGCCTTTTGGGTTGTGTCAATTACTTCTTGTCCTTTCACTGGCTGCCACTAGGAAGAGCCTGCCACTGTCTCCCTTAGACACTGCCTTCAGGTATTTATATGCCTTGATAATACTCTGCCTGAGCCTTATCTTCTCTAGGCTAAACAGTCCCAACTCTCAGCCTTTCCTTATAGGAGAGATGCTCCAGTCCCTTAATCATCTTCATGGCCCTTCACTAGACTCTTGTTTTCTAGTATGTTCATGTGTCTTGTACTGAGGAACCCAGACCTGGACACAGCAGTCCACATGTGGCCTAACCAGTGCTGAGTAGAGGGGAAGGATCATCTCCGTTAACCTGCTGGCAACACTAATCCAGCCAAGATTACCATTAGTCTTTGCCATAAGGGTACATTGATGGCTCAGGTTTAACTTGGTGTCCACAAGGACTCCCTGGTCCTTTTCTGCAAAGCTGCTTTCCATCTGGGTGGCCCCCAGCAGGTACTGGTGCCTGGGATTGTTTCTCCCCAGGCCCACGACTTTGCACTTCTCCTTGCTTCTCATGAGGATCCTATCATTCCATTCCTCCTGATGAGGTCTGTCTGGGTGGCAACACAACCTTCTGTTGTGGCAGCCTCTCATTGCAGTTGTATATTGTCAGCACACTTGCTGAGGGCAAGCAATACCCCATCATCTAGGTCATTTATGAAGATGTTGAATAGGACTGGACCCAGTATTGACCCTGGTGTACTGTCAATGTATACATTTAATTTAAATACATATATATGGAGAGAGAGAGAATAATAGAATCATAGAATGGTTTAGTTTGTAGGAATCTTTAAAGTACATCTGTTTTGAACCCCCCTTGCCATGGGTAGGGATGCCTTCCACTGGATCAGGTTTTCAAGGTCCCATCCAGCTTGACCTTGAACACTTCCAGGGACAGGACATCCACAATCTCTCTGGGCAACTTGTTCCAGTATCTAACCACCCTCATAGTGAAGAATTTCTTCCTAATATCTCATCTGAATCTACCCTCTTTCAGTTTGAAACCGTTACCCGTTTTCCTATCACTACACACCCTAGTGAAGTGTCTCTCCCCATCTTTCTGGTATTAGAAGGCTTCTACAAGCCTTCTACTCCTTCCTGAGTCTTCTTTTCCTGAGGCTAAACATCTACAGCTCTCTCAGTTTTCTTCACAGGAGATGTGCTCCAGCTCTCTGATCATCTTTGTGGCTCTCCTTTGGGCCTTCTCTAACAGGCCCATTTCTCTCTTGTTCTGGGGGCCCCAGAGCAGTACTCCAGGTGGGGTGTTGGGAGAGCAGAGAGTGGGAGACTCACCTCCCTCGATCTGCTGGCCATGGTTCTTTTGACATAGCCCAAGAGGCTAAAAGGTGCAATTATCTTTCTGGGCTGCAAGCTGGATGATGTCAAGTTTTTCATCCACGAGTACCCCCAAGTTGCCATTCTATAATTCTATGATTCTATGATTAAATATCTCCTATCTCTCTTCTGACCCCTTATCCACAAGTCATTTTAGCAGTTGAAAATTCCCCTTCCTGAGGTTTGGGATCCTGACTATACTTCTTGCCCAGCCTATATCCCACAAGCAATATATATGGCTGGTTTTGTTCGTTTTGTTTAGGGGAGCTGCTGTTACTAATGTAACAGGATGTTACATGGTGTATTGATGGCAGAAACTAATTTTGTCTGTCTTTGGATGAACACTAAGTATATGCCGTGTTAAGCTAAGGTTACAGAAAATGTATATTCTTAGGAAAAAAATAAAAATAAAGGAGGGGGGTGATTCCCCCTTCAGTTCTCTAAACTGGACAGCTGGTGCAAGCCATGCACCACAAACCACTGCAAACCAACTGGTGCAATTTTGAAGTATCTTAGACTATATATTCTCTATATAGTGTATATGCAAACTGTGTATTTAGAATGATGTGTCTTCTAATTCCTGAACTGTATCCAGGATTTGTTTCAGAAAGTGGTAGTTGGCCTAGAGACTGTTCTAACAATTTAACATTATAGGTAAGTAAGCTCCAACACCCATGAGTGTTCTCATGTGCTTAATTAAATATAAAAAATGATAATAAATAAACAAATAAATAAAGGACATAATCAAGTTAATTGGAATAACTGAGATTAAAGACATCACTGGATCTTATTAAATGTGGTACAGGTGCAGATGGTATCTACTAGATCAAGACAGTTCATCATCCTTACTACTGCAGAGGTCTAGAATGAACTGCAGATGCCTCTGAGTGGCACCTGGTTTCCTGCAACACAGTTTTGTAGGTTTAATTAACTGTTTTTTTGTTGTTCATATATTATAGAAGAAGGTGCTTGGGATATATCTTAAACATAGGAACAAGAATAAGCCCTGATTCTATCTCTCCTGTGAATATGAGCACATGGTAAAGCGAAGGTTTGCATATTTTGAAGTCTTGATGTAGTTATATTTAGATGTGAAGCTGGTTTAATGTGCTTTTTTTTTTTTTGCTGCTGATTTTTTTTTTTTTTTAAATTTGGTGGGTGGTATGTTCTTAACCTTTGTAGCTGATTTTAGTTCTTGTTGCTGTACTTTCACAAGTATTTTATTTGTTTATTTTTACCTTCTGAACCTTGAACCCAGTTTTGGCTTTTTGGAGGAGCTGCATGGAAAGTGCCTATTATGTTTTGAGGTGTATTAAGTATTATACATTGAGGTGTGATACAAGCATATATTTCTGTCTGTTGCGAATTCTTTGATAATAGTTGACTTCATCTATTTTCTAAAAGGTCACTCAAAGTGAATAAATCCAACATACAAAGCTCTGAGGAAACTAATATTATCATAAAAGGCAGGCTGTCAGAGATAATAAATGTCCACTTATTTTTGTGAAAACCATTAATATTTTCCCTCTTAATTGCTTTTCTACGAGAGAAGTAGTTTATATATTTTTTTTTCCCTTTCCTTTTCCCTTTCCCTTGTAATTCCATCCTATAGATTGCCTGGAAATATATTTTGTCATCATTGTGGTTTTTTGTTTTGTTTTGTTTGTTTTCTGAATTTTGGTTTGAAATGTTCATTTGGTTTTACATTTTCTTGAAGATTCTGTTGTGTTTCAGGATGTTCCAGTCTGTTCTTTCCATAACTTACATCCTACAGATGCCACTTGAGTTCAAGAAACATAATTTCAGATTTGGGAGGGCTGTGATAGGCACACAAAAATTAACTGAATAACAGGAGAAACAAAATGTTATGCTGCTGAAAAGAATAGGAAAGTGCGTGCAGGAATATTTAGGTCTTAATGAGCTGCCATATTGTGCCTGAATAAGCAGTTTTGTTATTCACTGATCAGCTGAACATTGTTTCATATCACCATAGCAGTACTGAAGGAAAACTAACGTGAAAGCAACTTTTGTTTGGGTGTATTTATATCTATATTTTTATTATTTTTCCCTAAAACAATGATCTTCTTTTGTATTCCCAACCTGTGTTAATTTGTAACCAAATAGTTATTACCCAGTGTATCTTTGTAATAACGTTGGCACAAAAGTATGCTTTCCAGTGAGATTGTGCAGCTTTATCTGCTGTGTATGGATTAAATATTGATGGTTTCTCAACTGCTAGCATCCTTTGGTGAAGCATTTGAAAGAAAGCATTGACTTCTGTAATAAAGAATTGTTTCATGCTATTCATAGAATCATTAAGGTTGGAAAAGACCTTCAAGATCATCTGGTCCAACCATCACCCTACTACCAATGTCACTCACTAAACCGTGTCCCTTAGCACCAGGTCCAACCTTTCCTTGAACACCCCCAGGGACGGTGACTCCACCAATTCCCTGGGCAACCCATTCCAATGCCTGACTACTCTTTCTGAGAAGAAATATCTTCTAATTTCCAACCTAAACTTCCACTGGCGCAACTTGAGGCCATTCCCTCTAGTCCTCTCACTAGTTATCTGCAAGAAGAGGCCAACCCTCATCTCCCCACACCTTCCTTTCAGGTAGTTGTAGAGAGCACTCAGGTCTCCCCCGAGCCTCGTCCAGACAAAACAACCCCAGTGCCCTCAGCCGCTCCTCATAGGACTTGTGTTCCAGGCCCTTCACCATCTTTGTAGCCCTTCTCTGGACACGTTCTAGGGCCTCTATGTCCTTCTTGTACTGAGGGGCCCAAAACTGACCACAGTACTTGTGCATCCTCACCAGAGCAGAATACAGGGGGATGATCACCTCCCTGGTCCTGTTGGCTGCACAATTCCTGATACAAGCCGGGCTACCGTTGGCCTTCTTGGTCACCTGTGCACACTGCTGGCTCATGTTCAGGTGAGCATCAATCAGCACCCTCAGATCCTTTTCCTCCGCACAGCTTTCGAACCACTCTGCCCCCAAGCCTGTAGCGCTACATGTTTTTTTTGTGGCTAAAATGCAGGACCTGGCACTTACCCATGTTACACCTCATCCCATTGGCCTCTGCCCATCGACCCATCCAGTCCAGATCCCTCTGCAGGGCCTTTCTACCCTCCAGCAGATAAACACTTCCCCCCAACTTGGTGTTGTCTGCAGACTTACTGAGGCTGCACTCAGTTCCCTCACCCAAGTCGTCAGTAAAGATATTGAAGATGATGGGCCCCAACACCGACCCCTGGGGAACACCACTGGTGACTGGTTGCCATCTGGATTTCACTCCATTCACCACTATTCTCTGGGCCCAGCCATCCAGACAGTTTTTTAACCCAGCAAAGAGTGTACCTGTCCAAGCCATGGGCAGCCAGCTTCTCCAGGAGAATACCGTGGGAGATCATGTCAAAGACCTTGCTGAAGTCTAGGTAGACTACATCAACAGCCTTTCCCTCATCCACCAGAGGGGTCACCCGGTCATAGAAGGAGATGAGGTTGGTCAGGCAGGACTTGCCTTTCATGAACCCATGCTGTCTGTGCCTGATCCCCCAGTTGTCCTACATACATTGCATGATTGCATTCAAGATGACCTGTTCCATCACCTTTCCTAGCACCGAGGTCAGGCTGACAGGCCTGTAGTTCCCTGGGTCCTCCTTGTGACCCTTCTTATAGATGGGTGTCACATTAGCAAGTCTCCAGTCATCTGGGACCTCTCTGGATGACCATGACCGCTGATAGATGATGGAAAGCAGCCCAGCAATCACATCTGCCAGCTCCCTCAGCACCCTCGGGTGGATCCCATCTGGCCCCATGGACTTATGACAGTCCAGATGGAGCAGCAGGTGGATCCCATCTGGCCCCATGCACTTGTGACAGTCCAGGTGGAGCAGCAGTCTCTAACTGTTTCCACCTGAAATGTGGGGTTTCTTCTGCTCCTCGTCCCAGACTTCCAGGTTGGGAGGCTGAGTACCCTGAGGATAAGTGGTCTGGCTAGTAAAGACAGATGCAAAGAAGGCATTAATGAATGGACCACACTGTTGCTGAGCATAACAGAGCTGATGTGAAAACGTGCATATTACAGATGATCAGAACACTGTTAATTAGTCTTGATTAATCCAGTCTCATGATCAGATGTGTAGAAGTATGGATGTAGCTGTCATCCATTCCTCATCCTACTTACTACTCTTTTTAACTTTTAACTAGCAGACTAGTCTAAGCTGAATTTCCTTGCTGAAAGAGCAAGAATACATGAAGGTACCATGACTTTGTTGATGCACTAGGATTTTTTTAAACTACTGTCATTTGAGCGTATGCTGTTGCCTCTAAATTGCCCCATCGTGAATTTGCAAATTTTATTTATGAATGAACCTGTTGATTTTAGTCTATGGGAACGTACCTATTTGTGTTCCATGTTTGTTTGATAATAGACACATATTAGTATTGCTAACACATTAAGTGACTGATTAGTAAGGAGACATCTTAGGCAATAAAGAGCAAGCTCTGATGTTTGGTGTTCACAGACTGACAAAAGCATTTGCCAGCAGTCTGCTTCATCTGCATTTAGTTCATCTGGCTGTGAGTAGCAACAGACTCATAGCCATCCTCTGCAGAATCTCTTTTGAGAAGTTTAGAGCTTAAAGGTAGTTTCCAATAGATAATATCTAGAACTGCCTTAGTACCTCATAAATTAATCTGGGTGTGATTTTTGTTTTTGATTTAAACGTGACAGGAAAATGAAAGGAGAAAAAAAATAGTTACTCAGTTCCCTTTAAAGTGTAAACAAACAACCAAAACCTGTTGACATTCAGGCACTATTATAGTTTAAAGAAAAAGTAGGGTCAGTTTAGCAGAGCTGCTGTTAGGTATGTTATTCAATTATTACCATCCATGCTATATAATTTATCCTGCAAACCAAGTATATGACCAATCCAGGTTTGTTGCATTTGTGAAACAGAATCAACTACAACTTTTAATTGAAAAGAGATGTAAAAATCATGAAAAAGTAGCCTTACCCATATCTAGCCACCTTTCATTAACTCATTAACTCCTGTACTGTATGCAGTAAAAGAGAAGATGTATGCAGTGAAGTACGGATTTTAAGATGTTGAAGACTCTTGGAAGGTATGGTGAAATTGCTCTGAATTTAGAACTTAAAACAGACTCTGGTATGTGAAACTTACTGGCAAGTACTTAGGTTGTGGCTTGCATTTTGCTTGCAAATGAAACACTATTTTTCAGCTGAAAGTATTCTGAGACTGATAATCTTTTGCTCCTCTTCTTTCTTTTTTATGCTGTGTAGTTTCCTTCTAAGACATATTTATCTGTTTTAGAAAGATACATTTGTTTATTGAGAGTGAATTTGACAAAATGTTTCATTACTTTTTCTTTCTGTTGCTTTAAAAAGAGAAATCATACTTTCAGGCATTTTGTGAAGGAATTTATCAAAATTTCTTCAAGTCACAAATTAGCCAGAATATAGCTGTGGCTGCAAAATACAACAATTACCTCAAAATTTATTCTTGCATTAAAGAAAATAAGCATAAGATTTAATAAGATTTAATCTTATTTTCTTGGCAGCAAATTTATTGATATAATTATATCATTTATAGAATCATAGAATCATTAAGGTTCGAAAAGACTTCCAATATCATCTGGTCCAACCATCCCCCTACCACCAACATTATTCACTAAACTAAACCACTACACCCATTCTTATTTAAAAATAATAATTAAACTCCAGTAAAAATACAACACCTTCATAAAAACAAATACAGTTTATACCAATATCATTGTTATTATTAATTATTATTATTTTGATGAATAGCTCTGAACTGGTTTTCTGTGGTAGACCATATCTTCTGCAATATCTCTTGCAACCCTTGTGATTTCAACTAAGGCAACTGTGGCCAACAACTTAATAGTTTTTTTTGCTCTAAGGCAAAATCTGTGCATAGCACTTTAGAAAGCTGCCAACGACAGGAAACAATTTAATATTTTTTTATATCTTATTCTTACAGGTCTTCGTAGTTGAAGGTGGAATATTCTGATTTTATCTTGATAGAAAAATACGCTCATCTAAATATCCTCATCTGTAAATTAGCTTAGCTGTGCCCTTTGCAAAATTTGCAAACAGATGGATTTCTAATACAGCTACTCCTTTCTTATTTCAGCAAAGTTTAAATTCAGTTAATTGAATTTTAATCAGGAGTTAAACTAGTCTAAATGTCTTTAGCATATGGCCTGTACTGGTTACATGTGTTTTGATTTGAGTTACAGGTGCACTTCTTTGAAAAGAAATCCTTTGTGATACCTCAAATCTATGTCCTTTTAATCCTGGTAGACAGAAACATTTCCTGTGTTATAGACATTATAGAGATCCTTCTGAAAATTCGAATGGATTTTACATTAGTGCATCATATTAAACATCAATTCTGAACTCAACAGTTCTCCTTATATTTTGCTTTCAGCACCAACTGAGGATATACATATTAGTTTAACAACAATGCACCATTGAATTCATACCACCGAATGACTGTAAAAGTGGCCTAAAATCTTTACTCAGAAAATTAACATAGCATTCTTTTTTTAAAAAATTTTATTTTAAAATGAGAACTCTGACTCTCAGACCAGGGTTATCAAGGCATAATACAACATCTCATACTGTTATTATGTGGATGTCTTGTTCAGTGGGTTGTGTATATCTAACTGAGCTCAATATCTGCTGGCAGTAGGAAAACATGATGACATGCCGGCTTGTATTATGCATTGAGAGATGAGGTAGTCAACAAAGAGCAGACTATAGCCTAGAGCTTTTCACTGGTTGCATTTTAGTATAGCCAAAAAGTACACTGTAAATAGATTATTTTTATTGTGCTCACAGGGCATACTTCAAGCTGTGGAGAGAGTCAACTCTTTCTTCATCAGAAGACTTTGCAGAGATTTTTGTGCTGTCTTTCCCTGCTGCCAGCACAGCAGAGCAAAAAGGACATAGCTGGAAGAGAACATATATGACAATGTCCATGCAATGTGATGACCCTCATCAGTGTCAACTTTGCTGTGCAGCCATGAATATAAATTAGACTAAACCTATTTCTTCCTTGGACATGGAGAAAGTCTTGGAAGTCTCTTACCTGTGTTCATCCTGCACACTCAGAAATGACAAAATTAAAAAAACAAAAAAACACACACAAAAAAAAACAGCCAATCAATGAACCAAAAAAAAAAAACTTTAATCTCATGACGTATGAGGTAATCACATGACTTCCATGACCTTAACTGATTGAAATTGCCCAGGTCTGGGATAAAGTCCTGTAACAGAAAAGTTCATTTTCTGGAATATAAGAAACACAATGTTTCAACTCATCAGGCTATAAGTACAAGACAGCACAACTCAAAAATAGAGAAATAAATTGATATAGTGGATTTCTGCACAGCTTTTGGCGCTGGTTCAGAGTGATAGCTGTGGCTAGGGTCAGCCCCAGGGATAGGTACTGATTAAGGTACTGAGTGAGAGGAATGATGTTGTGTGGTCTCTTAAGGAGGCTGTAGGCTCCACTTTTAATTTCCCATGCTGGTGAAAGCTGTCATTGTAGGTCTTGGATACATTGGTTCTAAGCTAGTGAAGTATGCCAATATATGTGCAAAATATGGCATGTACAAGGCCAAGTTCAGGACTTATGCTGACAGTGGCGATGAGAAGTGGGAAGTACATAGTGTGAATGAGGAGGCAGTGGCAGCTTGGGATGAACAACCATGAGGAAAAGGGATGAGATACATATAACTTGTACAGGACTGGATATTCCAGGCATCTGCAAAGAGGCAAAAGTGAAGCATGTTAAATCTGCTGTAATGCTTATAATGATACCACTTCTCTAAATTAGGTACTGTGTAATATGACTATTCTTTCAGGTTTTTATGAAGGAGAACAGCATGATTGGTTCTGTGAAGAAGCCTCATTTGATTTTGTAATGATATTTAAGCAGTTTTTGAAAAAATGAAAATGACTAGCAATATATGCTGCTTATTTAATGACAAATTAGATCTTAGAATATTTTTGGTTCTATTTTTTTAATTATTTTTATTTTAATTACAGATGTCCATTAGGAATAGGTGAATAAAATATGCATCTTCATGAGCTACTCAGTATAACAGGGAGATGAGAGCTTTGCTAATTCCAAGAAATTCAAATGTACAAACGCCTTGGTTGGAAGTGCCATCACAGGAACTGCTGTATTGGTGTTTTGTTGTTGTTGCAAGGTTTTTTGTGTTGTTGTCTTGTTTAGTTTTGTTTTACATCTACAAAATATTTGAATCCTTAAAAAGCCAGAATTACCTTCTCATTTGAGAAAGGGCTCCAAAAGCAAGCAGGGAGCATAGTTCCTAATTGTCTGATGCTCTACCCCTGTACATTAGCATAGTATCATTGAAGATAGTGAAGCTGAGCAGAGATACAGCAGCTGAGAACAAATAGCCTTCTACCTGCAGAATAAATGTCAATATGGGACAGAGACTTCATCATGATGACAGGACGACATAATGTCTGGGAGGTGAGCCAGAAGATAGCTACTGTAAAACTCAGCCTGTGCAATGCCTCATTCGCCCCCTATCCTCCCCAACCCCCATCCTTCTTTTCTTTCAGTAGCAGTAAAAGGAACACTGCCCACAGCTCCATTATGACAGGGAAAAGTGATCTCTTTAAAGATTTAACGTTTTTCATTTTCTCTGTTTTGGCTTCTGTTCATCTTGGTAAATAAATAAAAGTTCTCATTAGTGTTGTGTAATCAGCCTGCAATCAGAAAAACAAAGGGAAAATGCTGGCTGGTGCTTGAACTACAGCCTACTTTGTTCTCTTACAAGGCAGAATGGCAGTACCTGTTCTGATAAAAAAGCAAAGAAGGATTTGGACCGTTATTTAAAAGCTATGCAAAAACTAACTATGTAATTATTTATGTGATTTTGACAACTGAGAAATAAGTTTTGATAGCAAAATAGATCACATAGGTTTAATACATTGAAGGATGAGCCAAGTTATCGCTAAGCTTTAGATTTGTAGCTCTCTTTGAAGATCTGATTCAAATCATAATGATATGGGATTTTTGTGTTACATGGCTACTGTGTTTTTGTGAGGAAGTGGGTATTTTGGACATGTCTGCTCCTATGTGATCAACCACTTGGTAGCATACACCTGGGGCTGGTTTCTATACAGGCTGTATTTGCATGAGCTCTGACTGTACAGGTCCAGGTTTATCTCACGGCTACGTCGTGTGCCCAAATCCTGAAACTTGCTACATGTCCCAGATCTGATAATGTCATATCCTGAAAAGCCATGCCAACAGGATTTTGTTCTACAGAGTATAACAGCAAAGGACGATACCTACTATTTTTTCCCTCATGCACGTCTTAACAAAAATGAGTTAGGGCTGGATGTTTTGTAACTTCATAGCTACCATATTTCCACTGACATCTCTCCTTCAAATTAATAGGTTGGAGATGGAGAAGAAAGAAGAAAAATAGGACCTAAGGAGAAAATGCCTGATTTTCTATCAGTGATTTCTCTTTCAGAATGAAATTACCCTGTCAGGTCATCAGTTAGAAAGAAATAAGATTTCAAGTGTTATAAAGACAGGTAGTTGTTTAAGCATGAATGTAATGTAACCCTTACTGGAAACAACTGAAGTTTTCCACTGAATGTAAAGGAGGAAAGGGTCAGTTTGAGGTTATAAGAAGATACAAACGGCTGTACTTGGTCAGAGTGAAGGACTGTTCAGTTCAGTGTGCTGCTTCCAGTAGTTGCCATATATGAACAATTAGGGAAGGATAAGGATAGGACAAAATAGGATTCTTTCTCTGATCACTTTCCCAGCCTCAGGACTGAACTAGATGTGAATTTTACGTATTTAGCTAAATGGATTTCTTTTCCATTAGTTTTTTTTCAGTCTTCCCTTGAGCCCATGTAAAATTTAGACTCTATTATGTCCTCTGGCAAGGAGTCCAACAAAGCAGCTATTCCCTACTTTAAGTGCCATCTCTTAGCATTTTCACCATGGCTCCTGTTACCTCTACTGTAAGCTGAAAAGTCTTTGTTTACTTAGTCATTCTTTTCTTGAAAGCATTGCATTCCTCTAATCATCTTTGGTTCCCTTTTCTGACATTATCATCATCATCATCGTTATTATCTTTCCTAAGGGCACAAGAGCTGCACATATTATTAAATATGTGGGCAAACACTACTTTAGGTGGTAACATTATCATCTCTTTGGTACTCTGAGCTACCTTGCCTTTCGTGGTGGAAACCAAAGTTGCTAATCTGATTTTAAAGATGTTTGCCTTTTTCTGCATCTGAATTTTTGCACTTTTTCACTGATTCTCAGACAGATTTTGAAGTTTACATGTTAAGCACATAAGTGATATTGTCATGGATTTGGCTGGTTCAGAGTTACTATTCTTCACAGAGGCTCATACAATGCTGTGTTTTGAATTTTTGATAACAATAGTGGTGATAACAGCACTTGGTGGTGGTGATAACACCACTTGTTTTGATGTTTCAGTTGCTGCAGAGCTTACACAGAGCCAAGGACCTTTCTGCTCCTCATGCTGCCTGCCAGCAAGGAGGCTGGGGGTGCACCAGGAACTGGGAGGGGACAAAGCCAGAAGAGCTGGCCCAGGGTGACCAAAGGTGGTCACGGTGGTCCCACACCGTGTGGCATCATGCTCAGAAATAACAGCTGGGGTAAAGAAAGAGGGAGGTGACGGCATTTGTCTTCCCGAGAAACCGTTATGTGTGATGAGCCCTGCTTTCCTGGATGTGGCTGAACACCTGCCTGCCCCTGGGAAGCAGTGAATTAATTCCTTCTTTTGCTTTGCTTGTAAATGTGGCTTTTGCTTTACCTAGTAAACAGACCTTATGTCAACCCGTGAGCTCTCGCACTTTTTCCTTTCTGATTCTTTCTCCCGTCCCACCTGGGGAGAGTGAATGTGGTGCTGGGTTAAGGCAGGACAGATATAAATAAATTACAAACAAATTAACTGAGTGTTTGCAAGTAGCAGAAAAAAAGCTTTAGACACTGCTCAACAAAGCAAGGCCCCATTTCACAAAGTAGAGTGGCCAGATAAACATTCCAGTGATATTTAAAAAACTTAAAGTTTATTTTTTTTCTTAGAATAGAAACTTGCTATTAGGCTTCAGCTTAATCATAGAGAAGAATGAATGAATCTTCAGGACAAAATAGCCACAGAATAGCTAATAGGTTGATATAAAAACGAATAGAACAGTCTGTCTTTGTGCTGAAAGTTAATGTAATTTAAGATTCAAAATCAGCAGTGTATTTCTGAAATTTTTACCCAGCTTGTTAGTCTGCACAAGGTGTTGCTTGTTATATTTGAAAGTAGAATCAACCCTGGGTTTTGCAGAAATTGTGGAGAAAAAAATAAAATAAAGATACCAGAAGATTTAATTTACTCTTTAAATGTTCAAGAACAGTTATTTTGCTTCAGTAATATATAAAATGTTGTACACTACAGAGGTTTGCACTCCTTGTCCCTGTTTTTTTCACTCATTATAGAAAACTTTTTCACAAGTATATAGTAAAATACACCCAAAATTACCTTGTTTGTGCAAACATGTCTTTGAACATTCATTTTGTGAAAGAAGTGTATCTGCTTAGGATGCTGTGCAAGAGCTTTCAGTGCAGTTCCCCGTGTGACCTCTCTGATACACAGGTGATGAGACATGGGCTCCACAATATGGAGCCTTCTATTGTTCTTTCACATCAAACCACTATACACTAAACAAACCAAACACTCTACCACACAAGCAGGATATGCAGTTTCCTGACTCACAAAACATCTGGGTCACTACAGCAACCTATGTATATTCCTCAACCTTCAGCTTTCACTGAAGGCACTGAACTCAAAATGCCATGGGATATATCTGTGAGATGGCTATCAAAATGGTGTAGTGGAAATGGTCATACTTTAACTGGTAATCATGTAGGCAATCTCACCTCATCTAAGTTGTTAATATAGCAAGTTCTCATGTGACATTTACTGTTACTGCATCTATTGATTTGACCACAGTGAAAAATCACTTCTGCTGCTTAACTGCATGCATGAAAATATAGCTGAGCTCCTGCTCAACAGGGAACAAGAGCTTTTGTGTCAAGTTTCTATACAGTATTTTTCATGCTACAGGCAGTGATATAGGGGACCCTACCATCTGCAATGTAAGGACCAAAGCAGCAAAGAACTTGCTTTTTCCTAAAAGATACAGGTCCTTGGCTACTACCAAGGGAATTTGGTATGTCTTCAGTCAGGGCAAAGGGGAAATACTAGAAAACCCAGAAGAAATTGAGGGACTGGGAGAAACAGAGGAGGCAGGAAAAGGTACTATATGGGCAGCATTCTCTTGGCAAACCCTATAGGTGTGTTTCTTTGTTTTCTGCTTGGCGTTGACCAGCTTTTCCCCCCACTCAGGTCGAGTGCTCCAGATGTCAGATCTATTGCAAAGTTGCAATCTATGGAAGATGTTTGTCTATATCAGAAAGCAGTATATCACTCCCAATAGGCACCTTCCAGAATTAAAGATTCACTACCATAAGTATCTCTTCCACGGTATATTAGAAAGCATATTTTCAGAGTAAAACCAGCAATAAGACAGCCATCTCCCAGCATGTAATGAGTTTTCCTTGTGTTGTAATGAGAATAAGAAAGCACATGTTTGTCAGTTACTAGGATATTGAAGGAACATCCTGTCTCCTGAGGTGATGGAAACAGTGAAATTGATTTGGAGGAAATTAACTTGGAAGGAATAGAGAGAAAGAGAGAAAGCATAGTTGAGGGTCTTATGGCTAGAAGGAGGGAGGCATGCTGAGATTTGATATTGCCAATGAAGGTAAAGGCAGCATCACATCTGATCTTTCTTTCATAAACACTGCGTCCTCTGTTCACACTGATGAATTGTCCTTTCTATTTCATAGAGCTCCAGGCTTCCCAGTTGCTCTCTGTAGCATTTGTTATCCCAGCAAGATCTGTGTGGACACCTAAGAACATTTGGTGCATTATGGGATCCAGTGTCCACACTCAAATAAGTGTAATGAGTGTGGTGGGTGCTTCTGTATAGGTCATATAGGTCATGATCTCTGTACTTCCTAGCATGCTATTTATAAAAGTGCTGATTTCCCCCCAGTTTATGCCTGTCACACTTGAAACTTTCAAGCTCTTCAAATGGAGGCTGCCACAGATGGCCAATTTTCATTGGCAATTCTAGATGGTAGTACAAAAATTTGAGATAACCTGCTAATCTTCAATTACAGTAATCTGCTTAGTGAGCTGAAATGCACATTAGGAAATATGTATATATGTATATATATGTATTTTTTCTCTGTTCTAATTTTTATGAAACAATAATGATAGTCTTACAGCTGAGAGCTTCAGTCTTCTGAATTACCTCATATTTCATCATGTAGTTGTCCCTACTTTGTTCATTTCAGAAAATTAAAATTCCTAAGGAGTTCTGTGCATTATTTTTAGGTCTGAAATGGTTGCCATCATAAATTGGGTAAAAAAATAAAATAAAATAAAAATAATGTCTTGCTCTGAGCCAATTTTCTGCATTCATTTTTTCAACTTATGCAGATAGAAGTTAACACTTTCTTGCTGAAAAGTAGTAGATTTTTAGCATCATATTCAAACATGCTCCTTTTCAAGTGATTTCAGATTACTTTTCAGAGTACTTAGTGCACCAAGTGATGCAGCCCTTCTTAATGGACTATGTAGTGGGAGAAAACACCCTTAAACAATATTTAACACCAGAAATGTTTGTAATTTTTTTTTACATTGATTAATACAAGTGAATAATCACCTTTTGTATTAGAATATATTTTGCAACTCTTGGACCTTGTCAGTAGAATTGTCTTTGTCGTCCAAACTTAGAAAAAAATCTGAAATCTTATGAAACAGTAACAAATAAGAATGTGTTCTTTTGTTTGTTTGTTTGTTTTGTTTTATTTTGTTTTCCAAAAAGGATTTTTAATCAGGGTCAATTGTTTTCTAACCTCTACAGTGTTCTTGTAAAATGTGCTCAAGTATACCTACATGTGCAAATATGTGATAACTTCCTTTAAGACTTACTAATATTGCAAAGACAGTATCTTCAATATGCTGTTAAAAATCCTTCTGGAACAGATACTCCTAAGTATTTAAAGAAGACACAAATGATTTAGGTAGCATATTACATTTGTGAACTGAAGCTCTTTACGGAAATTCCTACACACACTTTTATGTACTGAGAATCATCATGCTAGTTTGAGTTAGATAACTGAATAACTAAATCGGTGTTTCTCATCTGGGAATGCTTTTTCGTTTAAATGGACCTTTTCTCCCACTTACAAGCACAAAAGAGACAGAATAGTCACTGCCGTCTGATGCTCTTTGTGTAGCTAGCAGTCACTTCCTGTGTTGGAGGGTCATGCCTCCTTGATTGGTCCCATACGCCTAATGTTAAAAGATTTTGATCTGTGCTTTCTAGGAGCATGAATTCAACTACTGGAGGAGTATAGATCTGTCTCATTTTATATTCAACATCAGAGTGATTTGGATAGGAAGTAAAAAACACTTCTGGGATAGCTTTTATGTATGTTCTTAACTGAGAAAGTAAGTGTTTGCTTATCTGCTTTGCTTAATTGAATTGGTATTATAATTGTTCAAGTTTTCATTCCTGACTGCTTTTGTAATGGGAACTGTTTGCAGTCTGTTTAGACTTCCTGTCCTTTGCAGGGTGCATTGTTCTAGCTTTATGAAAAGCTAGGAAAAATATATATATATATTTGCTCATCATACTATTTTCATGAGAAACACAAAGATCCTAAAATAAGTCCAGCAGGCAGGTCCATGAACAGTTAAAAGGAAAGGATATTTGTTACATTAAGGATTTGTAAATTGAAAGTAACAAGGTTGGCAAAGCAAAGTCAGAAGAGTATTTATACTCTCAAAGGGTAACTGCTATGGTTAAATAGTAGATGGCACACAGAAAAGAAAAGTTTGTTGGATGCTTTTATTCCTCAGGGGAAAAAAACTAAATAAATAAATAAAAACTTGAAAGAGAGAGAAAGTATGAAAAGAACTTTGGAGATAACAAAATGCATATCAGGGAAAAGGGGAACAGTTAAGCCACTAGACCTAAATGATTTCACTTGGCTTGTGACCTTCCAATTCTGTGTAATAAATGTGTTCAACAAATAGGTGCATCTTATACTTTAAAATAAAAAATAAATGTTGTGATAAATAAAAGTAGTAGCTTATACATATAATTGCATTAAAAATGGATTTATTAAGAATATCGTAGTGAATTCTTTTATGGGAAGATACTGGGAAGTCATGAACTGGGGTGTGTGAAAATTGTCTGTATAGGAACAAATGAAACACAAACTTTTAGATTATTTAGCTGTACCTCTCTCTCTATTTACCTTCTTTCCTGTCTGTCTATGCAAACATGTTTAGTATGAAAAATAAAGTAAAAGTCCAGAGTTAAAAGAAAATCCATGCAGGTCATAAACTAATCTGTAGTTTGGGGAAAACAAAAAGAAATGTTATCTGGGGAAAAAATATTTTACAAATATCTAATACAAAAAATAAATAGCTAATATAAATATTCCGGTATCTTTTACTGAAAGAGTTACTGGGGGTTGGAACTAAATGATTTTTTAAGGTCACTTCCAACCCAAGCTGTTCTATGATTATTGAATGTAACTGGCTGCAGCTGCTACACTAAGTGGTCAGAACAGTTCTGGGCTCCATAATGTTTGTTGCAGTGTTTCTTTATTTTATATTTTTAAAAAGGTTTGGTACTTTATGATATTTCCCCCATTTATGGAGTTTTCAAGAATTTAACATAAATCAATAAATAAATGGCTAGCTATTTTCTTCAAGCACATTTTATTATGCTTCTTGGGCACAGAAGGGACTGAGAGAATACTGTCTTTGATACATTTTTACCTGGAACTTAGGAAATTTTCCTATTAAAATATATATATATATCCTAGAATGTAGAAAGTAAAAAGATCAAGTTTGAAACTGACATAATCTTTGGGTATCAAACAATGTGGATAATGAGAAAATGTTAAAAGTTCTTCTAATTAGTTAGAAAGTAGCAAATAAATATAGCTTTTGGGGAGTGGAACCAGATTTTGATGGCGATTATTTTTTATTAAAAGAAAAAGTCAAAATACAGATTTGAATTGACCACATTTCACAAATTCATATTAAATTTGTCAAGTTGTTTCAGTCATCTTGTTCCCTTATTTTCTCATCTTTTCTCAAAACTAGATATGAAAAAAGAATCCCTACTTTATGCAAAGTATTTCAAAAGTAGTTCAATTTCATTATATAAAAATCATTTAATGAAACTGGAGTGACTCCATTAGTAAAAATAGATAAGCAAACCTATACATCTCAGTAAGTTTCTAGGGACAAATTAACTGCAGGATTCATTGAAACCACATCACAATGAAGGAATCTTTTATTACCTTAAATTATTCTGTCCATCTAGATATTAAAAATATAGTGGTGCAAAGTAATTGAGGATATAATGAAATAATTTAATAGCTGTTGAAAACTAATCTATTGCCATGGTTTGTCTTTATTATTAATTCTGACAAGGAAAGTACTACATTTATATATTCTTATGCCTGAACACAGCATTGTCACATGGAATAATTTGTATCTAATTGAATCATGAGCCTTGTAAGTTGCATTTGTTAAGGTATTGATTATTACCTTTAAAACAACAACAACTTCAACAACAAAACATATCATTAATCAAGTTTTAGCTTATACAAATTTCCCCTGATATGAAAGTAATGTTTATACCTTGCATTAAAAATCAAATCACCAAATACACCTTAACACTCGGATCTTAATTTTACATGTTTCCTTTCAAGGTGTTTGTCTGAAACTTTAAAGTCAGTCAAAAAGCTTTGTACATCATGGTGAATTTCAGATATCAGAGTTATTTTTTGCTATGCCTTTTTTCCTTCTACAGTCATTCTGTCCTAATGTAATATACCCTCCCTCCCTTCATGACATGAATCATGAAAAGGACAGTTTTAAAGCATACATTGATCATTATGCATCATAACTTGTGAATATGAAAATATGAAACATGGCATGAAAATGCTATCCTACCCTATTTTTCAGTACCCTGTGCCAGTAAATCTCATATATCACCTCCACAAATACATATATCTCTTCAGAATCCAAAATCTTGTGACCCATTGGAACCAACACAGATTTATACCAGCTGTAATGGTTTGCCAGATGATATGAATTTGAATTAATTGATAAGAAGTTCTAAATAGTGAATCTGATCCTTTTTTTTTTTCTTCAGAGTAAAAATGAGTATCTGAGTAAAACTCCAACATCATAGGTTAACCCCAACTTATTTTGAACATATATACACACTTCCAAAAATCGTTAATCACAAATTCTTTTCTTATTTTACTACTTTTTGTAATGGTTGTAGAAACATTGTGTGTGTGTATATATATTATATATATATATATATATATGAAATTGTAGTACTGGCTGGCTTGGAACAATTCACATTAGTTACTGTCTACTTCATCTCATCTTATTGTTTGGGACGGAAATTAGCTCTTCTATACACATGGTATGGTGGAAAACCTAAACTACTTTTTTAATGGCTTGGAGGTTGAATAGCTCAACTCAGGGGAAATGGTTTCCAATAAAAGCTCCACTTTATAATGCTGGGCAACAAATCCTTATTATAGGAGCCATCTTCACTACTCATTGGCATTTTCCTAACTTAAGTTTCCTCCAAGTAGTGTTAACATTTGATCATGGAAATTGAAGGCCAATAAGCTGTGCAGTGTATGTGCTTTGTAAAATGAATTGGCCTTTTGGGGAGTAGAAGAGCTGCAACTTCAGTGGTAACAATTACATTTTTTATGGCCCAAGACAGAAATAAAATGTTGAAATGGGAAATTAATGCAAAAGCTTAGTAGGGAAATTATGAAAAACTTAGAATTTGAGCATGTAAAAATCATCAAAATATAGCAGAGTATCTGTTTATGAATGATCAGTTATATAGGAACTAAGAGTTATAAATGAGGTTATAGTATCCATTTTCCTAATATCAAATACTGGGTAAAATATTTTTAGAAAAAATGTGCATTATGTGTGTTCTATTTCCTTTCTGCTTAGGCTGTATTTTTCTCATTGCCTAAAGTAATTAAATACAGAGCATTTCATGAATGAAAAATCACTCAATTGCTGGTTTAATGATGGATATATAATGATAGGTAACAATGATATGGATATGGATAAATATTAATTGGATACTGTAAGCTTCAGAGTAATTGATGATGTTATATTAGATATATTACACCTGCTGCCAAAGCAAGGAAAAAAAAATAGTACATAGGTACTACATAGCTTTGAGGGCAAAATAATGAAGGATAGGGAAATACTCTGAAACAAATAAGAATAGTGTTGCAAGTAGCATTCAATTATTTTTCAATTTGCAATTTCTGATAGTCAGCAGAGACCCACAATTACTATGCTACAACAGAAAAGAAGCAAAAAAAAATATCATGGATCCAGCTGGCATCCAGGAGAAACCAGTAAGTGAACCAAGCTTCAGAGGAGTTGGCTTAAGTAATTATGGGGGTTTATCCACCTACACAGTTGAACTCCACCACAACCTTTCTCTCACTGCCCCTCCTCAAAGGAAAAGGGGGAGAAATATGATGGAAAGGGCTCAAGAGTTGTGATAAGGACAGGGAGATCACTCAACAATTATTGCCATAGGAAAAACAGACTCAGCTTAGGGAAATTAATATATTTTATTGCCTATTACTAACAGACTAGAACAGTGAGAAACAACAAGAAAAAAAGCAAATTAAAATAACTTCCCCCCATCCACCCTCTTCTACATCCTCCCCCTGAGCAGCACATGGGAATGGAGAATGAGGGCTGTGGTCAGTCCGTAACGCTTCCTGTCCGCCACTCCTTCACAGTCACTCTGCCCCTGGTCCACAGGGGGTCCCTCCCACGGGATGCCGTGGGCTTCCCACAGGCAGCAGCTCTTCAAAACTGCTCCAACACAGGTCTGTACCCCATGGGCAGCAGCTCCTCCCAGACCCCCTGCTCCTGCGTGGGCTCCTCTCCACGGGCTGCAGCTCCGGCCCGGGGCCTGCTCCTGCGGGGGCTCTCCATGGGCCGCAGCCTCCTCCAGGCCACATCCACCTGCTCCACCGGGGGCTCCTCCACGGGCTGCAGCGTGGAGATCTGCTCCGTGTGGGACCCATGGGCTGCAGGGGGACAGCCTGCTCCACCAGGGGCCTCTCCACAGGCCGCAGGGGAACTGCTGCTGTGTGCCTGGAGCACCTCCTGCCTTCCTTCTGCACTGACCTTGGGGTGCTGCAGGCCTCGTTCTCACTCCTCTCTTTCTCCCAGATGCTGTGATGCAGCAGTTTTTTTTCTTCCCTTCCTTAAATCTGCTCTTCCAGAGGGCCAACCAGCATCGCTCACTGGCTCAGCTCTGGCCAGCAATGGGTCCTTTTTGGAGGGGGCAACTGCTAGGCTCTGCTCACAGAGGCCACCATTGCAGCCCCCCAGCTACCAAACCCTTGCCATGTAAACCCAATGCAGTAACAAACTTTTGGTTTGCAGAAGCATATGAGATGTACCATTCATTTGTGTACATCTAGCTTTCTAACAGTGTTGGAAAGACTTGAGTGTATATTAGAAGTGGCAGAAAATTATTCATTTTCTTGTCAGAAATATCCCATCCCTATTCAACATGATGCTCTTCAGGGTTTTGTGCAAACATTTTAGAACAAAGAAACAGAGGACCTCTCATCCCACTTAAAATACTTAAAAGTGGGAATGATAGGAATGAAAGGATGTTGTGGTTTTCCAAGGTCTTGCAGAAAGTTCTTGTCAGAGTGAGAAACTGAAGGCAGACAAAATATTGACAGTTCCTTACACTTTGGCAACATATCTGTGTATGAATAACAAAGAAACTTTTTCAGGGAAGGCAAGATAAGTCCCTACAAAATGGTAAATATGTAAAAAAGGAGAAATTGTTGATTTTATAAACAGTGCATCGGGAAAGAAATGTTTTCAAACTGGGTCCACATCAGACACCTGGGAGTTGCCTGAGGCCAACATTTGCTGGAGGTCCAGTTAGATGCAGATTAGACGATACAAAAATACTGAGATTAGGAACTGAGATTTGGGAACCCAAATTTCTGAGCTTCAAAAATGTTCCCTTGAAATCCCTAGTTTGAAATTTTGTCTTGCTAGTAGATATATATTTAGGTTGTCTTGAAAGCCATGGTTTTAGCTTTCAAAATTTTGAGGAGGTTGCTCTGTTGTTCAGCGAGTAGCTGCGTTCCCTAATTAGTACTAATCAGAATGAGAGCAATTCTGGTTGCAGTGTACAAGTAACTCAGTTCTGCTTCAATCCTTTCAGACCCACTACTGTGTAGGGAGCAGGGAAATTTAATGCTTGAAGTGAAAAACCATAAAAATAAGTCAAAGTCACATATCCCTTCCTGTCTTCTGTTGTTTTTCTTGTGTTGCCCTGAGGGGAAAAACAAAATCAAACCAAAATAAAACAATAACAACAAAAACACCTATTTGCTAAAGCTATTTCTACCAGCAAGGCAGCTATGGACAGTTAAAAGAGTTTGTGTAAGTGATTTATCTTTAATTTTGTGAATTGACACTTCTGTTTATTTGAAAGAATAAAGAAACCCATTATTAACTTCAGTGAAAACTGGGACTGAAAACTGCCATTTGAACTGGCGTCAATCCAGTAATTCAGAAGGAAGTTTCTCTGGGTTTTCCAACAGCCTAATTGACATTAGCTTTGTGGGCATCCCTCCATCCAAACTGATTCCTATTTTGGGATGTGTGTGTGGTGGTGATGGGGGGGGGGGGGGGGGGGGGGGGGGGGGGGGGAAGGATGTGAAGGAGAGGCAGGCAGAGGCATTACAATCCCTGACCACTTGGTAGAAAATAGTAAAAAAAAAAACCAAACCGAAACAAAACAAAACATATGCTCAGCATTGTGTATTTAATAGGAAGATTATTATAATTATTATTATTATTATTTTACTTCACCATCCTTTAAAAAGGTTTGCACTTAATACTTTTTATTTATTTATTTCTTGTCAATGTTTCTTTCTGGTCTATGTAACAGAGTCTGTGTTAACACAGATCAAAGTGTATCAGGTGTTTCACAGTGCACAACGTAATGAAATGTGACTTACATAATTTTTAGCAATTTAAGCATCCAGCAAAGTGTCATCCAGGGGTAGTAGCAGCAGAAGTGCAGGCAGAAAACTGAACATAACTGAGTCTAGTCTTTAGAATTAGAAATGTGGCCATCCTTTGTTGGAGTGTGAAGTGCTTGCTCACTCAGACATGTGTATACTAGGCCACTTGGGTAGAACTGAAATATCTGATTTTGAGATGGATGGTCTTCTTACATTTTGGCTCTTAATTAAAGGTTAAATGATAGAAATTAATTATATTTCATGTGCCCTGTTCTGCCTCCATCAGAGCAGTGCCCTTTATCATAGTCACCCTGACTGTTTTCTGTGGCTTTGGAAGGAAAGCTTGAGAGCTGATTTTTTTTCCTTCCTTTTTAACTGTTTTAAATCCCAAGGTGGCAAATTTTCAGTACCAATTTTTTATTTCATTGGAAGCTATGGTGACCTTTTGAAGCTCTCCGCCAGCCTTCCCTCAGAACAGCAGCAGCGGATTTATTTTATTATTTATGGGAGGGGAGGAGATGGTTTTCTATCATTTCATTTTATTTTTTCCATTGGTGATTTTATTTTGCTGTGAACTTGTTAGAGTAGTTCAGGAGCCCTCAAGAAATAATACTACTCTTCACTTGAATTTCAAAGCCAGTCTAATCAGTTCATTACTGAACTCGACTAAAGTGCTCTTCCACTGTATCTGCAAGAAAAATACTTCTGAAGCACGCAGATGTGCACTTGACTGTCTTTGCTAACAATGTGTACTGTGTGTTGCACTTTAGACAGCTGGCAGTGATCCCAGCCTGTTCTTGAGATCCTATCGTACTATGATTCAGGTTCATGGCTTCCTAGATTTCACATGTTCTTTTAAAAAAAATGTAAGACTAAGGAAGACACACATAAGCATGCAGGCAGAGAACCTTAAATATATATGGTTCTTAAGGGAGTTTAACTTTACAGGCTATTGAGCAAAATGAAAGACTGAAAGTATAGCATATATGGTTATTAGAATAAAATTTAAAGGAAAATGAATATATATGTTTTCTGTTGCTTTCTAGATTAGCATCTCACACAGAAGATCAATCCCCTTATGACAGAGAAAATGCATTTTGCTATCTAATTGTAAGTAATAATATGATAGCAGCCCATTTTGCTACAATATGTTTTTATTTAAGTAGTTATATCTTTATCACTTTAATATTATCCTCTTCAAATCTTTCCTCATTCAAATACAATTTCACCATTTTTTTTCCTAGCTTATTTAAAAAAAAAAATTCAAATGAATTCCTCCAAACACACCCTTGCAGGAAAAAAGTACATCTTCTTTGCTGTACGTAGTAACTCCTAAAAAGTCATTACTGAAAATTACAGAGGACTGATATTTCTTCTTCAGATATTGAACAAGCATGGTTTTTCCTAGTTTTCACAATGCACAGTATCTTTTGGAGAGACTGAGATCTCAGAGTCCAAGAGAAAATTTCAATTTCCCCATTATTAACATCAAGATGTTTGTAATGCATTCAGAATTTCCAGACTCAGGTGCAGATTGGTCTGTATGGAATTTGAAAATTATTTATAGACAGCAAATTGTATATAGTGGGAAAATGATATAAAAATATAATTGATAGCACATCTAATAATATTAAATCACTTATAAAGCTTACCACTTCAGCATCTCTCTTTGAGGTCTTCAGATTTTAAGATCTCACCATCATGTTATGTTCTTTGCTTTTTTTTCCCAAGGGGAGAAACAAACAAACAAAACAAACAAAAAAACTTTTTTAATGTTGAAATGGACATAGTCCCTCCCTAAAATTGATTTATGATATAATATGCACATATCTGGAATGTAGGCTGATATTAACTCATTTTTATTTATTTATTTATTTTCTATCTGCAAATATGATCAAATGTAGTCTCTAAACATTTCTATATTATTTCAAGGACAATTTGTGGTTACTGTGACAGGACCTCCATGCCAGTGATGAATAATTACAGAGTATTGGAGACAGATCAATATAGTTATATAAAGTTTTAATTAATAATTATAAAACTATTAGATCTAGACCTGAAGACATATTCTCTTCAGATTCCAAAGTGAAGAAGTTTATAATGTTGCCTTTTTTTTTTTTTTTTTTCTTGTAGCTTCACTTGTCATGGGAACACTTTAACAAAGAGCATATTTTACATAGTTTCTAAAAATATTGCCTGCAGCTAATCTCAGATTTCAGAGAATCACAGATTTGTATAGGTTGAACGGGAACATCTTGAGAATTTTCTTGTCCAGCCTCTTTGCTTAGCCAGGATGACCTACAGCAGGTTTTCTAGGACCATGTCCAGTCATGTTCTGAATACCTACATAGATAGAGACTCCATAACCTCTGTGGACTAACTGCTCTAGTGTTTGACCACTCCCACAGTAAAAGAGTGGCGGTTTTTTTTTGTTGTTGTTTTTTTTTTTTTTTTGTGTTTTTTTTTTGGTTTTTTTTGGTGTGTGTGTGTGTGGTGTGTTCAGAGGGAACCTCCTGTGTTTCAGTTTGTGCCCATTGCCTCTTGTCCTGGTCACTACTGAAAAAAGTCTGGCACTGTCCACTCTGTAACCTTTCTTCAGAGGTTACCATACATTATAACCCTTCAGAGGTTATATACATTGATGAGACCTGTCCCAAGCCTCTTCTTCTGCAGGTGGAACACTCCCAGATCTCTTTCCTTACATGAAAGCTGTTACCCTAATCATCTTTGTGTATTGGACTCATTCCAGTAAGCCCATTTCTCTTTTGTACTGGGTAGCCCAGAAATGGGCGCAGTACTATAGGCAGGGTCTCACCAAGTGCTTAGTAAAGGGGAAGGTTCATCTCGACTTTGACCTTCCTTATTCCTCATAACAATATCAAGCCTATGATATGCAACATTGAAAATAGAAATTTAATGCAATAATAGCAGTACATTTAATATTTATTAATATCATAATACTGCTATAATCAATATGCAATATTATCATAAGGCAGTATATGAGCTGATGGCTTTATATTTTCATAATATTTATACACTAAACATAATACCTGCATCTTGGTATCAGTGTTTCATATTGGAAAAGCCTTTTATCTATGATTATTTAGAGTATAATACGCTCAGGCTTTTGAAGCTAAACAAACAACCAGTATGCTTTCTCTGGTACTGTATTCAGATGTGTTATGTGTTAGGTAAAGGACTGGGAGGTTTTTGTTCCTTCTTTAAAAGCAGTCAGTAAAACTGAAATCTTGCAGAACAACTAAAGGAGGGAGGAACATCTTTAATCAATATGAGAAATGTTTAAAACACTGAATAGATAGCAGTGATTTTTTAAAACATTTTTCATAACAAACTTTCCCTTACATTTTCAAAACAAAAAGATTGTAATATGGTTAGAATCTTATTTTATCATAGGGATAGAAATTTCAGACTTGGCAAGAAAGTTAAATGAGACCTTAATATGCTGGAGAAAAAAGTGTCTTGCAATCAAAATCAAGGATTCAATAAAGGGCCAGACCATTAAAGTCTTATTTACACTCTATATAAATTAATCCTAGATGTATGTCACTCATTTTTTCTTCCTATTCTTTCTCAATAGGAGATGGAAGATATAGGGTTTGACCTTCCAAACACACTGGACAAATTTCTAGGTAGGACTTTGAGTCTCATGGACAGACATTTTATTATGTCTGCAGTTGTACCTGTTTTGCAGTAGATGACTACTTTTACTGTACACACTATAAAGATTATAGGATTAAAAAATTAGAGCTGTTTGGCTTCTGTTAAACAGTTTCAGTAGTCTTGACAGAGTTCTCGCTGTTAGTACAGTATAACTGCTCCCAATATCCAGGCAAATATGAAAAATTGCTTGTATTTTCTTTTTATCTTCAGGTTTTAAAGTGAATCATAAAACCACAGAATCATACAACAACTTGGGTTGGAAGTGACCGTAAAGATCATCTAGTTCCAACCACCCCCCCCCCCCCCCCCCCCCCCCGCTTCATGTGCAGGGGCACATCCCACTAGATCAGGTTGCCCAGGCCCTCATCCAACCTGGCCTTGAACACCTCCAGGGATGAGGCATCCACGACTTCTTTGGGAAGAACATTAATGGAGTTTCAATATACAGATTAGGATTCATCAGTCCTACATACACACCAGAAGTGTGGAAGTATTTTTATCTATCATGATCAAGTTAAAACAAATGTTCAAAATCCAAATATTGAGAAAAATTTTTGCTTTGTGTTAGTAGACAGTTCCCTAGAATAATTACATCCTGTTAACTAGGTCCTGAAATTTGTTCAAAGAATTAGAGAATGCAGCTGGAGGATCATGTTTATCCACAATTATCCACACCAGCATTACCAGTGGCAAATCTTAAAAAAATAAAATATAAATATAGGCAATAAATTATTTGTTATGTGGTTTCTACTATTTCTTTTCATTAATTTTCCAGTTGGTTTTTTCTCCCTTAAGGGAGAAAAATAATATTGTCTGTTATTTGTAATTCATTGGAGAAAATTCTTCTAGCTTTTCCATCTGCAGGTGCTGTCTAAATTTATTTACTAAAAGCTGACTTTTTGTGTATTTTTTCTCTAAATGTCTAAATAATATTATCTAAAGATATCCCTGCAGATTAATAAAATTAATTCAATACAAGCTGAAACCTAATAAAGCCCAATTAAATGTGTTTGAAAGAGTATTTTAAGATTTTTTTTTTCTTCCCAATATGATATTCTTTTATTTTGAGATAAAAGTGACTGAGGAAAATGACACTTTTTAAACTATGGATTAACAAGGAAGTAAATGATAAGATGGCTTTCAATATTTATCTAATTCCAGTGAATGCCATCCAAATTATGGTTCATTTCCTACTGAAAGATTTTTTATTTTTTTTGACCAGCTGTGTTTTTGAACTTGTGAAAGGCAGACACTTTCATTTTTTCAAGCAACACAGATGCCAGAATAAGAAATTTCCTGGTGATTTGTGAATGAATAACAATAAATTTGCCAAATTCTCCTAGCAATTTTTACAGCTTCTTTTAAGGGAAAAAAAAAAAAAGAGAGAGAGGGAGAGAAAAAGCATATATAAAGCATATATATTATATATGATAGAGATATGCATAATTTGTTTGCATATATATAATATAAAATACTTCCAAAAGGGCTTTTTTATTGGTGTTTTTGTTTTGTTTTGTTTGTTTTCCCATCACTCCTCAGCTTTTGTTTCCTTAGAAGTAAGAATAAAAATTTCTTTCTTATCCATACCTCATAATATTTTTAAGGTGTTATGTATTGTTGCTCTAAAATCAATAAAAAAATCTATATAGATATGTAAGTGATAAGTCTGTTTCAACTCACTTAATGTGAATCTATCTCTTAAGATTCTGCTTGTAGGTTTCTATACGAACTGATTTGGTAGAAAGAACATACAGAATCAGAAATGCTCAGAGCAATATAATTTATTTTATTTTTGCAATAAAATAAGGCCAAGTACTCAAAGGGCAAAGGCAGGGGAGGGAGAGAGAGGAGCAATCAAATCCATTACATCATTTCTAAACACATCTTTGTTACCTACTGTTCAATGAATCAGATGATTGTGGGTCTTTTTGTGGCTTACATTAGTGAAAAATGGATTGCAGCATTTCTGAGCTCAGATACATTACGTCAGCGTAAATGGCAATGCAGAGCCAGAATCTGATTGGCAGTGCTTTTGCCATGGGTTTACATGTAATTAAATCTTTCAGTAATGATAGAGGTTTTGAAGATACCATCAGGAACTGGGATTTCTCAGGGAAATGATCTCTGGCTCTCTGGTTAGGATATTCTATACTGTAGACGGAAGATAAAATTCCAATGTCAAACAGAAAAAGAAAAAAAAAAAGTCTCCCTTTTGTTCTTTTCACATTCCAAAACTTATAAACCCTACAGTATAAACCAAATTCTCTGCCAGGGCCAAATATAAGGATGACACCATTTTAAATTCTTGTGAAATTTTATTATTCACTAAGAGCTGAGGGAAGGCAAAGAGAACCCACATTCTTCAGAGTGATCAGTAAAATGCCATTTCTGGAAACTCAAAAATGTAATCATCTGTTTCTGTTTTAAGGAATCCATGCAGTAGGAGGCTTGAACACAGTATAACAAAACATGCACAAGTTTTTTTCATTATTACTCCACACTGCATCCCTCAAAGGTCTCTAAACTGCAGTAAAAATTTAGTTTCAACCTCATTTGGTATTATCTCCATCTCTTTCAGTTATTTCAATATTATCTCAGTAACACAGAAGTAGTGGTGTAGGACTTACCCAAAGAATAAAATACTGCCCCTTTTCCAGGAGAACTCACCTGTGTGTCCCTCACACCTTCAGACTGAACATCCGAGCCCTTCTAGTCTGACTTATTCTCTGCAGATATAACAGTTGTCCATTGGCAGCTCTCACCTTCTGGCCTCTGGCCATGGCCAGACTGTCCTTGGTCAATAGTTTATCTCCATTAAAGCTGATGTCTATGTTGAATGCAGGTCTCTTTATACCTTTCCTGTCATGGATTTTGAACATCTGTCCATCTGAATAGATGCAGTATAAATGACTGTTTTTTAAAATCTGTGAAAATTTTCAGTCAAGAAATTTTCAAATTCTTTGTGCACAAAGCCATTAGGAACAGTATAGATATGACTCCACATAGAAACGAAAAAAAAAAAAAGTGTTAGACTAGAAATATTTTAGCTTTTCCATACTGCCCAGTGCTACAGTGAATTTTAGGTCTCCCTTGTGTTTCTCAATATGCTTCCTTCTTCATCAGGATGGAGACTATTCCTGGAATCCAGAACCTAAACCTCCAGGAGTGCTGAGACTCTATCACCAGCAGCAGCTTCTCTGCACTGTGTCAGGCAATTTTTTTCTTTTCCTACCCTGGAAGTTGTACTTATGATAACAGATGCAGCAACATTAAGCATTTTCTCTGCTTTTCTCAGCAATGGCATGACTGACATATTTTATAATCCTACTCCACAGAGCAGCAGATGGTACCTACCCTTTCTTACCCTTTACAGGACTTGGTATTTCTCTGTGTCAGTCGTAAGACATGATTTTGATTTTTACTGGCTGCATAAACCATGGTATTTCATACAGCAGTACTTACTTCTCCTGCCAATCTCATGTCTCTTCAGGCCCAGACTTAGCAAAAGCCCTTAACTCGTGGGACAACTTGTGTGCCAAATGTGGCAAGCACTGAATGATCACTGACTAGCACTGTTCTTTAAAAGGACTGTCTCTCAAAGTGTGTGCAAATTAAAGGCAGAGGCATGCCATAGCAATCCAGCACAAAGATTAATCACTCTCACTACCACTAGAGCAAATGTATCCATTAGCAGAAGGCCTGTTAACACCACTGAGTAACCTCAAAAGAGTATCGTCATCTACCTTTTCTGTTTCACCTTCTAATGAGATGACAGTCACATAGCACATTAAAGCACTAAAATGTTCAAACTAACACACCATACTACCCCAGCAGAGCTTGTTGCTTTTGGTTCAAAATCATGCTCAAACACCTATGCTCCGTGGGACTGCTTCTTCCCAGTTCCATGTGCATGAAAAATATATCCAAGCAACTATCTCACCCTTTGGTCCTATCCTCTACTTGTCAAGGGGGTACAATCTTACTGACTCACCTGCTCACAAGAAACATAATGAAATTCACCAAGGACATTTATCAAGAAACTACACTTAGAATCATAGAATTATAGAATGGTTTGGATTGGAAGAGACCTAAAGATCACCTAATTCCAACCCCCTGCTTCTCTGCCTCATGAGAGCTGGCCTTTGGCAAGTGCATAGCAATCTATGGAAAAATGCAGAAATGGGTATCTCAAAAAGAATAAAAATACTCAGGAACAGAAAAGTCTGATAATTCTGACTCACTGTCATTTGTAGTAGTACTTTCTGCTCTCCTCTTTTGCTGTATTCCTTATTGGTATTATTAGAACCTAGAGATTTGGTGAAACATAAATAAACAAAAGTGGATTTTCCTCTTTGACCTTTTACAATAACCCACAATATATTTTTTCACATATTTCTGAAAAGTAATTCAATACTCAAATTTTCCTGTCTTTTCAGGTTTACAGACTTGAAAAGTTTATTAAGGGCAATGAAAAGAAAGCATTTTAATTTATGCTGAAGCGTTTTGCTAAACTGACACTGAACCAACACCACTGACTTAGGAGAGGCTTCCCAATGCATGCTGGGAATAAGAACCAAAAATATAGATGTTTAATGCAACACAAGGATTTAGAAAGTAATTGGCTGAATTATTTTTTTTGAAAATTATATTTGTCATGGTTACACATTACTTGTTCACCTGCTCCCTTTCAAGTGTCAGTCTCATTCTTTCAACTTCTACTGGGGGGCTAAATGTGCATATTCATTGCATTCTGCAAGTTTAGCTCATACTAAGTAGAACCAGAAGACTGTTTATTTCAGCAACAGCAACAAATCCACAAACAAATCTTAACAAAAAGTCTGGCCAACTATTTATAGACTGTTTTCTTCATATAACTTCCCAGATATTTTATTTCAGCAGGTTTCACCTGAAACTTTAAAAGTCACACATATCTTACTGCTCACTGTTGAAGAGTAGTCGGCTACTACTAGTCTTGTCGGCTGAATATGAGCCAGCACTGTGCTCAGGTGGCCAAGAAGGCCAACAGCATCCTGGCTTGTATAAGAAGCAGTGTGGCCAGCAGGTCTAGGGAGGTGATCATCCTCCTATACTCGGCTCTGAAGAGGCCGCACCTCGAGTACTGTGTTCAGTTTTGGGCCCCTCGCTACAAGAAGGACATGGAGGTGCTTGAGAGAGTCCAGAGAAGGGCAACGAAGCTGGTGAGGGGTCTGGAAAACAAGTCTTACGAAGAGCGGCTGAGGGAGCTGGGGTTGTTTAGCCTGGAGAAGAGGAGGCTCAGGGGAGACCTCATCGCTCTCTATAGGTACCTTAAAGGAGGCTGTAGCGAGGTGGGGGTTGGTCTATTCTCCCACGTGCCTGGTGACAGGACGAGGGGGAATGGGCTAAAGTTGTGCCAGGGTTGGTTTAGGTTGGGTATTAGGAAGAATTTCTTTACTGAAAGGGTTGTTAAGCATTGGAATGGGCTGCCCAGGGAAGTGGTTGAGTCACTATTCCTGGAGATCTTTAAAAGATGTTTAGAGGTAGAGCTTAGTGATATGGTTTAGTGGAGGACTTGTTAGAGTTAGGTCAGAGGTTGAACTAGGTGATCTTGGAGGTCTCTTCCAATCTAGACGATTCTGTGATTCTGTGAGTACACAATGAAGAGTGTGCACAAAGTTGCACAATGGACTGCTGCTACAGAGAATTAAAGTTATTGCTTAGTTTCAGATAGCCATAATATCTAAAATTATTGTAAAATATATTAATTTTATATAAATTCAATTTATTAAAAGACTATAAATAAAACTTTGAAATTGAGGTTGTTAGTGTGAAGAGAAAAAAGGCAAATGCATCTAAGTTTGTTCCTCCATCACTCCCTCCTTTTTTTTTTCCTATTCTTTTTCTTTTTCTCCTTTTTGTTTTGTTTTGTTTTGTTCTGTTAACACAATAGGACAGCTAAGTACCTAAAAATAATATGACATAAGGATGCTATATTATTGCTGCTTCAAGAGAATGTATTCAAGTGTTCCAAGTTTTAAGTTAGCTATCAGCAAATAATATGAAATACTGAACTTGTGCTTGAGGGCTCAGTGTAGATCAGGCAATTGTAAATGAGGTAACTTAGGGAACAGTACAGCTCTAATCTTTGAGGCCCATGGATCTAACTGGAAGGCATTCAAGAATCTGTGCATTTAAGATAGCTATTAGTGCAGAAAGAAATGAGACTGGAAGAAGTGTTTCCGTCCAAACCTTTTCTGATGACTAACTGTGGTTTCAATAAGGTGATTTTCTGTTACAACAGTTTGCCTTTCTTGAAATAGGTTTCTAAGCAGAAACTTAGGATCAAACTCAAAGCAAAATACTGTTTTTGTAAAGTTATTCCCTTCTTTTCTGGACAAAAGTAAGAGTTCACACAGGAGCAAGTAGTAAAGGCATTTAGAGCAGCATTTATCAAAGCAGCAGTTTCACAGTGACTAACATGCAAATGCATAATGTTGCTGGAAACATATTGTCTATCCAAAACACACAACATGCCAAAAGGACAAAGCAAACAAGCTAGAACAATTCAAAAGCACACCAGTATTCTTTGGAAAGAAGAAAAAGTGAAAAAGGAGAATTTTTCACATTGAGAAAACAGAAAGGTAGGGCTAAGTAAAGAATAGACTTACTGAGTGATGTGTTCTATCCTGCCTTCAAAACATATTAACAGCCAGCAGATCACAAGAGCTGTACAACCTGCATCAATTTAGTGACAATATTTTGCTGCTGTCATTGCTGGTTCATATTTCAGAGGCAGTTTGCTTGTCAGAATACCAGCGATTAAGTTGTTTGCCTTAAACAACTAAGAAAAAAAAAAAAAAAAGTATATGTGAAAAGTTATAAACTAGTTGTATTTGATTTATCTCTTTTTTTTTTTTTTTTTTTTTTCTGGCCAAGTACAAGGTGTACTTTATTATATAACTAAGCAATAAACTACAAGCTGTCTGGCAGCTATTCTTGAGGAAGTCAGTCTGTAAGAAGTTGCCCAAACAGCACACTTCAGTGCATCCATACTGCATGTTGCCTTGGTTTAGGGGAGTTGTTAAAGAATATTACACATGTGACTGGAAGAAATAAAGCTGGGATCTGATCAGTAAATGCCACCAAAATTCATTTGATGTGTTCAGGTGTTCCATCATGAAACATCACCCGTCTGCTGTCAGCAAAAATGATGTTCTCCAAGTGTTTGCAGGTCACATAACAGAGATTTCTCTTGTATTCTTGCACAGGGGATCTGCTCTTTGTCACCTTCAATTTGACATTTTATAAGGATTCCAGCATAAGTTGGAAAGAAAACTGTGTATTGTTTTCTACCTGTGGCTAACTACTGTTGGTCAAACTGAGGCACAAGTAGGAAATGCACAGGCAGTGGAAGCAGGGACACATGGCCTGGGAAGCGTATAGGGATTCTGTCCAGATGTGCAGGGATGGGATAAGGAAAGCCAAGGCACAGATGGAACTGAGCTTGGCAAGTGATGCAAAGAATAACAGGAAGGGATTCTACAGATATATTGCTCAGAAAAGAAAGACCAAGGAGAGTGTACACCCTCTGATGGATGAGAAGGGTGAACTGGTAACGACAGACATGGAGAAGGCAGAGGTACTCAACAACTTCTTTGCCTCAGCCTTCACTGCCAGTGAGGCTTGCCAAGTACTTTGTTTCCTTGCACCCATAGATGGAAGTAGGGGAACAAAGTCCCACCCACTGTAAGTGAAAAACAGATTCAAGACCACCTTATGAAACTAAACAGATACAAGTATATGGGAGCTGATTACAAGTATTCCAGGGTCTTGAGGCCACTGGAAGCTGCAGTTGCTAAGGCTCTCTCCATCATATTTGAAAAGTGCTGGCAGTCAGGGAAAGTCCCTCTCATTGTGTATAATTGCATATATAACAATTATATATGTGCGTAATGCCATTATGTGTGTGTATGTGTGTGTGCGTGGTCTCACTACTAATATGCAACTTAAAATTCCAGTGCCAACACAGCAGTGCCCTTGCCCCACATGGACACACACAACACTTGCACAAGCCTGAGCAGCACTGACAGCCCCATCCTGTTCCTCCTCTCCAGCTAATCACGTCTGATCACTAATCACGTCTGTTAGTGCAACACCTGCACTCCCATCACATGGTCTCCCCTGTATCTGGTCTTTGACACCAAGCCCATGCAGTAGCTGACCCCTAGACCCCTGGTCTCCCTCAGCTGCTGTTCCTGGACCTACAAGCCCCTGCAGTTTGTCGTTCCCATCCTGTTGCTGGCACTTAAACCACTGATTGTGTCCGTATGCCAGTACAGCTTGAAGTTCACCGGCACTCACACATCCGCACTCAGAAATGAGAGCATACCCCTGCTGAATATGTTTGGAAGTAAGATTTGATAACAACGTAGTATGGACTTTGAAGTGATCAAGCATGGAGCGTGGATAAAGCATGAACAATCATTCTGACCAAACTCCTGTTTATACTCCAACAGACTCTTTTACCCCCTTTTCTCTTTATTTTCTTATACTTGTTCCTTGCTGATCCGTCTTTTTCTCTCCCTTTGATCCTTTTCCTAAACAGTCTACAAGTGTCACACATTCTCATCATCCCTTCATAAAACAACCCGTTACACTTCACAAACTCTCAAAATGCTCTTCTCCGCGCATTCTTGAAGCTGTGACTGCCTTCTACAGTGGGAACTTCCCTCTTGATCCCCTCCATAGTGGGTTTCCTTCAGGAACAATGGCCGGACTGTCCTCATTAGACAGTCCTGGGAGCAACTGACTCAGTGTGGTCTGTTCTTACTATGATTAGGTTCCTCCTGATTTGCTCCTCATATGCCCTGAAGGTCTTTCTGTTTAGGTGATTAGTCCCAACCTCCTCACCACAGCTAATAGCATAGGTGGAGCTGTCACTGTTAGAGCGGGTCCAGAGGAGGGCCACAAAAATGATCCCGGGGCTGGAGCACCTCTCCTACACAGAAAGGCTGAGAGAGCTGGGGCTGTTCGTCCTACAGAAGAGAAGGCTCCACGGTGACCTCATTGCAACTTTTCAGTACTTGAAGAGAACTTATAAAAGAGATGGGGAGCAACTCTTTTCTCAGTCAGATAATGACGGGGCGAGGGGGAATGGTTTTAAACTAAAAGAGGGGAGATTTACATTAAAGGTTAGGAAGAAATTCTTCACAGTAAGGGTGGTGAGGCACTGGAACTGTTTGCCCAGAGAGGTTGTGGTTGCCCCATCTCTGGTGGTGTTAAAGACCAGTTTAGATGAGGTCCTGAGCAACCTGATCTAGTGGATGGCATCCCTGCCTATGGCAGGTGGTTTGGAGCTAGGTGATCCTTGTGGTCCCTTCCAACCCAAGCCATTCTTTGATTTTTGATGACAGTTGCCCCATTGTGACTTGTTGTTTGCTATTTATGGAAAAGACAAAATAGACCTCTAGAAATTGACCATGTATTACCTAAAGAAATGAAAGTCCCAAGAAATATTTTTTACTGGAATTTTTCATAAACACAAATGTGAATATAAATAAAAGCCAATGACTTGCAAGGACATATGAATTTAAAAACTATTTAATAATTATTTGATTAGGAAAAATATAATAAAACCTCAGTCATCTTGTCCTAGAATTGTAATCTTAAGTAGTTTTAACTTTCACTACTTTATAGATGTTATCTTTTGTAAAAAGGAAATGGCTGCTAAATCAAAATAAACATTAGTTAACTACATGATTATCTAACACTATCTGAGCAAAGTATTAAGAAGCATTGACACTCAGCACCACTATATAATTGTGCTTATAGTGTTACTGTCCTCATTATTGTGAATTAAATTGATGCTGACTTTTCTTAACCTGTTTCATTTGATGAAACTAGTTTTCACAGTGCTGATCTAAAGCCCTCAGATGTCTACTGACTTTCAGATCTCAGAACCAGACTCTGATTAATTTTTTTCAAATATATATTATTTTTTGAATTCCTGTTCCCAGATCCACCAGTTTAACTACAAAGTTAACATAGGAAGAGAGTTTGTATCACAGTCAATCTCCAGAATGTATTTTTAAGGCCTTTAAAAAGCCACATCTCTTTGTGGTCACAATCGATTTTGCCAGGATATATATGAGTGTTGAATATGTCTCTTCAAACAAGATGAAAAAGCAAACAAACAAAAATAAATAGTACTGGAAGAACAGAGTAAACTTCAGGTCCAGACAAAGTGGGTGGCTGCTTCAGACTGCAGATTACAAAATAGCAAGGACCATGCTGCAAACATCATCTGTATTTGCAGCAAACCTTGAAAAAACAGGTCTACTTATGCTGCCACCCCTTCTGAGAATGAGGTGAGGGGTAAACTGCATCACAGGTTATCTACTCCTAGCAGCCTTCAAGCCTGTACATCCAGATGCTGCAGTTAGCACCTGTATCCCCTTATATCTTTTCCACGGCAACAAAAGCAGCAAACACAGCATTTTCTAATTTTCCCCTTGCTCTCTAGGCAGCTCTACCATTTCTGTCCCTTTCTTATGACAAAAGAATCCTAGGTCCAGCCTAGTTCCCACTTCTCACCTCCAGGGTGGCAACATTACATTTACACATATATTCAAGTGTTGACTCAAGGGAACAAGGTGTATATACTGGAACCACTTCAGACTGATTCTGAATTGATGTTTTCTTTCAGTTAACACACACAAACCTTTTACATTAATACCTAGTTGAATCTGTTGCCAAACAAATACACACCACCACAATATTTATTGGGTAGCTATGCTTGAAATAAGGTTGAGGAGGGTAGCCAGAATTTCTAGGCTATAAAATTTCAGGGGATTGTTAGGTTCACACTTGGTCAGTCAACATGACTTGCATATTAAGCAGGAATCTTGTACGACAATTCCAGTGTTTAGTCCAAGTGTTTAGAAGACCATGTAATAGAGTTTCACAAAGCAGATCAATATCTGCTTCGCCTTTTGAAACAAGCTCCACTAGTTCTCAGTGAGACTGGGAACTCCTTTTCATACCCTGATCCAAAGCTCACGGAAGCCCACATAAATACTCCTATTGAATTCTAGAAGCTTTGGACTGGGCCTCAAATCATGACACATGCTGAAGTTGCTCTAAGTAGCAATCATTAAGGTTTCTCTGGGCAAGAATCCATAAGATCAAGCTCTTTTTTTTTTCCATGTCTGTATGATGGAGTACACAAAAACAGCACATCTGTTTTTGACTGAAAGCATCTGGCTGCAGCTGCTGTGTTTCCTGCTTACTTGTAGCAAACAAAACCAAAGGGCAACATTTTGTAAATGTAATAAAAATCTTATAATAAATCCAGCCGCAAGTGATAAAGTCACCACTGCTTCACTAGGTCTTTATAATACAGTCTCATCAGCAATGACTCATATGACAATCTGAATAACAGTAATGAACTACTCTCAGATATTACTTGTAAGTACTCAGCAGCCTAAAAAAGAGACATTTTTTTTGTTTCGTTTTTAAATGCTAAAATGTAACATTACTTGTACAAACATAATGCATTTTAAATCCTTGAAATTGTATCCACATGAGGGATTTTATGAATATAACTATAACACATTCAGATAATTGTTTGACGTTTTTCATTTTAATGGAAAATCCATGAAATAGAATGAAGAATTTCCCACACAGGCACACACACACAAATTAAGAGTGAAAGAGTCAAAAGTTGATAGAAACATCAGTTTACAAAACAATTTTATATTGTACTAACAAATGTTTAAAATAATTATATTTCTCTAATGAAAAATAAAACATTCCATTTTGAAATGTTCAGGTAGTTCCATTTTGACTCTAGCAGGATATACTTTCCTTGTCTTAAATGTTATCAAATCAATGCAATTCTAAAAATATTTTGCTTCTGCCAAAATGGGATTTTCTCATGTACAAATGGCATGCCAAAACATTGTTGACACATTGCATGGCATAAGTCAAGTCATACAGCCTTTCTAACCAGATGAGGCATAATGATTTTCTATACCTTACACTAGTTATGACAAGATGGTTTTGCTAACAGCAGTATTTATTTATTACTTCTACTCTTTTACCTAAATTGTTTCTGTGGAAATGAAAGAATTCACCAGCTTAATAGATGCATCTTCTGCTATCACAAACTCCCCTCTTGTTTCCTCTTATTTTATAACTTACCTACAAGTTCTACATTGAAGCTAAGCATGAACCAGCTTTCAATGGCAAACAATCAGAAACAGGAGACAGAGAAGGTAATCTCTTTTTCTCTTCTTTGTAACATTTGCTTAAACATAATAAAGTACAAATTCTGAGCCTTTTAATTGCCTTTCAGAACAAAAATTCTACTACTGTTACCACATTTATAATACTATTTTTCTAAAAGGTTCTAGCTGATACTGAAATACAACTTTGCAACAACAACTTGTTAATGAAGAGAAGTATACTTGTCAGAGTCTCATACTCCCCGATCACATTCTTTTAGGTAGTCCACACGTGGAGGGTGCAGTGTTTAACATTAAGTTCACTTATTTGATGATAGTTGATGTTACAAGGGATTTCTGATTTCGCAGAGTGATAAAAAATATAATGAAAACACAACACAAAGGTAAGTTACACTAACCAAAATATAGCAATTGCAATACACAGTTCAATCACAGTAAGAACGTGATTCTCCATACCTATCTCTTTATCATGCCCACCATCACACTGCTGGGTGTCCCCATTAACAGGAAGGAATCCGTGGGTTGAAGCCAGATCAAGCCTGTTGCTCTCTTTGGAAATTTTTTATACTCTGAGTATAAAAACTCTGGCTGAGTTATTACATTACATTCTTCCCTTAGTGGTAAGGCTAACTCACCCTCTTTTAATGAACTCAGGGAGAAACATTCACCCCCACCAGTTGATCCACTCACCTGACACAGATGTTTCATTTTAAAAAAATGCCACTTTCCAGTCTCAATTCTATTGAGACCATGTCAGCTTCCTTTCCAACAACTGTGTTCAGACTCACAATGAGATTCATGGGCACAGCACTTTTGTTCCTCCCCAGTAAGCAAGCATTCTTCTATTTTAGGCAAGATCCCACTTTCAAGTGTAGTGAAAGGTAATTGTCATCAAATTTGTATAGTTAATATAACAGATAGGGAACATTTCAGGACACTTTTTTTTTTTTTTTAAGGATTGCTACTTTGGACCTTGAACATTCATGCATCACTGTTTAGCATTTTAAGATAAATTTATTTTGTTTCTGTCAAAATGTATTTGGTTAACGTAGCAAGGTTTTGCTACCAGAAGATTGCAGGGTTGGCTTCTGTGAGCAAAGTCCAGCAGTCCCATGTCAGAAAGGCAGTCCCATGTCAGAAAGACAGTCCCAGTTTCGGACAGCTCCAAAAGGGATCTGCTGCTGGCCAGAGCTGAGCCAATAAGAGATGTTGCTTGCACCTCTGTGGGAGCATATTTAACAAATGGAAAAAAACTGCTGCACAACAGCAGCTGGGAGAAAGAGAGGGGTGAGAAGCAGCCCTGCAGACCCCGAAGTCAGTGCAGAAGGAGGGCAGAAGGTGCTCCAGGCACAGAGCAGATATTCCCCTGCAGCCTGTGGAGAGGCCCCTGGTGGAGCAGGCTGTCCCTCTGCAGTCCATGGGTCCCACATGGAGCAGATCTCCATGCTGCAGCCCGTGGAGGAGCCCCCGGTGGAACAGGTGGATGTGGCCTGGAGGAGGCTGTTGCCCGTGGAGAGCCCCCGCAGGAGCAGGCCCCGGGCCGGAGCTGCAGCCCGTGGAGAGGAGCCCACGCAGGAGCAGGGGGTCTGGGAGGAGCTGCTGCCCATGGGGGACCTGTGCTGGAGCAGTTTCTCCTGACAGATGGACCCCATGGTACAGACCCATGTTGGAGCAGTTCTTGAAGGGCTGCAGCCTGTGGGAAGCCCACACAGGACCAGTTCAGGAAGGACAGCATCCCATGGGAGGGACCCCATGCTGGAGCAGGGGCCGAGAGCAACTGTGAAGGAGCAGCAGAGATGAAGCATTAGGGACTGACTGCAACCTCCATTCCCCATTCCCCTGGACTATTCTGTGGTCTCCTGTTATGAAAACATCTATATTCCCAACCTGCTACGTATATTGTGGCCCTGTTTCCCAGGATTTGGACAAATATCATTCGTTGATGTGAAGTAAAAGCATTTGCTTTTTTTTTTTTCCTCTTTCTTTTAATTACATTGTCCTTATATTGACCCATGAGCTTTCTTTTTTAACTATTTTTCTTTCCATCATACTTTCTTCTCCTTCTCTTCTTTTGAGGAAGGGGGGTGAGAGAGTGGTTGTGGTGGAGTTTAGCTGCCCAGCAGAGTGAAATCACCACAGAAAAGATAACAAATTTAATTGCGTTATCTAGGTGTATGAAAGGAAATAAAGCACCAGTGGCAAATCTACTCCATTTCTTTCTGAAATATTGTTGTTTTTGTTTTCCAAAAAGGATTACATTTTTCAGTATTTATTTTGACAGAATGATGTACATTTTCTCCTGACCTTGAAAGGATATTTAAGAATTGGTCTCTGAGAGATTGCTGCAGTCCGTCCATTATATTCATAAAGGATGTGCACTAAAATACAGTGCTGTTGTAGTCAGTGGTCAAAAGATGTTCTTGCTAACATATCACTCAAGAGATGATATGGTAGAGTAGGGTATGCCATTATGCCAAAACTTTTTAATGACAACATGTTTTCATAAGTGCGGGGAAGATTACCCAGCTATAATGTCATAAAGAAAGGGCAATTTTTGTCTTTAGACCATGTACACAGAGCAGAATACTTTTAGCATCTCATTCTCAAAAAGGGTCCAAACCTTTGAGCCAGGCATTTAAACATTACACATGGTGTAAAGAAAGCAAAGCACCTCCGAGAGGCACTTGCAAAGGCCACTATGGGCTAATGCTCTGTGAGTGGTACAAACTTAGACACATACCTCTGGAGAACAGGAAGGCATCTATCTAGGAATGAAAGCTGATGTAACCCTTAGGGGAAATTAAATGCTATGTGTCAGTTCATGAAGACCTCAAAAGCCTCACTGAAATGGATTTCCTTAAGGAATCCTCTATGACCTACTGTTACTTCTTTCCCCCACCCCAAATAATCACAAAAAAGAAACACAAAAAAAACAACAAAAAACCCAACAACTAAATAATGTGTATTGTATTATTACATATTTAATTTTAAATATTCCAAAATGTTTTGATTTAGCTTTATGAAACTCTCTTTTTAACTTCATAGTCATTTTTGATTATATGATATTTAAGGTTAAGATTGAGGTACCCAATGCCTCAATGGAATTTCAGAGAGAAAAATTACTTTATACTCTGGTCAGATTCAATGCTTTTTTTTTTTTTTTGCCTTTTTTTTTTTTTTTATTTTTACAAATAACTCTCTTGGGGAAGAACATGCCAAAATATTCCTGTAAGGTTCCAAAAGTAAATCATTCAAAAAGTAAACTGTTCTGCAGTTTCTGGGGTTGTAGTAATTTAGTTCAGTAGACCAGTGGTAGAGAATATAAACACTCTAGAGCTCAAAAAAGTACAGACTTTGCTTTCAGCAAGTTTCAACTGCAATTTCCTAAGTTAATCATTTGTCACAAGTAGTGCTTTCTTCCTCCTTTCTTGTTTTGCAATAGCCAGCATTCTTCATTTCTGATAGTATATGTACATTGCAAGTTCAAAAAAACTATGAGCTCACAGCCTTGGATTCTTGTCCAGATTGCTTAATGATTTAGCATTTAACAGTGCTGTTGACATGTTTGATGTTGTCCAGCACTGCAGAATGTCAAATATGCTGCAAGTGAGAGAACAATTATTTGTTTTACTAGCTGCTTAAACATAACTGAGTTTTCAGCTCAGGTAAGTAAAGAGAGCAAGTAAACATGGCATACTGAAATCTGTGGATTCACTAACACCAGCTGAGAATCTAGTCTGCACTATATTGTCAGTGTTGGGTGTGGAACTTGGTGGGTTTGTGGCCCTCATCACTAGGGATATATGTTGTTTGTTTTATTCCCAAGGGAGAAAAGAAAGGAAGAGCATCCACTCAGGCTTTTCCAGAAAATGCCTGTCTGCCAGAGAGCACTGCTGTTTCTAGTATCATTACCTGCACAGTCGCAGCACCAGCTGTAGAAAATTGCAAGATTCTCCTGTGGAACCAGGAGGTAAAGATTTGGAAAAGATGTTAAATGGTTTCCAGGCGGCATTTGTTCCCCTCCAGCATGCAAGACCTTGGAAATATCAGCCACTGAAGGGAGGTGACCCCATCCAAGGCTGCCACTAGTCCTGCTCTTACTGCTCACCATAATCTGCTTTTAGAATTCTATTTCATAAAACAAGGGTGCTGGCCCAGGTCACTGAGCAGATAGCCTTCAAGTCCAACCGATGTACAACAACAGCAGAAGGTGCTGTGCATTCACCGCTATTTCTCGTGCCTGAAAAACTTTCACTAACTTTCTCTAATGAGGAAACAGAGATGAACTTGGGTGGCAATGCCTAATCAAAGTGCTGATATGGCCAAAGTCGTGTAGAGCTACACGGCAGTGTAGATGCAATAGCCATTTGTACGGCTATTGCTGGGCCACTGCAAAGCTAAAATTAAGCCCCAAGACAAAATCTTGTTACTTCAACAGTAGCATACCGTACTAATTGTCTCTGCAACGCAAAGGGGATCTCTGTCCCATATGTGCTACCTCCTGGCTTACACACAACCTACTCAAATAGCAGTTTTCTAACAACAAAAGAAAATTCCATAGCAGCTTCGTTCCCACCTTGTCAACCCTGCCTCCGCTTCACAGTTGTCTTTGCTCAAGTTACAGCTGCACAATTCTTCTGTGTAAGGTCTTTGCTTGTATTTGTTCTTTATGATCACTTCAATGGTAGAAGAGAGACCAAGTGAGAAGAAAATATCTTCTGTGACAAAACACTGGTTGGAAGACACAGTAGGCAAAAGAAATCATTGCAATACCCATCCAACATCCGTGTGCGGTTATATCATTGGTTGACATTTTTAAGATGAGAATAAATCTGTAAGAACAAATACAAGCTAATGAACTTGAGCATCTTTAGAAGACCTGCACTTTTCTCATTTACTGCTACTCTTAAGTCACAGCTCGGACTAAGCCCAAACAATCAGGAAGGTAAATACTGGGTGCGTGTCTCTGCAGCATTGATCTTGAGGGATGATCTGTTTCAAATGCCAGTATGAAAGTATGCAGAGGAACTTCACAGAGAACAGCTTCCTGTCATTGAAATGCCACTTGATAAATACAATATGAATGAAGAGCTGTTTCATGCCATCCTCCGGGTTTTTGTTGAAAGACATTCTCAGAATTCTCGTGTGCTTTTCTGGTTTCCCCCTCAGTCTTAGAGAGAAAACTCCTTCTACCAGCATTGCCTCTCTAGTGCATACCATCCTATGAAAAGCAATCAAATCAAGATTTTTTCAAATCAAGATCTTTATTTGTTTTATTGTAATACTTTTTAATGCATGTAGAATGATTTCCACATGACACAATTGCTAACAACTACCCACCAGGACCAGTTGCCCTGGAAAGAGTTGATAAATGTTAACTTTTCAAAGGGCAGTGTGTGTCTGTGACATTTTATCTGTGGTTAATGTTTATAAACTGAGCCCCTAGTCTGTCTTCAACTGAGCTTGAAAAAGCTGACTTAGACTCCCAGCTTTATTCCTTGCTGCCACTTGCCATTATAAGCTTTAACATAAATTCACTTCCTGGGATATTATCTCTTAACATTAACTACCTGGACAGCCCTTGTCCTACCTTTTCTAGACCAAAAGGAGAAATAAGAGAGTCATATACCTTTGGAGAACCTAACTGAACTCTCTCTCAAGTAAAGATCATCGATGGTTAGCTGTTGGTCTGGATGTGAGGCTGAGACAGTGACTTTTGTTTACGGGCATTTTTAGGGTTCCCTTCCAGCACTCTCAAGAGAGATATAGCAATTTGTTAGATCACAAATGCAACCTGTGCATTTTAAAATTCTTTTAATTCTTTAAAACTGTTTCTAACACATCAGTTATTAATTTAATCTCTATATTCAGTGGCTCTCTGCAGTTATAGACATATGTGTTTGTAGTGGAGAGAACAGGAGGAAGCAGAGAGGTGCGTAAATCAGAGAAAGAAAAGTCATTGGCAATGCTTCTGTTGGAAATCCTCCTCTCTCCCTAATACTTTGCATTGCAGCTAATTGCCCTCAGCTTCAGAAAAGTAGATCTCTTCAGACAAGAAACTGAATGCAGGCTAACATGTAAAATTCTCTAATGCCTATTAAGAAAGGTAAAATAATGACTCGTAGTTTCCAGTGAAGGAAAAGCTACCAGATGAGTGAGTCACCATCCAGAAGCGCTGCTCCACGGATGAGTGTCTCATAAACTGGGACTGGGACATTGCATTTTGTAGACACAGCTTCTGAGTAATCTTCTTGGTATCAAAACCTTTAGCCACAAAGAGAATGTATTTATTATCATCCTCCTTGCTTTTCCAGAAAGTGGTGCATTCCAGAAAGTGTGTGAATTCCTCTTCTCCAACCAGATCTAAGATTTTTGTTTGTTTTGGGTGAAAAATATCACAGAAATATATATGGGTGTCTGTATGGGGCTAGACCAAAGGGTAGGGATTAGGGATTTCTATTTGACTTTTTTTTTTTTTTCTGAGAGTAGGCAGACTTGGCTGCATAATGGCAGATGAGAAATATACATGTAAATACACAAAAATTAAGGGCCATACATTACAACATTGCCATCTCACTAATATTAACCTGAACTGAATGCGACCACTAATAAAACTCACTGGCGTTTGTTTGTTGTTTGTTTGGTTTTGTTTACTTTTAACATTTCATATTCTTAGTGGAAAAGTATTTTTTAAGCAATATTTGTGGTTTGGAAAGCAAACAAACAAAGGAAGAGCCTTTGGAAAATATTTGCAGGTTTTTCATCCCAGGGAGAAAAACATGCTGAAATTGTTTTGTTGTACAAAGAATATATGTAGGCTTTCATTGTTGGTGTTCAAAATATGGTGACCTTCCTTTTTTTTTTCTTTCTTTTCTTTTCTTTTTTTTTTTCCTGTAAAACAACAGTACAACAACAACAAAATCTTAAAGAAGAACTTGAAAATGAAAAAAAAAAAAGCACTTGAAATCTCTTCTGGGAAGCAAATATCATTCATCACCTGATCTGGGTTGGAAGTATAAACTCAGGTCAAGTTTAAAGAAGAAATAGGCATAAAAACAGAACAAAAAAAAACCCTTGTCTAGTTTATT
>NC_137695.1:103296758-103528696 GCF_964034855.1 Anser brachyrhynchus
ACTATTGTTGCCCAGGCTTGGTGCCCTCCCTTTCTGCTTTAACACCTTCTTTTCAGGAATGTTAATAATATCTGTTAAAAATAATGTTTGAGACAAATTTGTGTACTACATGCCAAACCAAAAGTTTAAAAGACCTTCTAAGAAGTTAATTCAATGTAGTTTGATATTGCATTGTATAGTAATGTGTCAATACTATTTTTTTTTCAAAGCTACCTTTGTTTTTCTGTAAGACAGAAATTATTTCAATTTATTTCAATTTTTATTTCAACTTGTTATGGATTTGGTTATTCATAAACTGAACTAATTGCACGGAGCATTTGAAAAACAAGACAACCTCAGAATATTTATCATATCACTGTTTCTCAATAAAAGTTGAACAGAAAAAAAAAAATTGTTGAAGGGCACCATAATTTGAGCTGTCAGATGTAAAGTATTGTTTTCTCACTGTTTTTCATTGATAATGTTTCCAGGAATGAGCTAAAACCCCTGAAGCTTCTGTTTTCATCTTTACATCTTTGTAGACCATTTTATTTGCAGATAGTAAATAGTATTAGCAGATTTTTTTATTGTTGTTGTTGTTTTGTTTTTTTATTATTAAAGAAACAAGTAAACAACAACAGTAACAACAACAACAACAAACAGTAAATTTAGGGATTGTCATTTTGATGGTTAGTTTTTTACACCAGACATAACAATGGATTGCTGGGACTTCTAAAGGTATAAATAACTAATTAGCATCAGCAAAATAGTCTTACATACCCAAGCCAGATTCTTTACTAGAATGAGGATGGTCATATTCTGACATATTTATTGACAGACATGGATATTCATAAGTGATTCCAAAGGCAGGAAGTGAGGAATTCATGAGACATGGTTTTCTATACTGTACATGAGTTGTCATTCGATGTACATAAAATTACCCACATGTTGATAAGTAGGCAAATGCTAAACCCACAGATATTGTTTCTTGTGAAAGGCCAAATTTTCAGTAATTTTCAAAATTTCAGTAATTTTCAAATTTTCAAACACTCAGTAGTTGTTCTGTTGCTCATGGTGCAGATTTTAGTTTTTTTCTGAGACATTTCAGAGATTAGAGACAGTGTTCATAGTCTTTTTTAATGTTTAGCATAAGAACAAAATCCAGCATGAATCATGAAAGATACTCTGATGGGAGTAAAGATGTACTATCAGCAAGACTTGGAATTATAACTGCGTTAACAATTGACACCTTCAAATACCTGTCTTACATGTGTAAGGTGAAAAGTATATGCCTTTTCAGTGTGGCTCAGACTAAGTAATTTTTTTCAGCCATTTTGAACTATTTAAGACAAACAAGAAAAGCCAGAAGATTTACTAAAACAAGGGAAAAGTTACTGGGGGTGCACTTCAAATGAAATGCTCAGAATATGCATCTTTTGAAATTTAGACTAAAACACCATGTCAGTAGCAAGTTCACAGCAGTACCAAGGCACTCAAATGTATACAGTCTTAATTATATGCAAAATTCCATTTCTGTGTGTTGTGGTATAGCCCAGAAAGCAGCTAAGCACCACACAGGCATTCACTCACTCCCTCACCTAGAGAGATGGAGGAGAGAATTAGAAAAAACTAAAAATAAAAAAACCTCATGGGCTGAGAAAAGGAGAGAAAAGAAGAAGGGAGAGAGGTGTGTATGTGTGTGTGTGTGGGGGGGGGGGGCGGGGGGGGGGGGATTGAAAAGAATACACAAAACAAGTGTTGCTGAGTGCAGTTGATCACCACCTGCTGAACAATGTCCAACCAGTCCTCGAGCAGCAGCAGCCTCCCAAGCCACTTCCCCACAGTTTTATTGCTGAGCATGACACCGTATAGTATGGAATATCCCTTTGGCCAGCCTATGTTAGCCGTCCTGGCTGTGTCCCCTCCCCAGCCTTTTGTACACCCACCTTGCTATCAGGTCAGCATAAGAAGTTGAACAGTCCTTGACTTAGTGCAAGCACTGCTCAGTAAGAACTCAGTAAAACATCAGTGCTATCACTGTTATATCATCCCACACAACCCAAAACACAGTACTATACCAGCTACAGTGAAGAAAATTAACTCTATCTCAGCTGAAGCCAGGGCACTGTGGAAGCCGCAAGACAGGCATTTGCCTCATGTAGATGACTGAAATCAACAGCATTACCCCAAAACTAATGTTTGATTTGATCTCGTTGATTTATGGAACCTTCACTAAAAGATGTATTCATCTGCTTGTAGTTGGAGGCTATTGATAGGAGATAAGAAAGCTCCAGAGGAAAAGAACATGATTTTTATCTCTTTCAGTAATTGCCTGTGATAGGGAGATGATTGTTTAGAACCACCTCCAATTTCCAATAAACCCAATAAAGACTGTAAAATGGAAATATCTTATGTCCTGAAATACATGCATTACTTGCAATGGGCAAGATCAGAAAGCTGTGATTCACTTAAAGCTTTTGATGGTTAATAAACCAAGAATAAGTGCAAGGATTATTGCTCATATAACTAATAATGATTTAGAGAGACTTCATTCATAATTACACTTGTAATATACCCTCCCAAGCACTATCGAATAAAGTTCTGAAGGCTATGGATGAGCAAGAATTGTATTGATTTAGACCACAATTACATCTTTTTGTCTGAGTTCAGGTTTAGTTCCATAGTCTTTTCTACTTTAACACTGCTTTCTTTTCTGTTGATTTCTGAATAACGTTGCACTTCTAGCATGTTTACATAAAACTAAATCCATCTGGATTCGGAAAGCCTTGAATAAAGTTGCATATTACTAAAGCTGTATAACTCAGGATAAGTTCTTAAGCAAAATGCCCATAGAACCTATCCAGACATGTTTTCTGATGTGTCTGAGAATATAGTGTGAAGCAATCTCTCCACTCTCTGAAAGAGTACATATAAAGCACAAGTAAATTTAAATAGGATAAAATAGAGTTTCGGCTAACTAAATACTCACCCCAAATAGATAAATCCTTATAATATAGGGGATTACCCTGGTATCTGAGAAGCAATTACTTTGTCTGCAATGGACTTCCTGTGTGACGTTAAGTAAGGTTTCTCTCTTTGCAATAGTTTGTTGATAGCATGGGAGAGAATGTAACTATCCTACATAACAAAGCTGGTGAATGGTCTTACAAAATATGTAATTCTCATATATTAAGTTAATGAAAACTGTAAGTCTTTAGGACTAGAGCTTTGTTCTAAATCTGCCTTGTACAGTCTGTAAAATACAGTAGGAAAATGGTCAGACAATTTTTTGACCTTTACAAGAACAAGAACTTCCCAAAAGCCTTTTGCTACTCACATGCAGTGATGCCTTTACATTTTATACTGCATATCTAAATAGATTATATGTCTGAATATTTTCAGCATGCAGTTTGGAATGCTCTTATCATAGTGAATGGAGAAGAATCACTCAATGTACTTATATACTTGAATGTCACCTTAGCCTATTGTAAATGTGCTGAATAAGACCCCAACACCACCATTCCATAAAGACTTTCCCATAGGTGATCCATTACTTCCGTAAGTAATATTGATGTTACTAGGAAGGCTTCTCTTTCAACTATTTTGGCCAAGGTGGTTACATTTATGACCCAAATTCAAAAATTGACATATTTATGTTTTGTTTAAGGCACTAAGATATTAATCAGTTTGTATGTAAGAGTTTATTAATTGATTCCTTCATAACTGGAGATTGGAATTCCATCCTACTTACTGGATTTTGTAACTACAAGAATATCTTGAGTTTCATTGGGTAATGATTACATTCTTCTTTACAAGAGATGATATTTTTCTTTGAAGAAGCATAAATTTAATGCTTCTTTATCACATTATTGATATGAATAGTCAACAAAAAGAGAGATTTGTCAATTATTGTCATCACTTATGCCATTCAATATCTGTCATTAACTTAATGACTAATTCCAGAATTTTATCTAGGTATAGGTTGAATTCTGATCACAGGAAGATTTATGACAAAAGCTTTATGTATTTCATTTACAATGGGCTTGTAGGATGAAATTATTTATGTTTATTATTTATCATTACTTTCCATAAATTATAGGTTAAACAAAAAAATGTGGAACTCTTGAGAAATGTTATTTTTTTACAGAAGACACTAGCTTTTGTCAGCAATAATAATAATAAAAAATGCTTACTAGCAAAAGGTGACTAATCTAAAGATTTACTAACATTAAGGCTGAGGAAAAATTGACACATAAGAAAACTATAAATATTACTTAAAAAAAAAAAAGAAAAAATATCTGAAAGCTTGTTAACTCTTGCTTGAAGGGAAAAAAAAAAAAAGAGGTTTGCTAGGCACTATTTTTCAGTTACTTGCCCTGTCTTTTTCACTTAGACTAATTAATATGTTCAAAATAAAACAGAACAAACAACATCAAATAAACAAGGAATTCAAAATTCCTTCAATATCTTCTATGAACTTATTAGAGGATTAAATATGTAGATATGTGTAAGGACATTTTCTAGTGATATAGGATAATCAAAACTCTTGTAAAAAGTCCTATCACATTTTGAAGACTAGCTGGTGAGTAAAAAAAGTTACATTTATGCTACTTACAAAAGAAGACCAGACAGCCTCATGGAACAGAACTATTTGAATATATATTGCAGATGATTATTTTACGTATGCTCAGATCAATCTGGTACATTTAAACAAATCTCTCTGCTTATTTTTAATGATGCTTGTTTAAATTACAGCATCATTTAACCCATGCTATGCTTCCATACAAAGGACCAGATTATCTGTACAGATAAATGAATCTAAATGCTTGTATCCTGGAAATTTTTTTTTTATTTGGTATTATCTTCTTTAACGTAAGTGTGTGATATATGGTTTACCAAAGTGAAACAACTTGTTCATAAAATTCAAAAATTCATAAATTCATAAAATAGGGAAAAAATTAATACTCTTCAAAGGTACAAACATGCAAATGTTGCTATTAGTGATGTACCACTGTGTCTTTTACTCTATTCTCTTTTTTTCTCTGCTTCATACTTTGTGAACCCCCAATGACACCGTGTCTGGCAAAAACTGAGCAATGAATAATGTAATTTTTACACGGTTCATTCTCTTGAAGAAACCAATGTTGAAATATTAATTAGTTTTCTGTGTAAGTTGTAGATACCTTTTTTTTCAGCAAAGCCTTTGCAGAATGTGGCAAAAGAAGATTTAGCCAACCCATTCACCCTCCCCGAGACTGTAAGTAGAACAGGTAGTAAATGGCATCAGCATACTTTGAACTAAAAATAACTACAAAAAGCAAATGATTAAGACCAAGTATAATTTAATTCTGCAAATGTTTGCCAGTCTGCAAAAGAGAAATGCATATTTCTTTTATACAGAAATAAAGTTGATTTCTTGACTAATTTCAGTGATGCTGTTCATGCAGGCTCAATTTCTATTAACTCTAAGTTGTATACAATTTGAATGCTAAATATTCATATGGCTTCTCATCTTTTTGCATGACACACCTGCTGCAAACTACTGAAAAAAAAAATCATTTGTTTATATTTGTTCATATTAAAACAGATATTAGTTAATATTTTTAAATTGTATTCAGATCAGATTTGGAAATGCAAGTACTCTCACACCCTTCGCAAAACACTTGGACAGAAACTATGCAAAAAGTATATGCTGATAATGTTTTATCTCATAAATAAAACAAACACAGTGATGATTGTTTTTTTTTCCAAATGTTCCCTTTCAGATGCTAAAAACTGTGAATCTAGATGAATTGATTCCTAAGATGTCCAGCTCTCAGTGAAGGTAAGGGAAAAAAAAACAGCAGCAACAACAACAACAAAACAGAACTATAATCTCATGTTAACGTATTGACCTCTACTCCTCAGTCAACAGGAAAACCTAAGAAGCAATTGTGTTCATATTTTATGCCAATTAAAAAAATATATTATTATTTATTAACTGTAGATCAAGTCTAACAAGTTGTTATGTGTTTTTTGAATTTGTCATGCATTGAACTGCTTAGTAATTATTGAGTTTTACTTTATGAATCTTCATTCTAAACCAGCAGGTGCTTTTCAGTAGGTACTCTAAAAATATACCAAAATTATATATATATACCAGATTCTGTCCTCTGGAATCAGATCTTCAGGTTCAGAAGAGCCATAGTTATTTTAAGCTGTTACAGCTTCTAGTAAACTAAACTGGTGGTGGGGAGTGTTGGGTGGGGGGGGTGTTGCCTTTTAAACATGCATTTAAATCCCTATAAAGATTACATTTTGTGCAGATTTGATTTCCACTACTTCAATTTGCTTAGGCAAGAAATCAGTGCCATAGTTTTCTGACATGTTTTGGTCTAACCGTACACTTATACAGGGGATTTTCAAACGAAAATAGCCAATAACATCATAATTGAACACTAAGAATAGGAAGCACTTTCAAAGTCAGTGCATGAGTAAACGTGCTTAGCAGGTTGCTGAAATACAGAAATGTCACCTCTGTAATTTGCAGTTAGTTCCACTCAGTACCACTCTTTGATAAGCATGATTCCGTACATTCATATCCCAAGTCAGTCACGCTTCTAACAAAAAAAAAAAAAGAGAAAATGTTCAGAACAATTTTACTACTTAATCATGACTATACATTATGTTAAAAAATATATATCTATTTACACACCAAAGTTGTTAAAGTGATGTTAAAGACATCTCTTAAACCCCAAATGGGAAACATACAATGATAATGCTGACAGACCATCATCAACTTATTTCTCTCATTTAATGTAATTAATAAAAGGGGGAGGGGAGAGGAGGGGGGAGAGAGAGAGAGGGAGAGAGAGAGAGAGAGAGAGGAGATGTATTTTCCATCCATGCTTTTCAGTGTTCAGTCTAGCAAAACTTTTAGTCAGGTATATGTCCTAGTAGAACCATTCAAATACCTGAACCAATGCCCCAATTCTATTGGGTTAGACTATAACAAAATACAGGAATAAATATCCTTGGCTTTGCATGCAATGGGATAGAATCTGCCAAAAATTCTGGTTTTCATTTGTTCTTTCCCTTTCAGTAGCTGTTCTGTAAAAGCATTCAAGAACACAACAAAGTTTTTATGGCTCAGCTTGGGCTTTTGATCTGTTTGGTATGAAGTTTTTACTTGATTTTAAACATGTATTGGCGTCTTGGGAGTTTAGGTGTTTTCTTTTTTTTGTTTAGTTGTTTTGGTGGTTGATTGGTGGTATTGCTTATTTATTTGTTTTGTTTTCAATAATGCTAATGGAGGAAACTGTATGATGTTAGAGTAGATATAATCACTCGGTACATTAAAAATATTATAATTACTGGTAGAGAAATATTATTATTATTTATGGTAGAGAATGAAGTTTCCCTCTCTGTCTAATCAGAATGAAGGTCCATCAATGGGAAATACATACACACCTAAAATGTGGATTCCTCTGGCAGCTGAGCTTAGACATTCAGTCTGTCCAGTAGCTGATCCTTGACCTTCAGTCTCTCCCTGGATCTCCATTCTCCCCAGCTGTCATCTAAGCATGTGAGCCTTGAGGCTGCAACCTCATTATGTGTGCATGCACACACACACACAAGTTTCCCAACCCCCAGCATCCAGTTGTCCAGGCCTCCCCTAGTCCTGTAGCCATCTTCTCCATGTAGCTCATTTTGGGATACATGTACACATATCCTAGGCTACCTATCCCACCCACCAGCCGGCCCACCTTGTTACTTGCTTCCAGTCAAACACTGACATCCCTGCACTTAATTGTTCCAGTTGCTGACACCACAGACAAGAAGACCTCTTTACCTCTGGTTGCTGGCACTCAGGACCCCCATAAACACCCATGCCCACTCAACAGAGAGCCCCCAGACATGAAAATAGTTAGACATGGAGTTTAATGAGAAGACAGGACAGATTGAGCTGACCAGGTGCAGGGCATACATAGCTAGACAAGTGTATTGACCAGCAATCTGTTCCGAGGCAACCAAGTCCTGTTGGCGCTTTATCCTGTTTTCCCACATTTGTTCCTCACCAAACCACTTTGATGCTTTCCTTTTTCTGTTTCTGGTTCTTCCCCTAAATGTCCCACACTGTCTTGTGAAATTTGAAAATGCTCTGCCATGGCATCCTATGAGTCTTGTACCCTTAGACAGTAACCTGTCACTCTGCAAAGTGGTATATATGGCTACATATATATGGCTACTCTTACTGACCAATGGTGCTGGGTCTCACCCCAGCCCATAGGCTGACCAAGCCCCAGGAGGTGCTGAGGTCAGGACTCTGTTTCTCTGGGCATATTACTCAGGTTCCTCAACCTTCCATCATCACTCTTAGCTCTTTCAAGTGTGTCTGGAGATGAGGTTTTTATCACAAAACTTAAAAATGTATACAATATTTCTTGGGCAGAATGAGAGCTAAAATATGGACATCCACAGTAGAACAAAGTGAATGTTAGATGCAAGGAAAAAAAATCTTCAAACAGAGAAAAACAAACAAAACTCTATTTGTAGCGCACTAACATCTTGATATCCCATATAGGATTAAAATAATTTAATAAAAATGTGGTGTATTCAGTTTATGTGGCCAGGTATTGGTAGCTGAGGGTTGCAGGGGTGGCTTCTGTGAGCAGAGCCCAGCAGCTGCCCCATGTCAGATCAGAGCCAGCTCCAGCCGGCTCCAGAAGGGATCCACTGCTGGCCAGAGCTGATCCAGGGAGCAACACTGGTTGGGCCTCTGGGAGAGCAGATTGAAGGAAGGGGAAAACAAACAAATAACAACAACAACAACAACAAAACTGCTGCACCATAGCAGCTGGGAGAGAGGAGTGAGAACCAGGCCTGTTGACCCCAAGTCGAGTTCAGCTGCTCAGCTAGGTAAAAGCACTGCATATGGGCACTACAGATGTCAAGAAGTTTGGTCTCTATAGAAATGTATAGAAAAGTACAGAACTGAACCCAGATCTTCAATATATTATTGTATATTTTGCTTAATGCTTGATTTGGCATGATCTGTAGAGGGGAGGAAATGAGTTTCTTTCTACCAAGGGAAGTCCCTAGTGTTTTTATTGTTCTGGGGAGAGGTAGTAGGGTGGCTGTTGGTGCAAAAAAATTATGTCGCTTAAAGAGATTCAGTCTTTAAGCCAACAGATTGTGTTACTTGAAACATAAGAGGTGAGAAATAAGCCACAGCAGAAACCACGTAATTCTTGCCAATACTCCATTAGACCTTCAGAATGACTTGTTCTCAGTTTGGTTTCTGGTCAATTACAGAGGATGCAATTTGGGTATTTTTATTTTTTTTTAAATTGCTTTTTGTAGATAAACATGTTTGTTTCATTCTTCCACAGTATTCTGTGTGGTGAATAAAGGAGCTATTAGCTCCCCCTTTCTGAAATGATTGCCTATTTAAAGTCATTTAGAAGCTATAGGCATTTTGTTTAAATTCTATTCAGTGTATTCAGCCTTCAGCAAGAAACTGTGAGGGTTATCATTATTACCTATGTACTATACATTAGCTTGCCTGACTTAATTATTACACTTGTTGCTTTAAGTCTTTCACTATAATTGAGAATAAAAATCTCTCTTGTTCATGTGTGTTTGAGGTAGTAATGATACGGCATGTATTCTAAGCTGAGTGAGCTCTTGCAAACCTAAAAATGATTTGGGAACTAAGAAATGGTTGGGGGTCATTATATTAAAAATAAAAATAAAAATCCTTTCATGGTTTCCCTTCACTAATTTAACTATTATTTAAAATGTCCGTTGGAAGCATTTATAACTTTAAACGTATAATGGTTTTCTCATATTTAAATGATGGTAATTAAAATGTGCAGAGACTATTTCTTATTCCTGCAGTAATATAATGTTTTCACTTGATTGAAGCTGAACTGCAATTTGGCCTTAATGTTGTAAAGAAAAAAAAAAAATCAGGACTGCTGGGAGAAAATGGATCAATTAAACAACGTTCTTTTGTAATGAGGGTTACATCATTCTGCCAATGATAAAAATCTGTAACTGAGTCTGTCACTAATGATATATGCCATCTTCTTAGCCCCATGATGCTAACCTGTCAGGAGGCAACTCTCAGCTTTAGCTTTCAATTGATCCTTGCATGTTCTGTTTCAGAAGTCAGTAAAAAATGCAGATCAGCTCATTATAAAATACGAACTTGATGGTCAGAAGCTACTGCAGGCTGAAAACACAGAAATATGCGTAATGAGCTTAGAATGTCATGTGTAAACACTTCTCCTTCTCTAACCTGTATTCCCATTTTGCATCTTGTCTTTTGTACAGCAGCAATATTGTCTCAAATCACAACCAAGCTTCCAGTGGCTGATACTAGAGCAAACACCGGCAAACTAGGTTTTGTGGTACCAGGCATACTCAGCAGTATAACACAAGATATCAGAGTAACCAATTCTGCATACCTAACTCTGAAAAAAACAGAAACAAAAAAAAAAAAAAAAGAGGGCTTGCATGAACTGGGGAGTTTGTGTGGAGTTTGTTACAGTCTTGCATATCTAATCATAGAATCAAAGAATGGCTTGGGTTGGAAGGGACCACAAGGATCACCTAGCTCCAAACCACCTGCCATAGGCAGGGATGCCATCCACTAGATCAGGTTGCTCAGGACCTCATCTAAACTGGTCTTTAACACCACCAGAGATGGGGCAACCACAACCTCTCTGGGCAAACAGTTCCAGTGCCTCACCACCCTTACTGTGAAGAATTTCTTCCTAACCTTTAATGTAAATCTCCCCTCTTTTAGTTTAAAACCATTCCCCCTCGCCCCGTCATTATCTGACTGAGAAAAGAGTTGCTCCCCATCTCTTTTATAAGTTCTCTTCAAGTACTGAAAAGTTGCAATGAGGTCACCGTGGAGCCTTCTCTTCTGTAGGACGAACAGCCCCAGCTCTCTCAGCCTTTCTGTGTAGGAGAGGTGCTCCAGCCCCGGGATCATTTTTGTGGCCCTCCTCTGGACCCGCTCTAACAGTGACAGCTCCACCTATGCTATTAGCTGTGGTGAGGAGGTTGGGACTAATCACCTAAACAGAAAGACCTTCAGGGCATATGAGGAGCAAATCAGGAGGAACCTAATCATAGTAAGAACAGACCACACTGAGTCAGTTGCTCCCAGGACTGTCTAATGAGGACAGTCCGGCCATTGTTCCTGAAGGAAACCCACTATGGAGGGGATCAAGAGGGAAGTTCCCACTGTAGAAGGCAGTCACAGCTTCAAGAATGCGCGGAGAAGAGCATTTTGAGAGTTTGTGAAGTGTAACGGGTTGTTTTATGAAGGGATGATGAGAATGTGTGACACTTGTAGACTGTTTAGGAAAAGGATCAAAGGGAGAGAAAAAGACGGATCAGCAAGGAACAAGTATAAGAAAATAAAGAGAAAAGGGGGTAAAAGAGTCTGTTGGAGTATAAACAGGAGTTTGGTCAGAATGATTGTTCATGCTTTATCCACGCTCCATGCTTGATCACTTCAAAGTCCATACTACGTTGTTATCAAATCTTACTTCCAAACATATTCAGCAGGGGTATGCTCTCATTTCTGAGTGCGGATGTGTGAGTGCCGGTGAACTTCAAGCTGTACTGGCATACGGACACAATCAGTGGTTTAAGTGCCAGCAACAGGATGGGAACGACAAACTGCAGGGGCTTGTAGGTCCAGGAACAGCAGCTGAGGGAGACCAGGGGTCTAGGGGTCAGCTACTGCATGGGCTTGGTGTCAAAGACCAGATACAGGGGAGACCATGTGATGGGAGTGCAGGTGTTGCACTAACAGACGTGATTAGTGATCAGACGTGATTAGCTGGAGAGGAGGAACAGGATGGGGCTGTCAGTGCTGCTCAGGCTTGTGCAAGTGTTGTGTGTGTCCATGTAGGGCAAGGACACTGCTGTGTTGGCACTGGAATTTTAAGTTGCACATATGTAATTGTTATATATACAATTATACACAATGCCTTTTTAACAATATATAGTTAACATCTTGTGAGTTAACCCTGGCAGGATGCTCAGCACCACGCAGCCACCCAGTCACTCTGGAATGGGGGAGAGAATTGGAAGGACAAAACTGAAAAAAAAAAAATACACAGGCACGGGGTTTGAGATAAAGACAGTTTGAAAGGTGAAGCAGAGAGGTTCAAGCAAAGAAAAGCAAAATAGCAAGTGTATTCAGTGCTTCCCATCAGTAGGCAGATATCGAGACACTTTCCTGGGAATCAGGATTTCAACATGCATAGCATTTAGTTTTCATCTGCCAAACTGTTCCAGTGCTAGTGGCAACTATGAAACTTGCTTTTTAAAATACAGATACAATTGATTCTCTTCAGACTACAGCAGTAGGAATAGAAAAAGTAGAAAATAGCAGTGATGAACCATCTTTTGATAATATGAATTCTCAGCGTTTAAAATTGTCTGCATTTCTGAATAACACTTTTAACAGAGGCTCTAAAATTTCATGAACAAGTTATAAGAGTGAAGTGCTACGACTTCTGTACTTCGTTCATAGTTATGTCACCAGGTTTTGTTACTAAAAAAGCTATGCCGTCCAAGCCTAAATTTGTCCACATGTACAAATCATGCAAAATATTATCTGAATGTTTTATTTGACTAAAAATAGCATGTATTTTGAAATGTTTGAATTGAAAAATTCCTGTACATATTTGTGATTATATCTGAAGCTGTCTGTCCTATCCCTTAAAAAAATACATGGACAGCTGTCTATCAGAAAGAAAATGAAAAATTAAATCTTGGGGACATCTTCCATGCAAGTCTTTGATCTCCACAAATTAATTTATGTCCTTACTTGCCTATTGGTTTTGCCTTGAGAAAGATTTTGCTGAGTGCAGAAGATAGCAATTGGGGTTCCCAGTATATTTGCTGAAGTGCAGTTGTTGTGAATTTGAGAACATGACAGCATACCAATCAATGTGTTTGCTCAAGCACACTGAAAAGGTAAATTCTGCTTCTTTATACCTTCCGTGAAGTACCTCAGGGTTACCTCAAGGGCAAATGTAAACCTTTAAAAATGTTGGGATGCTGACTCTTTCTATGCTTTCTGTAGGAGTCTGCCCAAGAAAAGGAACCTATGTTTGTAGTCTTTCCTTCTCAGAGGTGGATGAAAGTTAGACCTGACAGAGCTGTGGGGCACAACCTTATATCTGCGTAGGCAGGGCCAAGGGATATGCCTCCCTAGCTAGGTAAATGCTATCATACTGAATGTTGACAATGCATAAGCATCTCTTCCTGAATATTTCTCTCTTGTTCAAGTTCAAACATGCTGCAAAACAACAACAAAATGGGAGACACCATAGATGTGCAATCATAATTCAGTCTAGTAACAATTTTCCTCACTTTAGTTCAGGTAGCAAACATGAGTTAAACCCATTCAAAAGCAGGAATTACTTCTTTCAATTAAATTCTTTGTTGCTCCATTTTTCATGTTTTCATACAAGTTTTCATTAAAAATATTTTACAGGTAATTAGTCCTATATGGTCAGTTGAATACAATCTATTTTGCATATTACTTTCAAAATACTGTTTACGGGCAGTGAAAGCACACTCTCTATATAAGGAAACACAATAATTTATTGTTAATATAACTGATAACTTGTCAAATCATTATTAATCCAGTTGTGTTTGTTATAGGAAAAGAAAAAATAATAATGTGACTTAATTTAGTTGTACACACACTTCATTCCTACCTCAATTCTTGCAGTTATGTTGACCCTCCCTCTGCTCCTCTGGGTCCTAAGGTCGTAAGGTCAGTGGCTTCACAGTGGTGCTGGCAGTGGGCACCAGTGTTTGTAGTGAATTGTCAGAATCTAAGTCCTTCACCAGGAGATATGATGCTCATGTTAATGGTTTCTTTTTCCTCCCTCTAGGATCAACTTTGAGACATTTTTAAATGTTTATTGACATGCATTTACACTTTTCCCTTTCTTCTTTGGCCTGCAGCTTTATATTACAGCCAAATTAGATGCTCACTTTTTAATATTAGATACATTTTTCCTTGCTCTATTTGTTAACCCTAAAACCAACTTTATCAAATCCCAGGTTTGCATTTCTTGGAACGTCGGTGAGATTTCGCAGCTGTGGGGTCCCCAGTGCCAGAAATACAAAGGTGCATATATTATTTTTATAAAGCTCAAGGCATTTTTTTTTGGCATCCCTTGAGATTTCTGCTAAGGAAAACATACAGACTCCATTGGTGAACAGATTTCTTTGAGAATTTTTGAAGAGCTGTCAGTACTAGCGCTATTTTTTTAGTTGACTGTATAAGTCTTACAAAGCATCAGTGAAACATGAATCAGGCTTTTAAAATGTTATGTTTTATGATTTCTATGCACAATCTGAAATATTAGTCTTTATCTGTGTAGAGGAGTTTCTTACCCCCCCCCCCAAAAAAAAAGAAAAAAAACACAACAACAACAACAAAAAAAGCAAATGTAGCAAATATATAAATGTATTCAGGAAAATACAATGCTATGTACATGTAATACATTTATGTTTAAGTTCCCTTTGGGACTTAAAATCCTTAACATTTCCATATTATTATCATTTCAAGGTGTTCAGTCATAACATTATATTAATATATGAATGTTGTTTCCAAATATTTGCTCATTCTCCTCTGAGACAAGCAACTAACTCTAACCGCTAAGATCTTACACATTAAACAAGGTTGGACTGGGCCAGAGTTTGAATAGAAAAACACTGCATTTTTTTCTGTAGTGGGAAAAGAACCCTAACATCTGTACAAATTCACGTTATACATTTAAGAATACGAAATAGCGTTTATTTTACTATGCAGCATGGAACGGGTTGCTCAGGGAGGTGGTGGAGTCACCATCCTTGGGGGTGTTTAAGGAAAGGTTGGATGTGATGCTTAGCGACATGGTTTAGTGGGTGATATTGGTGGTAGGGATGATCTTGGAGGTCTTTTCCAACTTTAATGATTCTGTGATTCTAAGGAGTATAGTGATGATATTATTTAGCTGTCATCTTGAAACTATATCTAGTACTATATAATTTATTAAAACATTGTGTATTTATATTTTTATTTTCGTAAGAATGGTTATATTTCTTGCATGGCAAGCACACAACTTTAAATTTCTTCCTTGCTAGTAGGCATGAAAACGGTATCCTTACAGAATTTTTTCCAAATCGTCTTCACTTGAGGCTGTGCCTGCAACTTACAAAGATTATCAAAGGAAAATGGTGACTGAGATTCAAACTGAACTGAGCTTGAGAGATACAGAATTCTTTCTAAAGTTTATTTTAGATCTTTAAGTCAGGAAGTTTTTTTTTAAAAAATCAGTCAGTCTTGGTCATTTCAAATACATGAAATAGCATTCAAGTTTTGCAGCTGAGTTTACTTTTAGCTTTCTACTAGAATTGCAAGTCTGTAAAAAAGGAGGGCAAAAGAGCTTTTTAAGTCCAATAGCAACCTGAAAAAAAAGTAAGGTTAAAGTGGAATAAAAAAACTTTTTTGTTATTCTCTTTCTATGGTAAAGAAGTAATTTTTTTTAGGACACACAAAATGTTTTTCTTGCTGTATAGCTCCTCAGAAAGGAAAGAATCTATAAAATTGTAAAGAAAATTACTAGTAATTCTGAGGATTATCTGAAAGTTAAGGCTATTAATTTCTTCCATTATATATAGAGAAAAAAATATGAAATCAGAATCTTCTAGCTTTTAATTATACAATCGAACATTGTTTCTTGATGTTTCTGGGATCTTGACATTCTGGTTATGGAAGAATAGTCTTCCTTCCTGTAAGATTTCACAACTGTTATGTCTCTACCTATCTTACAATGCAGGGAAAACTACTTATTTACATTTCAGGCATCTATCCATGTTACCTACAACCAAAGATGACGGGATTGCCCTGCGATCTAGTTGGTCTTGTATTCTGGGTTAGCATTACATGTAGCCATAAAAAGAAGAGCGTGTGACTCATATCTATGCGTGTTTGTATAGGTTGCAGCTCCTATTCTGTCTCCTCAAGAATCTTGTTCAGAGGTCAGACTGCATCACAGCCTTTTTCCTTTGCACACCCCTATGAATCCACAAAAACCATGGAAGCCTCTTTATCAACATCTTCCAGGCACACTCCCAATTAACCATCCATTGGATCAGGAAGAAAGAATTCAGTAGAGGAACTCCAAGCACATGTAGTTTTGGTAATCTTGGTCCTCCAGGCAAAGTCATCATTATTCCTTTGTCCTTAACTCACTTATTCACTTTCTAGGAGCTCTTTCTATCATGTCGTTCTCTGTCCCCCCACCCCCCCACACCCTTTTTCCTCATCAGTTTAGATGCTTATGATTTACTTTCCCATCCAGGTCTTATATATATATACACACATGTACACATATACATATGTACACATATATGTGCATATATATATGTACACACACACACACATATATATACACATATGCACACATATATATACACACGTATATATACATATATATATATGCTTGTTGGTTTGTTTTTGTATCCATTTATTTAGTTCTTTTGCTCTTTTCCCAAATCAGAGAGGGCTTTTTTAATGTAAGGACAGACATGAAATGGAGACAAGAGAGGAGATCAATAGAGATGCTGATGCCTATCTCATATTTATATGAGGCAGTTACAAAGCAAGCTTCTCCCCCTCAGAAAACATTTTGATAAATTTCCATTGCATTGACCACTTGTTTAACTAGTTAACTCTTGAATTAAAGTGAAATTAGACTATCTTCAATTCATTTAGTCTCTCAAAAATATCTCAAAAATCAGTATGAGTTATGAGTGGTGAGTTATATATGAGTTAAAACAAAGAAAGGGATCAGATCCAGACCTGATGTCATAACCTTCTTTTCCTGCCTGTGTCAGGAATCTTATAATTGTTTAAGCTGAGACTAACCTGATTTTACTGCATTTCCTCACCTTATAGATTTCTAAAGCTAGGCTGTTCTGAGTTAGCTTAGAAAGCTTTGTTAAACTACCCGTATAGTATTAGAATTAAATGGACTTTGTTTGCAAATTTTCTGGATAACCTCTAGCACAAGTGTGAGTCTTTGTTCAGCAAGTTATATCTAAACTTTTTCCACCAACACTATTATCATACCTGAATCCCTGAACTGGCACTTCCCTTTTAAATTGTAAGGTCTTTTTGCCACCAACACTGAAGTAAGCTCTAGAACTCCCCTATGGACATGAAAATAACCTGTAGTTCTTGTTTTTGTTTGTTTTTATTTGCTTGTTTTGTCTTTTTTTTGTTTGTTTTGTTTTCATTCTGATTGCTCTATAACTATAGTGAAGCTATTGGGATAGTAAGCTAGATCAGCAAGAAAAAGAAATATAATTCTAAAATACCCATGTATATATGCAGTTATTACATACAGAATATATGTGTAAAACCTTCAATTTCAAGGGTCATGAAAAGGAAGAGGTATGTCTCAGGAGAGTAATGATAAAATCTTAGGAAGAAATTAGAGAAGACAGTAATAAAATAGTCTCATTCAGATTATATCACAGTATCATGCATATATGTACATCCCCATAAACACATCAGAATATGTCTGAAAAATTAATGCATTGTATCATGCTGTTGCGTTTGACACATATCGCTCTTTGTGTTTAAGTGGAAAAAAAACCACATCTGTATGAAAAAAGGTTGTATTTTGAGCCTTGTCTATATTACATTGTTAAAATTTGAAGAGTTTGTGTGGTGGTTTGTTTTTCTATTTTTATCTTGAAAAATAATTTTCTGAAGCTGAGGTTTCAGATTCTGCTAGTGCAAAAAGCCCTCTGAGAATTATCTGTTGTGCTTTGCCTCAAAGGAATTTTTTGTGTCACAAGAAAGCTGACATACTTTCATCAATTTTTGTGTTATTTTTTAGTAACAGTTGTTCCAAAAAACATCAGTAGAATCCACATTAAATGCTTTGCTTCCTGGATCCAGCCAACAGAAGAAAGAATCATCCCCACCATTCTACTGAATTCTTGCCTGGGAGAATATGTATTTTCTAGAAACAAAATCTGTGCCACTGTCTTATAGGAATACTAAAGTGATGTGCTGTGAACTGGAAAAGAATTTGAGCCTTTCCTTCCAAGCATTCCACAAGGGACACTTCTCCAAAGTAAAACCAACATATCTCCTTATGCATCTGCTTCTTTCATGGACCTGGTGTAAACAAAGGAAGGAAAACTGCCAACTGTTTCAGTAGAGGACACAGTTCTTCAAGGTGGTGAGTGCCAGCTGAAAGCAGAGGTGAATTCACTTAGCCCACTTGAGAAGTCAACAAAGGTTTGACCATGCTTAGCACTTATGAATGAAAATTAGTTAGTTTTTCCTCCAGTGGCAGTCTAAGAGATCTCTTATCTCCACTCAAAACTGTCATTCTTAAGACAAACACAATTAAAAATCCAAATTGAAACCATGCCCCGATGTATACTGAGAGGGTGATTCAGAACTTGTGAAAGGTGATACAATGTCCTGTTGCTCTTATTTTGAGAGTGAGCACAGCTTTGAATTGGCGATTGTGTTTTGCTGACTAAAATTTTTAATGTTCTTTCAGAGGTATCAGTGAATAACCCCTGAATAGTTCCTATTGCAATGTCCTTGCCAGGGGTTGCACTTGACTGCTGTATACCTTAGAGAGAGAAAATGTTCTGCCCTCACAGTTCAGTTGATGGATTTCTACCCTAATATTAAATGCAGTCTGATGACTTGAACATTCTGCTGACTTACTGCCTATATCCCCCTTAGGCCCCTTATTTTTTTATAAGCTTGAGTGGAGCTATTGCAGCAAAGAATTCAGCCCATGTAATTCTAATGTAGGAGTCTACTGAGTAAATGTAGTGTCTGAAGTTCAGTATTAGCAACATGTGGCATTAGAAGTATTTTAAATAAGACATAGCCCACTAAGTTACTATTCAAGCCCATGGGCTTCCCCCTGTTTAGAGATATCCTACCTCCTGCAGGTCCAATAATGCAACACTTTGCTCTCTAATTTAAATAATGTCAAAAAGATTAAGTGCTACCAAAACCTATGAAGATAATTAATGCACAGTAGCTAGCATGTCTGGCTGTACTTACTCCTGTGTCATTTTTAACAAGTTTTATCAGTAATTGATCTGACTTTCATTTACACTTCACTCTGTTTAAACTGCTAATACTTCTAAGCTGGCAGTGGAATGAATAAACAACAGTAGCAATTATAGGAATTGCTTAACTGGTGTAATTACACTATGAATTTCTTTGCCCACTTGTCACAATGTATTTGAGTTGAACTCAGTGATCCTGGTGGGTCCCTTCTGACTCCGGAGATTGTGTGATTCTAGGAGTTTAGCATGGCACAAGTTCAGTTAAAGATCCTTCAGACATTAACATGGGAGTTGCAGAGACTTCTGACTTCTGCATAAGTCTTAGTTCTGTTGTGGGCTCTAATAAGCAGCTTCTGGCATAACTTTGGTTGCGATGAGAAAGCTCTTCTGAAAGAACTGTCACCTGCTTTTCAGCTGGGAAATGGACTGTGCAGTCACATGTGGACTGCTGTGCTTTTCTTTGAGGTTTTGGCTGTCACAGACAGTACTTTCATAGTTGCTATGATGTCAGGGATCTGTGAAGAGGACGTAACGTTTAGATTTAAGTTTTGATGGGATCTACGTAATCAGAAAGGTCTACAAGATCACATCAAAAGAAGCATGGACAGCAGATTGAAGGAGGTGATTCTCCCCCTCTACTCTGCTCTTGTGAGACCCCACCTGGAGTACTGCATTCAGCTGTGGGGCACCCAGTACAAGAAGGATACAGAAGTACTAGAACGAGTGCAGAGGAGGGCCATGAAGATGATCAAAGGTCTGGAGCACCTCTCCTATGAAGATAGGCTGAGGGAGTTGGGGTTGTTCAGCCTAGACAAGATAAGGCTCCAGGGAGACCTTACAGCAGCCTTCCAGTACCTAAAGGGGGCCATCAGGAAAGCTGGGGAGAGACTCTTTGTCAGGGAGTGTAGTGACAGGAGAAGGAGTAATGGCTTTAAACTAAAAAAGAGTAGATTTCAATTAGATATTAGGAAGAAGCTTTTTACTCAGAGGGTGGAAATGTTCAAGGCAAAGTAGGATGGGGCTTTGGGTAACCTGGTCTAGTAGGAGGCGTCTGTGCCCATGGCAGGGGAGTTGGAATTAGATAATCTTCCAACCCAAATCATTCTATGATTTTTATGAAGTCCATGAAGTCCTTTATCTTTCCTTGTTATTAGGGAATATAATCCCTAACCTCAGCTAGGAGCAAGCTGATAAAAGATCTAAAAGATTGTCCTTTATTTTATTTTATTTTATTTTATTTTATTTTATTTTAGTACAGTGGAGTAGAGTAGAGTAGAGTAGAGTAGAGTAGAGTAGAGTAGAGTAGAGTAGAGTAGAGCAGAGTAGAAGTGGAGAGCAGTGGATGTTGTCTTCCTGGACTTCAGTAAGGCTTTTTACATTATCCCCCATAAGTTCCTCATAGAGAAGCTGTTGAAGTATGGGCTTGATGAGTAGAGAGTGTGGTGGATTGAAAACTGGCTGAACAGCTGGGTCGAGATAGTGTTCGGTGGTGCGAGGTCTAGTTGGAGGCCAATAAGTAACAGTGTACACCTGGGTCCAGTTCTATTCAACATCTTCATTATCTACACAATGGGATAGAGTGCACCCTCAGTAGATTAGCAGATGACACAGAACTGGGGGGAGTGTCTGATTCACCATGATGCCATCCAGATGGGCGCTGACAAGTTGGAGGAGTGGGCTGACAAGAACCTCATGAATTTCAACCAGGAGAAATGCAAAGTTCTGCACCTAGGGATGAACAACCCCAGGCACCAGTACATGTTGGGGACTACCCAGCTGGAAAGCAGCTTTGCAGAAAAGGACCTAGAAGTGCTGGTAGACACTAAGTTGAACACGAGTCAGCAATGTGACCTTTCCACTAAAAAGGTTAGTGGTATTCTTGGCTGCATTAGGCAAAGTATTGCCATCAGGTCAAGAGCAGTGGTGAGGTTGCACTTAGAGCCACTTCTGGGACCCTCAGGACAAAAGAAACCGGGACATACTGGAAAGAGTCAAGGGATTCAAGCACCTCTCCTTTGAGGAGAGGCTGAGAGAGTTGGACTCTTCAGCCTGGAGAAGAGGAGGAGGCTCAGGAGGAATTTTATCGTTGTCTATAAATACCTGATGGGAGGTTGCAAAAAGAGAGCCAGGCTCTTTTCATTGGTGCCCAGTGCCAGGACAAGAAGCAGTGGGAACAACCTGGGATGCAGGAGGTTCCCTCTGAACATCAGGAAAGCCTTCTTTATTGTGTGGATGACGGAGCACTGGCACAGGTTGTCCAGAGAGGTTGTGGAGTCTCTTTCCTTGGAGATCTTCAAAAGCTGTCTGGACATGGTCCTGGGCAACCTGCTCTAGGTGTCCCTGAGCAGGGGCGTTGGACCAGATGCCCTCAAGAGGTCCCTTCCAAACTCAACCATTCTGTGATTCCATGAGTGTTAGTTTTATGCTATAGAAACTAAATGGTCAGCCTTCTGAAACAACCAGTTGGATACAAATAGTTTTCTATCTCTGAAAAACAACTTTTAACAAACTTTATTAAAATAAAACCAATTATACAGTAAAACTAGAACCCTCTATTACGTTGGATGTAACGATGTAATCTGCTTTTCTTTTTTTTTTTTTTTGTAGTATGTTAAAGAGTAGCACAAAGAAAAAGAAATCTATTCCCTATTATTTGTTTTCCATGCAATATATATAATAAGGGCTTTATAAATTAAATAATATTTTGAATATACATTTTGAAACTTCGTGCATTTAGCTTTCTGGATTTTGCCTCAGTCTTTGCGAAACATGCTCTGAGCTCAGAACATTTTAATAAGACCCTCTCTGTCCCATACCTGATGTGCCATATGTGCTTGCATCCAGGCCTTTTCATTTACAGTGAAGTAACCTGCTAATGAAACAGCTTTCAATATTGCTTCTTTTTCCTTCGCCATCCACCAGGGTATTGCTTCTCAACGTGTCCAGAAAAAATCTGCCCAAACCCTAGTACTGAACTTGTTGCAAAACAAAAAGCCAGAATAAGGGTTTGAAAATGTGCTTACCCTTGTACATATTATATTCCCTGAATACAAGAGTGCCTTAAAATTCATGGTCTTAAAATAGATTGTGAAAATTAAAAAAAAAAAAAAAGACATTCTCTATGTTTTGTCTTTTTTTTTTTATTTATTATTTCATTTCATTTGTATACTGCTTCAGAAATTTTTTGTTTGTTTTTTTAACAGTGTTTCGCTAACCCTTTTTTTTTCCTTTCATCTCCCTGATGATCCTTCTTTTTGTTTATTCTAGTGAAATCCTAACTTCAACAGATTACCTTCACAGTTACGCTGATGTAATGGAAAGTGGTCTCACCATCCTTGAAAAAAGGTTAATTGTTAAAAGCTTCAGAGATCTTATTACTGTGCATATACAAATGTTGAACCCATAGGAAATTCTTGATATAAAAAGTATATTAACAATTGCCATTTCTATTGTTCTCGTGATCAAGCTGATTGGAAGAGGTTACCTCCAAGCAGTAGAAATATGCATTTTTAATTATATTTACACAAGGAGATCTGGAAGAATTGGAACAAGCCAAAAAATGATAGGTTGTTCCATTCTATTGCTTTCAGTAGTACCATTATATTTTGGTTATCTTACGTGATACGTTTAATTCAAGTCAGTGGTTATAGAGAGATCAAATGTCTCCTCTTAATTAAAGCTTCAATAAATGTTCCATTACAAGCCTTTTTTTTTTTTTCCCCTTACCTTTGGGGATTCCTTTTGTCTTAATTATTTTTTTTAGATGAACTTTTAAAGAGAATTAAAGCTATCCTGAAAATATGAAGAAAATTGATTGAGTAGTTCTCCAGAGAGTAATTTAGAATGACTCATGTCTTACAGCCAGGGTTACTCTTTTTTCCCCTGTAAGCGCTACTGATAATTAAGTTGGGAGTAAAATAAATAAATAAATAAATAAATAAATAAATAAATGAAATTGCTCTTTATCTTAACTCTCAGTCCCTCCAGAAATCTATCCTTTCTTTAGGATATAGCCATACAAACAATTTGTTTATCACATGTTTCAGCTCATATGAAATGTACTAGTTAAGGTTACTAAGACAGCAATGGAAGAAGGGACATCCATAATCACAGCTTAATTGATTATGTTTGTAGAAAAAAAAGTTTGTTATTTTTCTGACTTCCTTAATTATTAGACAATAATAATAGTCTCATAAATGCTACATAGGTGTCTCTCCTCTTGTGATCTAAATTTCTTGCAATGGTAAATGCTTGGACTCATAATAATGTTTCAGTAAACTCATCAGTCCTAGTTTTGGTGAGAGTTCAGAAATTCAGAGTACTCTATGCTGATCATATTATAGATTAATGTGGTTGAAACAAAGCATAGAGGAAGATCCTGAGACTTATTGATAGGCCACTGCAGGTTAATAAGGCTGGCTTCCTTCCAGACTTTTTTCTGGATATGAAATATAAAATACAAATACAAAATACTGTCATATCATGATTTGAAATGTTTTTATCTGGTGTGTTTCTACAATGTGTCCTTCCTCAAGTTTGTGGTAGAGGGTGAAAATTCAGACAGCCCAATTTATCACAGATTCAAAGTAGATATAGCTTGAAATGAGAAGAAAACAGAAGTATTCTCTTTCAGTGTACTTAGATAAGAAAATCTCCACATGATTATGGAACTGTGTTATTGTTGTTGTTGTTTTATTATTATTATTATTATTTATTATTATTATTATTAATCTAGACCATCAACAGCCTCAAAATAATACTTTTGACTTTACATTGTTTAATGCAGACAGAATGGGACCCTTGCAGATGCTGGGATTTCTGAACTGTAGAAACGTTATTATACTATACTTTTTATATCTTTATCATACACATTTGCTATAATGTTAGAGTTAAAAGAAGTCTTGCCTGCATTGTTTCTTTAAAATCTAAGAATAAGCATTAGATTAGCAATTACATTAGACACAGAAAGAAGAGACTTTAAAGCTATGTAAAAACAAAGCTCAAACCAGAATATCTGATTGTATAATTCTATAGTTAGTATGCATGACTGAAACAAAATTATCATCAGGGGGTGAAAATTTAGGCTTAAAATTCAAATTTGTCTGTTGAATTATCCAACAAGAGATAAAATTTTATATAAACAACTACTGAATATGAAAACGAGACTGTTGCTATGAAACTTTTTTTTTTCCAGAGAAGCACAAATTAGGCTTATATTAAAACAAATGGAAAATATGTTTTGCAGATATAAGGTCTTTTTATATCTTTTTTTTTTCAAATTTCACTGATTATTCTATAGCTATGTAGATGTAAGTTTATTTATATATGTAGTTATGTATATGTTTGTTGATTACTTCTGAGGTTCTATGAGTTCAAATGAGGGCAATATTTAGGGTCTTTATATCAAATAACTATTTTTAATTATTATTTATTTATTTGTTTTTATCTGTCCTCAATGATTATCCCTTCCTTGGAGGGGAACTTCCTTCTTCGAAGATGAGAAAAGAGGACATAGAAGATAAACAATACAGACTTAAAATGCTCAGAACAAGGTGGATCTAGTTTGGAGTTCCTTCTTGCAGATGTGTGATCAAGAAAATGTGTGATCAAGCATCAACTGCTTTCAGAAGCAACTGTTTTCAAAATGCATTCTCTCTTGCAGAGTGAATACTCCACTATTTTTTTTTGACTCAGAAAAATGTGCCTACCACATTTATGTTCTTGAAGATGCATTTGGATCAATTGTTTTTGTTGTTGTCTTTTGCTTAATATTTTTCTTAATTATATGAAACAACTGGGATAAAGCTGAATAAAGAAAAATACAGAGGTTTCAGGGAGTTTGAGAATAATTCACAAGTTCTATTACCAAGCTTTACAGCAATTTCAGAAGAATTAGAAGACCTATATTCTGAAACAATACAGTTGTATAAAACTTATCTGCAATTAACAGTGTTTGCTTTTTCAAGTCTTGAATGTTTTTGGCATTAAGGTCTTTTTACAGCATTTGTATTATGGTTGTGTATTTGTTAGCCTGATAGTCTGGGAATTTTAAAGAGAAACAGATAGCAAAAGATAAAGTCATTGACTTCTTTAATCTGCTGGTGCTAAACAAGTTACCATTTTGAAGGAGCATAGTGCTTCATGTATATTTGATTGCTGCAGTTGAGCAGCAGGACACTGCAAGGAATTTGTGAGCTCTTATTTCACTTCCATGTTGGCAAGTGATTCTTTCACACCAAGCTGGTGGCTCAGAAAGAAGCCTATTCTCCAAGTGCATAAACAGGAAATAGCTTTTTGTAAGAAGATATGCAAAACACTATTTGCTTTTTATCGACATTTCTCTTCCTGCAGTATCTGTCCAGAAAGGTCATTCCTTCTGTTCCTTCTGTTTCTTCTACTGATGATTCAAGTTACATTTAGTGTTGTGAATAGAAATGAAATGACATTAACACCCCATGGTGCTAACCTTTATTTTAATGAAATATTAATTCCTACAGAAATAGGCAGCAAGCTGTTAAGAGTGGGGTCTGATGAGTATTTGAGGCTGGCTGAGGCTAGAGGAATGAGAAAAGAATGCACAACAAGGAAGCTTTGACCGTTCCTTCTATTCTGTGTGGTTAAGTAGATTTAAATATTAAATGAATCTTAGGGAGCCTTTTGGCAGACAAATTAATCATTCTATCTCACATTAATTGTCTTTAAATATTAAGTTTTCTTTGAGTTTAAGCTGTGCAGGACAAGGACCAAGCTTCCTTGTATTCTGTTATAGAGTCCAGTAGAGTCCTGAGTATTTTTTCAGCTGAAATATTTTCACATAGTGAACATTAATTAAAATTGATATTTAATCTTCCTTTTTTTTTTTTTTAATGGTGAAACTATTAAATTGCTAACAGTTTTAACTGGAAAAAAATCTGTCTCTTCTGCTGCTGCAGACAATGTTGAAGAGCCTGTCACTATTTACCAAAATTATAATCAATAAATGTGAGACCGAATACATGGGAGAAAAAGGTAGGAAAGCAGGATGTGTTTATGTGAGACAAAGAGCACTCAAGATAAGATGGAAGCAATTAGAAACAGTAGTTTTGGGGAGATAAACTTGAGACACTGTTTGCAAAAATAAGAATAGATTGCGGACAAAAGACATGTACAGACCTGCTCATGCTGTGCCCTCTTAAAAAATGAAGTTCTGCAGTATATCATCTCATGTTCTGACACACTGGCATTATTTTGTATTTGAGCTATAGCAGAGGCAAGCATGTTGTGTTCTGTAGGTGTTGAAGAAAACTGCAGCATAACACCTTTAAAGGAATATAATCATAATTGGCAGCAAGAAGCCTAATCGCTTTTAAGTTGGACTTTGAAGGAGCTATAATTAGGATTATAAAATGTCACTGTCTATGATATTGCAGGTCTAAATTGGTTATGGATGAACAAAATAGTTCCAAGAGAATGCCAAGTTTGCCTGTACTCACTTGACTCTATACAGTACCTTTTCAAACTGTCATAACAGAGTTCAAAACTGTTTGGTTACACACACTGATATTTTATTCTTTAATGAAGTGATTTGTCTAATGCACGCAATTAAGATACTTTACACATAAGAATACTGCAGTCTAGTGAATAGAACCAAATGTAAAACAGAAACCCCATTGCTTTATGTGCCATTGCATTCATTGATTAATTTATTTATTTAACCATAGTGAGTGAATAGTGGTTGAGTACCAGGTTTGCTATCTTAATAGTTCAAAATAAAAATAAAAATAATAATAAAAAAGACACATTGAAGAATTTAAGTGTGCCATAATACAATGTCAGTATTTGCAAATAGAGTTTCCCGTGCAATCTAACTAGCAGTGTTTTACTTCATAGGGAGTGCACGATACTGGATTGTTCTCTACATTTAAACATTATCTGATATTTAAACAGCAATAATCTTCCTGGAGCATTATCAGTGAAAGCCATTTCTCATTTGAAAAATGTATCAAAACTAGCTAATTCTGCCTGGTACTGTAGAGATTTGAGTCTGCTTTCTGGTGTATAAAACACAGGCTCTATTTATGCATTGCATTCAGCAGGCTGTTATCAGTAGAAATGGTACAAATTTTGCAGTGATTGCAATGTAGCTTCTAGGGTCAGGTATTAATCCTTCCCAAACAAAGCTGAGAAGCTCAGCTTAAAGTCTTAAAAACTCTCCTTGTTGTGTGCTCACACTGCAGCTGTAGCTAGAGAGAGTTCACTATCTTCCTTGCTGAGTGTAACTCCTAAAGAATGTTACTTAAAGTTACAGAGGACTGATGTTTCCTCCTCAGGTATCAAACAAGCATGAGTTTTCCTAGTTTTCACAATGCACAGTATCTTTTGGGAGACTAAGAGGGTCCAAGTGTAAATTTCCATTTCCCCATTGTTAGCATCAAGACATTGTAATGCATTCAGAATTTCAAGGTCAGGTGCAGGTTGGTCTGGAAGGAGTTTGAAACTACTTATAGGTAGAAAACTGTTAGGAAAATAACGTAAAATATATTTATAGCGACTGTAATAATATTAAAACACATTAAAATGCATGAAGGGTGTTAGTAATTGGAGATTCCTTGCTGAGAGGCACTGAGTTACCCATTGGCTGTCCAGAAAATCTCTCCAGAGAGATTTGCTGCCTGCCTGGAGCCCGTATTCATGATATTATGACAAGATAAACAAGCCTGGTGGGGCCAGAAGACTACCACCCATTCTTACTCTTTTATTTAGGGTCAAACGATGCTGCAACAAGGACAATCCAAAATATCAAAAGGGACTTTATGTCCCTTAGAAAGATGTTGAAGGGTTTGGGAGTGCAAGTAGTGTTCTCCTCTATCCTCCAATTTGGTGGCTGGGACCCAAGAACAAGGAGACAAACGGGCCGAGTGAACAATTCACTGTGTGTCTGGTACCATGCTGAAGGTTTGGGGTTCTACAGTCTTGGATGCACTTTTGAGAGACCAGGCATGCTGACACTGGGTGGAATGCACCTGAGAAGGTGAGGCAAGACTGTTCTGGGCAATAAGCTGGCTGGGCTTATTAGCAGGGCTGTAAACTAGATTCAGTGAGGGAAGGGGATGTACCTCTGAGTGATGAAAGCAAACTGGGAACATTGTCACTCTAAGAAGCAACAGGGAAATAATTGTGAACAGTCCCAAAGGAATTAGGAAGGGTTCCTCTGAAAAGGTGATGTAGCCAATAGCCCAGCTGAAGTGCCTCTACATCAACCCATGCAGCATGGGAAACAAGCAGGAGGAGTTGGAAACCATGGTGCGATTAGAAAAATATGATTTGATTGCTATCATGGAAACATGGTGGGATGAACCACACAACTGGAACACCGGAGTAGAGGCCTACAAGCTTTTCAGAAGAGATAGGCAGGGAAGGAGGGGTGGGGGTGTTGCCCTCTATGCTAGGGAGTGGATTGATTGTGAAGAGATGCCTCTCAGGAACAACCACAGACAGGTTGAGAGATTGTAGGTAAAAGTTAAGGATTGAACCAGTAAAGGACGCCTTGTGGTCAGGGTCTACTACAGGGCAACTGATAATGGGGAGCCAAATGATGAGGACTTTTTGCTTCAGCTACAAGAAGCATTGCACTCACATGCACATCCTGATGGGGAACTTCATGCACAAAGATGTCTGCTGGAAAAGCTACACAGCAGGCTGTAAGCAATTCAGGAGACACCTGGATTGTATTGTGGATAACTTATTAGTCCATGTATTAGACAAACCAACCAGAGGAGAAGTGTTTCTGGACCTGGTGCTCACCAATGCAGATTAATTCATTAAAGAGATTAAGACTGGAGGCAATCTGGGCTGCAACAACGATGCCCTGTTTCACGATCTCAAGGAATGTGGGCCTGGCAAAGAGCAAAGTCAGGGTCCTGAACTTTAGAAGAGTGAACTTAGAGCTGTTTAAAGACCTAGAGGATGAGATCCCCTGGAACACTGTACTTAGGGACAGAGGAACTGATAACACGTGGCAACTTTTAAAATATGCTTTTCTTAGAGTGCAAGAACTCTTCATCTCCACGGGTATGAAAACAAGCATGGAAGGCAGGAAGCTGCCATAGCTGAGTTTGACCTCCTGGTCAAACTGAAGTGCAAGAAGGAAATGTGCAGGCAGTAGAAGCAGGGACATGTGGCCTGGGAAGAAGGGATGCCATCCAGATATTCAGGGAAACCAAGGCACGGATAGAACTGATCTTGGCAAGGAATACAAAGAATAACAATAAAAGAAAGGCTAAGGAGAGTGTACCCTCTCTGATAAATGATAAGGGAGAACTGGTACTGACAGAAATGGAGAAGGCTGAGGTATTCAACAACTTCAGTCTGATGACAAGCATCCCAGGGTCCTGAGGAAACTGGCTGATGTAGTAGACAAGCTTCTCTCCCTCATATTTGAAAAATCATGTCAGTCAGGTGAAGTTCCCAGTGACTGGAAAAAAAGGAAACATCACTCCCATTTTTAAAAACGGTAGAAAGGAGGACCCAGGGAACTACAGACCAGGGAGCCTCACCTCTATGCCTGGCAAGATCATGGAATGAATCCTTCTGGAGGCAACACTAAGGCACATGCCAGACAAAGACTTGATCTGAGACAACCAGCATGGCTTCGCCAAGGGCAAATCATGCCTGACTAATCTGGTGGCCTAGTATGGAGTGACTGCATCAGTCAACAAGGGAAGACAAGCCAATGTCATCTACCTAGACTTCTGTAAAGCATTTCACATGGTCCCACATGAAATCCTGATCTCCAAATTGGAGAGAGATGGATTTGAAGGGTGGACCATTCTGTGGATGAGGAATTGGCTTGAAGGCCACACTCAGAGACAACTGAGTGTGTCAATGGCTCTATGTCCAGAGAAAGGCTAGTGATAAGTGGCGTACCTCAGGGGTCTGTCTTGGGACTGGTACTGTTTAATATTTTATCAACGACATAGGCAATGGGTCACTAAGCTGTTTGTAATTTGTTTAGGGTACTTATTTACAAACTAAGCAATAAAAGCAACAATTTGTTCTGGATTTGAGGAGAAAACTCACAAATCTAGTTTATTCAATTTATAAAAGATTAGATACAAGCAGTGAGTGATATAGTTGACTCAGCATGAATGATTCCAGTATTTCTGTGATACCAGGTTTTGGCCTCCTATTTGTTAGCCATACAAAATGACATTGCAAGGCTTAACTTAAGTAATGAAGGCAGAGCTATTGTTTTAGGTTTGTCAAAGAGTATGTTTGTGCTTCAATTATTTTTCACAGGTTTGGTAAGCATTTATAGTGTGCATCCTGATAAGAGTATTGCCTTTCTGTCAGCAGTGTGTATGATCACCATCAGTCGCTTTCCAGCATAGCCATGATGGCTGGGGAAAAAGTCTACAGAAGATTCAGAGAAGAGAAGTCGTAATTCCATCAACAGATGCCAGAGCAGAGACAATTATCTCCAGTATCAGGTTCTCAATTTAAGGTATCCAGAATACTTTTTATTACGACAATAAATAAGTGAACTTTTATATACAACTTTTGTAACTGAGGGGCTTCTAGGAGGCATGTTGCTTACAGTATCCTGGTTTCAACATGCTGCCTGTCTTTTCTCTACTCCTCTTCAACTTACAAGAGGAAACAGCATAAGGCACTTCAGCCCTCTCAGCCAGGATTGTTTTGTTCATACATTCAGAGTTGTCACCTTGGGTCTCTGAAATAAACTAGACAAGGGTTTTTTTTGTTCTGTTTTTATGCCTATTTCTTCTTTAAACTTGACCTGAGTTTATACTTCCAACACAGATCTGGTGACAAATATTTGCTTCCCAGAAGAGATTTCAAGCAAAGTGCTTTTTATTTATTTTCAAGCTCTTCTCTAAGATTTTGTTTGGTGGTCTTAGAGGGGGAAAAAAAAAAAAAAGGAAGGTCACCATATTTTGAACACCAACAATGAAAGCCTATATATATTCTTTGTACAACAAAACAATTTCAGCATGTTTTTCTCCCTGGGATGAAAAACCTGCAAATATTTTCCAAAGGCTCTTCCTTTGTTTGTTTGCTTTCCAAACCACAAATATTGCTTAAAAAATACTTTTCCACTAAGAATATGAAATGTTAAAAGTAAACAAAACCAAACAAACAGCAAACAAACGCCAGTGAGTTTTATTAGTGGTCGCATTCAGTTCAGGTTAATATTAGTGAGATGGCAATGTTGTAATGTATGGCCCTTAATTTTTGTGTATTTACGTGTATATTTCTCATCTGCCATTATGCAGCCAAGTCTGCCTACTCTCAGAAAAAAAAAAAAAAAAAAAAAAAGGCAAATAGAAATCCCTAATCCCTACCCTTTGGTCTAGCCCCATACAGACACCCATATATATTTCTGTGATATTTTTCACCCAAAACAAACAAAAATCTTAGATCTGGTTGGAGAAGAGGAATTCACACACTTTCTGGAATGCACCACTTTCTGGAAAAGCAAGGAGGATGATAATAAATTAATTAGCCACATTAATTAAGTAATTAATTAATTAGCCACATTAATTAATTAATTAATTAGCCACATTCTCTTTGTGGCTAAAGGTTTTGATACCAAGAAGATTACTCAGAAGCTGTGTCTACAAAATGCAATGTCCCAGTCCCAGTTTATGAGACACTCATCCGTGGTGCAGCGCTTCTGGATGGTGACTCACTCATCTGGTAGCTTTTCCTTCACTGGAAACTACGAGTCATTATTTTACCTTTCTTAATAGGCATTAGAGAATTTTACATGTTAGCCTGCATTCAGTTTCTTGTCTGAAGAGATCTACTTTTCTGAAGCTGAGGGCAATTAGCTGCAATGCAAAGTATTAGGGAGAGAGGAGGATTTCCAACAGAAGCGTTGCCAATGACTTTTCTTTCTCTGATTTACGCACCTCTCTGCTTCCTCCTGTTCTCTCCACTACAAGCACATATGTCTATAACTGCAGAGAGCCACTGAATATAGAGATTAAATTAATAACTGATGTGTTAGAAACAGTTTTAAAGAATTAAAAGAATTTTAAAATGCACAGGTTGCATTTGTGATCTAACAAATTGCTATATCTCTCTTGAGAGTGCTGGAAGGGAACCCTAAAAATGCCCGTAAACAAAAGTCACTGTCTCAGCCTCACATCCAGACCAACAGCTAACCATCGATGATCTTTACTTGAGAGAGAGTTCAGTTAGGTACTCCAGAGGTATATGACTCTCTTATTTCTCCTTTTGGTCTAGAAAAGGTAGGACAAGGGCTGTCCAGGTAGTTAATGTTAAGAGATAATATCCCGGGAAGTGAATTTACGTTAAAGCTTATAATGGCAAGTGGCAGCAAGGAATAAAGCTGGGAGTCTAAGTCAGCTTTTTCAAGCTCAGCTGAAGACAGACTAGGGGCTCAGTTTATAAACATTAACCACAGATAAAATGTCACAGACACACACTGCCCTTTGAAAAGTTAACATTTATCAACTCTTTCCAGGGCAACTGGTCCTGGTGGGTAGTTGTTAGCAATTGTGTCATGTGGAAATCATTCTACACGCATTAAAAAGTATTACAATAAAACAAATAAAGACCTTGATTTGAAAAAATCTTGATTTGATTGTTTTTCATAGGATGGTGTGCACTAGAGAGGCAATGCTGGCAGAAGGAGTTTTCTCTCTAAGACTGAGGGGGAAACCAGAAAATCACACGAGAATTCTGAGAACATCTTTCAACAAAAGCCCGGAGGATGGCATGAAACAGCTCTTCATTCATATTGTATTTATCAAGTGGCATTTCAATGACAGGAAGCTGTTCTCTGTGAAGTTCCTCTGCATACTTTCATACTGGCATTTGAAACAGATCATCCCTCAAGATCAATGCTGCAGAGACACGCACCCAGTATTTACCTTCCTGATTGTTTGGGCTTAGTCCGAGCTGTGACTTAAGAGTAGCAGTAAATGAGAAAAGTGCAGGTCTTCTAAAGACGCACAAGTTCATTAGCTTGTATTTGTTCTTACAGATTTATTCTCATCTTAAAAATGTCAACCAATGATATAACTGCACACGTTGGATGTTGGATGGGTATTGCAATGATTTCTTATGCCTACTGTGTCTTCCAACCAGTGTTTTGTCACAGAAGGTATTTTCTTCTCACTTGGTCTCTCTTCTACCATTGAAGTGATCATAAAGAACAAATACAAGCAAAGACCTTACACAGAAGAATTGTGCAGCTGTAACTTGAGCAAAGACAACTGTGAAGCGGAGGCAGGGTTGACAAGGTGGGAACAAAGCTGCTATGGGATTTTCTTTTGTTGTTAGAAAACTGCTATTTGAGCAGGTTGTGTGTAAGCCAGGAGGTAGCACATATGGGACAGAGATCCCCTTTGCGTTGCAGAGACAATTAGTACGGTATGCTACTGTTGAAGTAACAAGATTTTGTCTTGGGGCTTAATTTTAGCTTTGCAGTGGCCCAGCAATAGCCGTACAAGTGGCTATTGCATCTACACTGCCATGTAGTTCTACACGACTTTGGCCGTATCAGCACTTTGATTAGGCATTGCCACCCAAGTTCATCTCTGTTTCCTCATTAGAGAAAGTTAGTGAAAGTTTTTCAGGCACGAGAAATAGCGGTGAATGCACAGCACCTTCTGCTGTTGTTGTACATCGGTTGGACTTGAAGGCTATCTGCTCAGTGACCTGGGCCAGCACCCTTGTTTTATGAAATAGAATTCTAAAAGCAGATTATGGTGAGCAGTAAGAGCAGGACTAGTGGCAGCCTTGGAAGGGGTCACCTCCCTTCAGTGGCTGATATTTCCAAGGTCTTGCATGCTGGAGGGGAACAAATGCCGCCTGGAAACCATTTAACATCTTTTCCAAATCTGTACCTCCTGGTTCCACAGGAGAATCTTGCAATTTTCTACAGCTGGTGCTGCGACTGTGCAGGTAATGATACTAGAAACAGCAGTGCTCTCTGGCAGACAGGCATTTTCTGGAAAAGCCTGAGTGGATGCTCTTCCTTTCTTTTCTCCCTTGGGAATAAAACAAACAACATATATCCCTAGTGATGAGGGTGCAAGAGTATTTCTTGCAAAAAGGGGTGGAGGAAGAAAGTTAGAGATTTTTTTCTGTCTATCTTATTAGTCTTCTCAAATACAGAAATTTTAAGACCTAGCATGGTAGATCAGTACCTTAAGATCAAACGCACAATTAATGTAAGATTATTAATTTTAACTGGAATCTTTCCTGTGTGTGTAATCTTCCTGCAAATCATAATATTTAGGGAGAAAAGGAGATAATGGTACTTTGCCATTTACTTTGACTCTCTTTTCCCTGTTGTAACTGCAAATTCACAGGGTCTGTTTCTTATAATTTCCTTGTGAAGCCCCTAGAACAATACGGCCTGACTTAAAATTCAATATAAACATTTCCATGATGCAACTGATTATTAGCATAAGGTCAGAAATGTTTGAATCATAGAATCATAGAAGGGTTTGGGTTGGAAGGAACTTTAAAGATCATCTAATTCCCACCTCCCTGCCATGGGCACAGACATCTCCCACCAGACCAGGTTGCTTAAAGCCCCATTCTACCTCAGCCTTAAACACTTCGAGGGAGGGGGCATCCTCTGCTTCTCTGGGCAACCTGTTCCAGTGCCTCACCACTCTCTGAGTAAAAAGCTTCTTCCTAATATCTAATTGAAATCTACCCTTTTTTAGTTTAAAGCCATTACTCCTTCTCCTGTCACAACACTCCCTGACAGAGTCCCTCCCCAGCTTTCCTATAGGCCCCCTTTATGTACTGGAAGGCCGCTGTAGGGTCTCCCTGGAGTCTTCTCTTCTCCAGGCTGAACAACCTGAGCTCTCTTAGCTTATCTTCATAGGAGAGGTGTTCCAGCCCTTTGGTCACCTTCATAGATCAAAGTGCAGTGCATCCTCTGCACTTGTTCTCATACTTCTGTGTCCTCAAAGAACTGGTCCGTGAAACCATGAGTGCATATCTTTCTCGTGCTGGTGTCCCCAGACCTGGTTGCAGTACTCCAGGTTGGGTCTCACAAGAACAGAGTAGAGAGGGAGAATCACCCCCCTCGACCTGCTGGCCATATTTCTTTTGATGCAGCATTTTTGATACAGTTGGCTTCCTGGGCTTCAAGTGCACGTTGCTGGATCATGTTGAGCTTCTCATCAACCAGTCCCCCATGTCCTTCTCCTCAGGGATGCTTTCAATCCATTCTCCACTCATCCTGTGTTTGTGCTTGGTATTGCCCCGATCCAGATGCAGGACATTGCATTTGGCCTTGTGGAACTTCATGAGGTTTGCATGGTCCCACCTCTCAAGCCCGTCCAAGTTCCCTCTGGATGGCATCCCGTCCCTCCAGCATGTTGACCACACCACACAGTGTGTGGTGTCATCAGCAAACTTGCTGAGGGTGCACTCAATCCCATTGTCTATTGTCACCGACAAAGATGTTTAGCAGCGCAAGTCCCAGTACTGAGGAACACCATTCGTTACTATTTCCACTTGGACACTGAGCTGTTGACCACAACTCTTTGTGTGCGACCATCCAGCCAATTTCTTACCCTGTTAGATACTAGCACACAACCAAACAATTTGGTATAAAACCAGAGCTCAACTCATAGATGGTATTGAGTGAATCCAATTTTCTAGGTTCTGTTGAACTTCTTGACTTCCGAGATAACATCCTCTTTCCTCACTCCTCCTTTTCTTCACAAGGTAGGAAGCCATGACAGCAAAGGTATAATGTGCTCTGGCTACATCTCCAACCTAAAACCAACTGGACTCCATATGCACTATAGAAACAAATTGTCATGGACTTTAACTCTGACCAGAAAGGCTACTGCAATTAGACATGAGTAGAATATGTAAAATAATTGAATAAATGTTTATGACCTTTATTTTATTTTTATTGCCAACTCTGCATTGCCCTCAACAAAGTCAAGCTGAAAATACCAAATTTCAGCTATCCAAGGTAGAGAATAAGCTCTCTTTTTAGTCCATGAGTTATGAATGACACAAAAAATGCTACATTAGAAGTTCAACAGACAGTTCCAATAATATAGAAATATATGTGCTGTCTAAAATGTATTTCTACGTTTATAAGTAAAACTGTTTTTGATGGTGTCAAATTTCTTATGAGCAAAGACCTTTACAGACAGTTGGAAGTAACAAATATTTTGAGGAAAATGGAGAAAGGAAAGACATAAAAGGTTTATTTATTATCCTTTATGCTTTCTTGTGTTGAAAACATTTTGCCTTTTTTTTTTTTTTTTTTTTTTACCACTTTAGGCGAAGCTGAAAATAGGAAGAATCTGTAAAAAGTCAGAACTTGTAGAACAAAAGAAAGCATTTATTACTCTGCTTGTTAGTCTATAAATCTCAGACACATTTCATACAGTCTTTGTTCTTTACCTCTAGATGAACATGGTTTGTTTATTCAAAAAAGAAATCAAACTTCAGTGCATTCTTGATTTCTTTAGCTACAGTTTACTAATGCAAACACTTTTAAATAAATGCTTTGGGAATCTTTGTTAACACTAAACTAACTGGCTTAACATATACATACAGGTATTTGTAGGGATCATTTTAAAATTAGTAACCTATTTTTCTCATACCTATCTATAATGGAAAAATTACATGCAATAAAAATACAGATTTTCTCAAGCTGGGTGGTCACAAGGAAATAAAGTTTCTGTGTACAAACAGCTTTGATCTATCCTGTGTCTAATTTATTAGTGTTCCTCATAATATTTGAATAAATAGAGAATCTTATAGATCCACTATTCTTTTTTCACAATGACAATGCAAAAGTCAAAGCAATAATTTCATTCTATTTTTATTCATTGATGAAGCATCTATTTTTTTTTCCCTGGTGAATACTTCAATAAAATAGAAACTCCTTCCTGTTATTCTTTTAGAATAATGTGCAAAAGCAATGCTAAAAATGGCAGGTATTTATCATAACATTTCAATATTCAGTTGTTATTTTCTTCTCTACCTCCCAGATATTTTGGCATTGGATCTGATCCTGTGTTTGTTGAAATCAATAGAAGCATTCTTACTGACTTCAATAGTGCAGGAGTAGGCTTGTGGCAGGCAGAGTGGCTTAAGTAGTTAAGAAAAATAGCTTTGTATATCCCCAAGGGAATAAACTCCACTTTGATTCTCTCCAGTGCCCAGTGACTAGACTATTCTATTAAAAATGTGGCTGCCAACAACAGCTAAGCTATAATAATAACCAAGAATGTACTTGGTTTTCCTAAATATATGCAAGGATGCTGTTTATCGTTTTTATTTTGTTTGATTTTGTTTTCCTTGCTCAGTGTTTGTAGACTTGGCAAGGGCTCAAGAGCTCAAGGCCACGCTCTCGCTTCATTTAAAGCATGACCATTTCTCCACTACCATTTCTGCTTTTTACATTTAATTTGCTGACCTAACTCCCTGAAAATGTCTGACCCATGTAATCCTGAAACTTTTGTCTAATTAGACCAGGATGAGACTTCAGTACTACTTAGTGGGAAGGTTAGGCTGAATACAATGTTCATTGTGAAATTAGTTGTGTTGAAGACATAATTGTTAAAAAATCCCTATCATTGTGGAATAAGCATCAAGATAATCCTATGTTTCTTTGGCATCTGAAGCAGATTGAATGTGAGCTGTTGTTATTTTCATTTTCCTGGTTATTTTTCCTGATCACACGGTGGAATGCTACCAACACAGTAAATAAAACCTCAACAGCCAAGTGAATTCACTGTTCTAAAATTTATGGCAAAACTGATAAAAATGTGGTTTGCCTACTTGCAAGTTGAGATATGTCCACTCTAATCCTCTGGCCTCAGCTGGCTACACACCAATATGCTGTCTGAGTTCCAGACCTATGGTAGCTTGATTTCATTACTCAAGGTCACCACTATCCTGGAAATTACCATGAAGCCTGAACATGGTTTTGGTCCTGAAGCTTCCTAGATACCTTGTCTTAGTGCCCTAAGGGTGCTACCAGTCCTTGCTGACCCTGCCCACCCATGGGAGGCCCATTTTCGGCTCAGTTGGGGCCCTTAGCCTGAGCTGTGCTTTAAGTATGCTACCTCCAGGCCTGGAGGACCTCTTGGTCCTGGATGCACCTCTTGGGCCTATGTGGCAGCCTTGCCTTTGGACCCAAATCCTGCTACTCCTACTTGGCTCCCTGAATGGACCTTGGACCTGAGTCATCACTGAACTTGTTTGGGTCTGTTGATGGTCCCCACTATCAGCATCCTGTTTGGGTTCTGTGGTACTGCACCTTGGTCAAGAAGGGCATTGCCTGCTCTGGTGTCATGCTTGTCTTGTCCCACCTTGTGGGACCTTCTCTCCTAATTCTCAACCTAATTCTTGCTGAGATCTTGAGTACACATCGAGAGGTATATAAGATGCTCACCATTCTCACCTTAGAAATCTGAATTTGTTTCCTACTTCAGAATTATTTGCACAGGAAAAATCCTTGAATAAAATATAAATGCAATCCTGGAAGCAGGGGCTGGTACCCAGTAATGGTTTATTCCAAATGAGTGCTCTAAATCCTAACTTTGCAACATACCCTTTCACTTGTCAGCTTATTTTTGACATTTTTTTTTTCAGTGAGTCTTTTAATTCTTTCTGCGTATCATCAAAGCATCAGCTGAAAAGGTACACAGGGCTTTTAAGGAAATAACTTGTAGAAACTTGGTTAATGCACACACTTAAAAGACTATCTTAAAATACCTTTAGTCTGGAAAAAGATATCTAGTCCTTGAGCTGTTGCTATCTTCTAAGTGATAGGCACTAACTCTCTTTCTATGGAAAGAGAAAGCCCTCCTTATTTCTTCGCTAGGGAAAAAAAAAAAAAAAGATTAATATTGGGAGAGGGTTCAGCAGTGTGTATCCCAAGTAGAAAAGGGTTCCATATATTTCTGCAACAGTCACGGCACAGAGTCAATGTCTCCTCCTGGCCCACTGTAGGCAGATTTGGGCAGAACTTACCAGACTTATTCTGTTGACTGTTCTGGATTGCCATTTTGAGGAACTCAATTTTTATTGGGCCTTATTGGCGGATTTTGGGGTCTAAATCAGAACTCTAATTTCCATGTTTGATGCTTGGATACAGACTTTGATACCACTGGGGTTTTATTGCTGTTTTGTGTTGTTGTTTTAAATCTTCTGTATCTTAGAAAATCTCATTTTAAAACTGAAATTTAAATGAATGTAATCTGTACCTAGTGGCAAAGCTATCTTCCTGATAAGGTAATCAGAGCTACAAAAAAAAAAAAATTAAAAAAAATTACATGTCAAAGACTGCAAATTCCCAAAGGCTAAAGAGGTTTGGGAAACCACATAACATGAGCAGTTAAGCACACAAAGAGCCTGGAAAATTCCACTTCTTGTAGTGATTGTAATTATCAAAAAAGCACTCGTGCAGCATGTTGGAGCTTGGAATAAAGCTTTCCTGTTTTTAATGGACTTATAATTATCTGTAGAACAAGCCTAGCCACTGATGACTGTACATTTTCATGTTATTACAACTATTTTAATATTTAATACATTATAGTAATAGTAAATAATTACTACCCTTTAGAATTATAAAGCTTCTGTTCATGTTGAAATAAAAAGCAAAGAAACACTGAAAGTTTTGGCAAGATGTAATCTTCAGAAACTTTATTTGCCCTAATAAATACTTCAGTTGGACAAAGTGAAATTGCTCCAAGGGAAAAAAAAAAGGCAAACTGATGACTAGAAATCTTTACTAAAGTAGATACAGAAAAAAGGAAACCACCTTTCAGGCCTTTAAGTCCTTCTTCAATTAAGAAATAGAATCTACTAATCTATTAATTCCCATTTACATAGGGAAGCAAATGGTCTGGTTCCTACACACCAATGCTGTATGCATGTATCTGGTGTTCCTGCTGAGTGTTGGAGATATAGGTAACTACAGGTCAACTACTTATTTTTGGGAAAGAGATGTTAAACATTAGTTTTTCAACACAATGAAAAATAGAAGAAATATTTTCTCTAAAGAGGAAATCTGTTCCCACCCAACTTTCCAACTAGGATCAAACACTAACTCATATAATTCTGTAAATCCCAATTTCTTCTTAACCTTAGCCAAATATCCCCTCAGGAAATGGCAGTGAATATATCAAAGGCTCCAATGAAGCAATGTGTCCAACAATTTGGGAGGGAGCAAACAAATTTATTTAAACTAAAACCAAAGTAGCATGTGAAATTCAAAATATTTTATGACTTATTTATGATGGATTTTCATTTTATAAATGGAAAGCCTGAGACATAAGAAAGCTGTGACAGAAGAATGATCTAATGGAATAAGCTCTTGCCTTCAAAACAGAAAGTGTATTGAATTATACTTTTTAAATTCATGCACAGAAGTGGGTATGAAACTCCATAATTAACCACAACTGTACAGATAGCTTGATTTTTCAAAAACTCTGTGTACTCTAAAAAGCCTTTTTCAGATCCCACTAAGGATAATGAAATATCACTAGGTTCACCATATTTTGCTGGCAAGCAAAATCTGCAATTATATAAGTAAGAGGCTTAAACTTTTTTTTTTTTTAAACTCAACGGTTATTAATTGTAGTGAACCTCAGTTTACTCATCTCTAAAATGGAATAAAATGCTCATATTAAGATCACTATGTTTATGCTGACCACAAAAAATAGTTATAGCATGTTATTGCATTGTGTAACTACAAAACTTTAAGAAGACATATTGTTGGTAGAAATTATCCACCTTATAGTGCATTTTTATTTTCCTTGAGTGATTTTTTTCTTTTATTTTCCTTTTCCTATGAACTAAAAAATAACAGAATCAAAAAAAAAAAAAAAGAATAAGAAGAAAAATACTTCCCAATGTTTATTTCAAGAGCTCATTTTTGCTTCCCACTGAGAAAATTATACTCCCAGGGAGCTTTTACTTATAATTTATGAAATTTCAAAATATATTAAAACTTCAATTATTTGAGGTTAAGTATCTTTCACACAGGTTCTTAGGGCTAGGTTTCTTAGTTCCATGTTATTAAAAAAAAAAAGAAAAAAAAAGCTTGCTAAATAACAATTCTGTATTCCTACTTTCTCTTTTTGGAGAATTAATTCGAAGGTGCAGTGCTTTGCAAATATTGAATCATGTATTCCTCAAAGAGCATGACATCTTCATTGGCATGTACATTGAGTTAGAAAATCAATGAAAGTCTTGAGATCACAGAATCACAGAATGGTTTGGGTTGGAAGGGACCTTAAAGACCATGTAGTTCCAACCCCCCCGCCACAGATTCCACTAGACCAGATTGCTCAAAGCCCCATCCAACATGGCCTTAAACACTTCCAGGAATGGGGCATCCACAGCTTCTCTGGGCAACCTGTTCCAGTGCCTCACCACCCTCTTCTTCACCCTAGTGAAGAATTTCTTCCTGAAGAATTTGTCACCCCTTGCCCTATCACTCTCTGATGAAGTGATCTCTCCCCACCTTTCCTGTAGGCCCCCTTTAAGTAGTGGAAGAAGACTGTAAGGTCTCCTCGGAGCCTTCTCTTCTCTAGGCTAAGCAATCCCAACTCTCTCAGTCTGTCTCAGCCAACTTTCTCATAGGAGAGGTGCTCCATCCCTCTGATCGTCTGCGCGGCCCTCGTCTGGACCAACTCTAACAGGCCCATGTCTTTCTTGTACTGGGAGCCGCAGAGTTTAATGCAGTACTCCAGGTGGGGTCTCAAGAAAGAAGAGCTGAGGGGGAGAATCACCTCCCTTGACCTGCTGGTCACACTGGTTTTGAGTCAGCCAGGATGCGGTTGTCTTTCTGGGCTGCAAGCACACATTGCTGGCTCATGTTCAGTTTTGTGGACTCCAGCACCCCCAAGTCCTTCTCCACATGGCTGCTCTCAATCCACTCATTGTCCAGCCTGTATTTGTGCTTGGGATTGCCCTGATCCAGATGCAGGATCTTGGACTTGGCCTTGTAGAACTTCATGAGGTTCACACAAGTCCACCTGTCAAGCCTGTCAAGGTCCCTCTGGATGGCAACCCTTCCCTCCAACATGTCAGCCACACCACACAGCTTGGTGTAATCCAAGTGCAATTACATTATTCTTAAGCATCCATGTTCTATCAGTTTGAAATTATTTATTTTTAAATCAAATGCATTGCCCTGCAGAAGTACATAAGTTAAGCATCTAGGCTATGTGAATTCAGACTTTGATGTTCATACTTGGCTTACGAGGAGATTTGCTCACTCCAGTAAAAACAGAACTCCAGTTAAGTATATTTTTTTAAAAAGAAAAATCTCAAATTATAAAACCAAACAAACCAAACCAAAAAAAAAAAAAAACACATAAAAAGTGTGTAAATGCACACGCCCTGTATCTCTTGCTAAAGTAAGAATATTAAGCAAAATGAGGGACCAACTAGACTAACTGGAGACTGAGTCAGCTTATGAACTATGATGCTACAGATGATTTATTGCCTTATGCCTTTTATCTAACTCATCAGCATAATGAAAAATCTTGGAAAAAAAAATCTCAAATATGATTACTTCGAGTACTGAGCCCAGAGGTAGTTTAAAGTTGATAACCACATTGGATTCCGTCTTCAGGTTCATTCAAGTTTCTTGGCTACATTAAACTTTCCTTTAGTGCTTTTCTTTCCCTGTGCTCAGAATTATATAAGATTAGCAATTTGTTGCACAAGTGATTTAATCAGGATTCAACCAGTACAACATTATCAGATATGAGTAGCCATATAGTAAGAAACAATATTTATATGGTTGTCAATGTAGCACTACATATAAACACACCTATTATTTTGAGAGACAAAAAGGTAAAACAGTTGAAAATACAAAATGCTGAAAGACTTAGAAATGAAAGACTTAGAAATGTGTATTGGGTTTATATCCGAATGTTTTGATGGGTGGGGTGGGGGGAGTGCTGCAGGGGTAGCCTTTATGAGCAGAGCCCAGCAGCTGCCCCATGTCAGATCAGAGCCAGCTCCAGCTGGCTCCAAAAAGGGACCCACTGCTGGCCAGAGCTTAGCTGGTTGGGCCTCTGGGAGAGCAGATATAGGAAAAAGAAAAAAAATGCTGTGCAACAGCAGCTGGGGGAGCGAGGAGTGAGAACCAGCCCTGCAGACACCAAGGTCAGTGAAGAAGCAGGGCAGGAGGTGCTCCAGGCACGCAGCAGCAGTTCCCCTGCGGCCTGTGGAGAGGCCCGTGGTGGAGCAGGCTGTCCCCCTGCAGCCCACGGGTCCCACACGGAGCAGATCTCCATGCTGCAGCCCATGGAGGAGCCCCCGGTGGAGCAGGTGGATGTGGCCTGGAGGAGGCTGCGGCCCATGGAGCGCCTCTGCAGGAGCAGTCCCTGGGTAGGAGCTGCAGCCCGTGGAGAGGAGCCCACGCAGGAGCAGGGTGTCTGGGGGAAGCTGCCGCCCGTGGGGGACCCGTGCTGGAGCAGTTTGCTCCTGGGGGATGGAACCCGGGGTATCGAGCCATGTGGGAGCAGTTCCTGAAGAGCTGCTGCCTGTGGGAAGCCCACACAGGATCAGTTCAGGAAGGACGGCATCCCATGGGAGGGACCCCATGTGGAGCAGGAGCAGAGAGTGACTGTGAAGGAGTAACAGAGACAAAGCATTAGGGATTGACTGCAGCCCCCACTGCCTGTTCCCCTGCACCGCTCAGGGGGAGGTCATAGAAGAGGGTGGATGGTTGGAAGGTGTTTTTATTTTGCTTGTAGTTTTTCACTGCCCTAGTCTGTTAATAATAGAGAAAAAATTACACTAATCTATCTTTTCCCTGTGATGATAACTGTTGAGTGATCTCCCTGTTCTTATCTCAACCCTTGAGCCCCTTTTATCGTATTTTCTGCTCCTGTTCATTTGAAGAGAGGGAGTAAGAGAGCAGTTTTAGCGGAGTTTAGCTGCCTATAAGGCTAAAACCAAACATCATACAAGGAAACAAAAGGCTACTTTTAGGTGTTACTGCTGAGAACGCATAGAAAAAAAAAAGACTTGCAAAATCAGTAAATCTGTAAACTTAAGGCAATATAAAATGATGACATTATTACAAGATTTTGAATTGTTTTCTTTGGTCAGAGATCAAAATGACTTTAAGTATGGTCTGAGAATCATAAAAGCATGCTGAAAAACAGTGAGTGTGTTATCACATAGCACAAAAGTTCAGTGGTGTTTCCACTTTGAGAGACACAAAATAAACTTCAGAATTGTTTTTGCACTGGGGTAGCACTCAGAATATCTTCATTCCTACTCAAGACCAAGGCAGACTTGAGTTTCCATGTTACTTCTTATTTTATAGAATGTAATTTTAACTTTCTGTTGTGTGTGTATTTATGTAATTCTTAGCATTTTAGGATTGCCATGGACTTTCCAGATAAAAATTCTGGAAATTGCTTATGAAATGGTATAAACCTTTTACTTCAAATATAAACATTCTTATCCTGGACTATTCTGAAATTCTTAATGTTAGATTTCCTGGTGCTTCTTATGCATGCTAATGCTTATGGTATATCTTTTATGTTGTATTTAATTGATCGATTGACATGATGTTGACAAAAAAAAATCTTTATCTACAGTCAATTGTCTTTTGACGAAGATTTGTTTCTCAATAATACACTACCTGACTGTCACATATCAGAGTAAGGATATTCTCAAATAATGCATGGGAGAATGAGAATAGAGATACGGCAATGCTAATCAGACTGGTTCCTCATCTCATATTTTGTTTTCAGTTTGCTTCGTATTTCATTGGTAAGAAAATAATTAAAAGGGACAACTTGTAGAAAAATCCTCTCATGGATAAGGCTTTGGGGGAAAAAAATAAATCTCTATTTGTTTCTATATACAAAAACTACAAATAGAGTTTGTGATTTATTACTTGATTGGTTTCTAAAGCGTCAAGTCAATTTTCATGTTCAGATTTAACTTGTTGTGTCCTACAGACTAGAATCAAATAAAGAGCAATGTCCGGAATAGGAACATCTTCATTTTTGAATCTGGGGGCTTACTGTCTTTCTCAATATGAAGCCTAAATTGATAAACATATATACAATAATCAAATACAGTGATCTTTAGCTTGATTTCCTACTGAAACAAACATTAAGTAATTTGACTGTCAATACATCAGTCTCTCATACCCTAAATGGGTTTTGATCTTCTACACAATTTCAGCTGAGTTTATCAAAGGGGTGAAGATTGCAGACATTAACAGATTTTATAACAGCCAACAGAAGGGCATTTAATAAAGCCAGTGATGCTGCTGCCTCCATTGGAGGAAGCAGAGAGCCCTCATCCAGGCTATCTAATAATCTCCATGTAATTCTAATTAGCAAATACTGCATATGCTTGTCAGCTGAACAAACAAAGGCAGAGGAATTAGCAGCAGCATTGTTAAGGTACATGGGGAACAGGAGACAAAGCTGTGGGGTGAAGGTCTATCTCAGAGGTATAGTGTTGAAAGGGACAAAGAAAGATTTTAGTATTGCCATGTTTTGGGCTGTGGTATAATTAATTTTGTTTGTAGAGGCCTGTATGATGCTGTAGTTTTAATTTTTGATGAAATTAGTGGTGATAACGCTGGTGGTTTTAGTTGCTGCAGAGCAGTGCTTGAACAGGGTCAAGGACTTTTCTGCTTCTTATGCTGACTCATCAGTGAGAAGGCTAGGGGTATACCAGAAGCTGGGTGAGGACACAGCCAGGACAGCTGGCCCAGACTGGCCAAAGAGATATCCCATAGCATATGGTGTTATGCTCAGAAAAAAAGAAAAAAAAAGAAAAAGAAAAACAAACAAACAAACAAAAAAACACTGGGGTAAAGAAGGAGGAATGGAGAATGTCCAGAAGTGATGGCATTTGTCTTCCCAGGAAAATGTTATGTGTGATGAAATCTGCTTGCCTTGGCTGAACACCTTCCTACCAATGGGAAGCAGCAAATGTATTTCTTGTTTTGCTTTGCTTGCACATGTGGCTTTTGCTTTAACTAGTCCTTATCTCAATCCATGAGTTCTTGAACTTTTACCTTTCCAAATCTCTCCCACATTCCACCTGGGGAGAGGAGTGAGCAACTGTATGGTACATAGCTGCTTGCTGGGATTAAACCACAACAAGAATAATTAAAGAACTGGAGGAAACAGGTTTAGGGCACACAAAGAAAACTTGGGGTATTCTAGCAGGGTGAGAAGAGATACAGATCATCTACAGAGGTCTCTTCCTACATGAATTATCCTATGAAACTAGATGAGGAAGACTAGAGTACAGATTGCATTATTCTGTCATAAATGAGACTTCAGTAATTCCAGTATTTCATTTTTTTTTTCCTCCTAAATTATGGATTTTTTTCAGATCGCATTAGGAGATGCACACCTCATCCCATGCCCAGGCACTACAAAGGCACTCAGTACTCAACTTTGTAGTGTTTTCTCTTTCCAAAATGACAATATCATTAGCAATGGTATTTGTTTAGCAATAATCTCTGTCCCTAAATCCAATACTTGGTTATTTGATAATAGGAAGTCCTATTTCTGTAAGTGCTGCTGGGGTCAGACCTTATTAGGCTCACAGTGACTGGTAAAGAATTCCCAACAATATTGCAACAGCATTTCAGCCACTGGATAGTTGGAGGATTTAACCTCCACTTCTGAATGCCATTATGTCCTTTAAGCAGTTACTTCTACTTCCTAGGAACAGTGCAGCAAGACATGTACCACGAATGGAATGAATTTAATGCCTTATTGCAAAATTATGTGAAGTACTTATCTCCTTGCAAAGAAGTTTTTATTATTATTATTTTTATTTTTATTTTTATTTTTATTTTTATTTTTTTCCTGTTATTTAAGGTTGTGCTAGCATGCAAAAAGTATGACTACATTTTAACTAAGGAATAGGCTGTTATGTTAGCTGACCATAAAAGTATCCACAACCCTTATGGGTGAAAAAGAGGAAATTTACAATTTCTGCAGTAAGAATCTTTTAACAGATGATTGATGTAGTCCCCATCTAGCAGTTCTCAGCCTCAGGTAAACACAACACTGCCTTAAATTAACTTCTGCTCTGAAGGCTTCCATGTGGCTTTCGAAGTGGAATTTGAAATTCTTAGTGTGTATTCCCTCTGGCTATGCCTCTATTTGCCTATCAACCAATTCCTCTTCCTGGCCCACCTGCATCAGCACATCTCCCACAGAGCACAGTGCTGCAGGTGGCTTCATGCACTCTGAGCAATATATTCAAGGCTATCGCAGCTACAAGAATATACCAAGGAGAGTACATGGACAGATCTATACAGGATTAGGGCCAGGCTCACATGAAGATGGTTGCAAATAAACAGTCCTAATAATAATGAGTAATTATAACAACCATAATAGCAACAACAAAACTGACCCCCAGATATGCATTAATCCTATTTATTATACAAATTTGAAAAGTTCATGCAGAAGAAAATAAGCATTTAACTACTATTCAGCAAAATCTGTAAAATTACATTCATTCCTGTAAAGAAACAAGCCTCAAAATGGCAGTTAAAGCACAGCAGCTGGCAAGTGCTTTGCTGTCTGTGAAGTTCATCAGGATCATGAACACATTTTCAACAAGGCCAAATTCAAGATCCTGCATCTGGATCAGGGCAATCCCAAGCACAAATACAGGCTGGACAATGAGTGGATTGAGAGCAGCCATGTGGAGAAGGACTTGGGGGTGCTGGAGTCCACAAAACTGAACATGAGCCAGCAATGTGTGCTTGCAGCCCAGAAAGACAACCGCATCTTGGCTGACTCAAAACCAGTGTGACCAGCAGGTCAAGGGAGGTGATTCTCCCCCTCAGCTCTTCTTTCTTGAGACCCCACCTGGAGTACTGCATTAAACTCTGCGGCTCCCAGTACAAGAAAGACATGGGCCTGTTAGAGTTGGTCCAGACGAGGGCCGCGCAGACGATCAGAGGGATGGAGCACCTCTCCTATGAGAAAGTTGGCTGAGACAGACTGAGAGAGTTGGGATTGCTTAGCCTAGAGAAGAGAAGGCTCCGAGGAGACCTTACAGTCTTCTTCCACTACTTAAAGGGGGCCTACAGGAAAGGTGGGGAGAGATCACTTCATCAGAGAGTGATAGGGCAAGGGGTGACAAATTCTTCAGGAAGAAATTCTTCACTAGGGTGAAGAAGAGGGTGGTGAGGCACTGGAACAGGTTGCCCAGAGAAGCTGTGGGTGCCCCATTCCTGGAAGTGTTTAAGGCCATGTTGGATGGGGCTTTGAGCAATCTGGTCTAGTGGAATCTGTGGCGGGGGGGGTTGGAACTACATGGTCTTCAAGGTCCCTTCCAACCCAAACTATTCTGTGATTCTATGAATTTCTTGCCAAAGGAGCACTCAGACATATGTGGAAAATCAACTTTCTAAGAACTTTGTAGGAAGAAGCCAAAAATATATGGACACAATTTCCTGGCTGCTTTAGTCTTTGAGATTGTCAATCATTATTTTTCAGCTCTATGTCCAGACCGTGTACTTGCCAATGAAGTAATTAACCAATGCCCTAACTACTTCCCAAATATCACTTTTCTTTTTTGAGCTGAACAAAGGTGGTCAGTATCACTTACCTCTTTCACGTGTGGGAATATGCCTAAACTATTTACTGCTGTAACGTGAGCTGTCTGGATGAAGACCTATTCCTGGCTTAAGCAGGCTTTCTCAGGCATTAGCTCCATTCCCACTTATCAGTTTGGAGGACAGATATGAACCTTTTTTTTTTTTTTTTTTTGGGTATTTTGGGAGCACAATAGCTAGGAATACTTTAGCAGAAATTCTTTCTTGTAAATTGACTTCTGTATTTATTCTCTCTTTCACTTGTACTGTAACTTAACTTCTGTTACTGTTGGGCAGAACTCCATGCAAGTCTGGAAAGCATCCAGGTTTTAAACGCGTAGATCAACCTGACCGATGATCTTAAATGTAATAAAAGCCAATCATTTGAACTGGATAATGGCTCATTTTGGTTTCTTAGTATATAAATCTCTTCCAGAATCCTTTTATAAAATGATCTCTGTTCCATTATTGCATAAAAATAACTTAGATATGCAAAGTGGAAATGAACTTTTTTTCATTGTTAGAAAACTGCATTAACCTTATTAAAAATGCTAATTTTTAAATGTTTACATATCCGGTTGATTTGAAAATTAATTACATTTAACATATTAGATCAGTTGAATTCTGATTAGATCTGTTTTATGGGAATACAGAAAAATGAGGTTTTTCTATAAAATATGGATTTTAGGCTACAATTGTATTAGCTATGTTCATTTTATGGTAGCAATTCAATTGTTTGTCTTACAAAAACATTCTGAATTTGAAAATGTAGAAAATACATCACTGACAGCTTGTTTTGGTTTGTTTTCTTTTGAGGAGTGAGGGAAACTGCAGAAAAGTGGAGCGGTGTGAAATTTAAAATTGCATAGCAATATATTACCTAGATATTGTTCATAAAGCATCTGATCCTAATTTATGTACTTATTTATTTATTTATTTTCCAGCATAGCAATTCCTCTGCAGGAGAACGAAGGTTAATGTTTTTGATCTCTGTGAATATATTACTGGCCTAAAGAAAAAACACATGCATAACAAGATTGTTTTACTTTCCTCCCTGTTTAGAAGGCTCTTCAGTCTCCACTGCAGAAAGTTATAGTTTTTAAATATCATAGCAGGTGTTGTGATACAGTTTGAACTGAGCTCCAAGAGAGCTATATTTAGTATATGTATGTCTTTGCACAGAAGGGAATAAATTTCATCTGATGTCATCTTATTCATCCCTGTCTTTGCTCAGAAACTGCAGGAGACACAGAAGGGAGTAATGAGAATTCACTAAAGTTGGCTTCATCTGTGTCACTGCACACTGGGTGTGCAGAGCTTACATATGATATAGGCTTTTATCCGGGGCAGGGGGGAGGAGGGGGAATTTATTAGTATTTCCATGCCTGATAATTGGCAGTTATATAAGAACAGATTCATCTGTCTAAGCCTGAAATTTTTCAGCAGTAGGGTGGTGATGTAGCTCTGATACCAGATGGCCTATGGCAGCAGGTCCCACTGGCCATGTGCAGCTGCTTCCTTTTTGGAGAGCGTGCACAGCAGCATGTCAGTATTTGCATAGCATGTCCAGAAACGTGCTTGCAAAGCAGCAGTTACTGATGGTCTGTGAGCTCTCTGGGAGCTCCAGCAGAGAGAGCACACAGGTCTCTAGATGCTTATAGGGGAACTGTGGCGGGGAGGGGCGCAAAGTGGAGTGAAGCATCAATTTAGGGTTGATGGTGAGCTGAGCGCAATGAGGTGGAAGGTAGTACTGTTGAGTGGGAACACAAGTTTGGCTGTTCAGTGCAGAAACAAGTAAAAATGGGAAAAGGCAGAAGATCTTTTTGGGGGCCTAGATGTTGAAGGAATGGAGCAATGCCATTCGTCCTCACTGCTGAATAGTCACGTGGGCTGGCACACAGCCTGATTTTTCTGACAGGGCTCTCAGTTGCTGCTGTTATACTGGTAAATTGTATTATGAATCTTTTCTTGAACAGATGCTTAGCCTGCCTAATGGCTGGATCAACAAGCAGGAAATAGAGTAAACAGACTGGGGTGAGAAAGTTTTAGAGTTCCTGATTTCATCTTTTAAGAAACTGTGTCATTTAAAAAGCCATATTTTGGCCCTTTATTAGGGATACCTACCTTCCAAGGGAGATGTATCTACAATTACCATGTCCTTGTCAGCAATAAATCAGAAAGAACTATTTTGCTTAAATATTTTGGAGCAAAAATAATTTCTTTTAATATTTTTGTGGAGAGATATTACAAAACTGGTTGTGCTTACTTTTGTTTTTTACTACTGTAACTCTCATTAAAATCACTTATTTATTATCCCAATAATTTAACTAATGCTTTACTTTTGCCATTCTGGCAGCAGTGATTATTATTATTAGCAGAAACTGGGGACAGAATTAGTCCATGCAGTTCATCTACCTACCTGTCTGTTCTTAAGTATACTTAGCATTTGAAGGTTAGTTTTTTCCAACCTAATAGCTTGTATTACTACACATTAGTTACCTTCTGTGTGAAGAAATTTATTCTGAACTCCCCTGCTGACCAATCTTTTCTTAGCTTTGGTTCATGCCCTTTGTTTTTCAGCCCATTACTCCGTCAAATAATTTCAGGGCATCTGCCTTCTACATGCCCTTCAAATCCGTGTCTCTTAATCATTGTATTCTGCTAATCACTTCTGTCCTAATTAATACAAATGTTGCCTAATCTCTTTTCAGAATTTTTGCCCCACATTAGTATCTTGATTGCTCATTGTCTCCATGGTTGCTCTTACCATCTGGTTTATCAAACTGTGTCAGGTATTCTCACTAATCACCTGTGGCAAGGTCCACACAGCCTTCATTAAAAAACTCAAGCTCTGGGATCAAGCATCACAAATTTGTGGCCAAAACCTATGCTCTGTCATGAGTTAAATGAGGACAGTAGGTGACATCCTAATGTTAAGCAAACCACTTCTCATCGCCTCTCTGTTCTTGCTAAATTGATCTCAGTACTTCCTAATAATCTTTTACATGCAGAAGGGATCAAATTTTCAGACAGATACTTCCAGAATACTGTAAGACAGAAAGCCCTAATGAAAAAAAAATATATTCTATGACATTGTGGCAGACTGTGAATTCAACTAATATGAAATTATTCCTCAGAAACTGATTTTTACTACCAAGATAGGAGGAAAAGGACTGGTACTGTTATATGCAAGGGAGTTAGGTGAAAACAGCATACCAAAAGCTAATTGTTAGGATGGTTATATGAATAAAGCATGATCCTGAGTTGTTCCTTTTCAGGGCCTCAGTCATGGTTAAATTTTGGCTCATCATAGCAGTTGATAGATTGCTACGGGACTAGTCTTTTACTCTGGCCCAGTATTTCTTCAGCACTGGAGCTCTAATTAGACTCAAGTTTTAACAGAGGTAGAAACTTTGAAGGCAAAATAATAAATGAATTTGGAATATGGAATATGTGACAGTCGTACCCTGTGCCATCTCAAAGAGATTTCTGTTCTGTATTCCTTTATTATGGAAGAACATACAATAAGGATCAGGATTTTATGGGATATTGTAATGTCGTATAGTGAGTAGGTAGTTTGCAGTTCATCCCAGAAAGAAATTAAGGTATTGGTAACAAAGAGAAACACTTCCAGTATAATATGAGTATCATGTAAATTTATTATATTTTATGTATATTATATGCATTTTATTCTCAGAAACATGTAAAGAAGAACATTTCTGCACAGTATTTTCAGAGATGGTATATTAGCCTTTTGTCATTTTTCAGTGCCACTTAATGCATACTTATTTGTCTCCCTGTGCTGGTTTCACATTGATGACTAGTTAAGTTCCACCATGCTTCTAACTCCCCCTCTTCAAATGAACAGGGGCAAAAAATACAATGAAAAGGGTTCAAAGGTTGAGATAAAAACGGGGAGATCACTCAACAATTACCGACAGTAAAAACAGACTCTATGTAATTTATTTAAAAACAGATTAGTGTAATTTATTGTCTATTACTAACAGACCAGGGAAGTGAGAAACTACAAGCAAAACAAAAACAACTTCCCACCATCCACCCTCTTCTATGTCTCCCCCCTGAGCGGTGCAGGGAAACAGGCAGTGGGGGCTGCAGTCAATCCCTAATGCTTTGTCTCTGTCACTCCTTCACAGTCACTCTCTGCTCCTGCTCCACGTGGGGTCCCTCCCATGGGATGCCGTTCTTCCCAAACTGATGTGGCGTGGGCTTCCCACAGGCAGCAGTTCTTCAAGAACTGCTCCAACATGGGTCTGTACCACGGGGCAGCTCCCCCCAGACCCCCTGCTCCTGCGTGGGCTCCTCTCTACGGGCTGCAGCTCCGGCCCGGGGCCTGCTCCTGCGGAGGCTCTCCATGGGCCGCAGCCTCCTCCAGGCCACATCCACCTGCTCCACCGGGGGCTCCTCCACGGGCTGCAGCGTGGAGATCTGCTCCGTGTGGGACCCATGGGCTGCAGGGGGACAGCCTGCTCCACCAGGGGCCTCTCCACAGGCCGCAGGGGAACTGCTGCTGCGTGCCTGGAGCACCTCCTGTCCTGCTTCTGCACTGACCTTGGTGTCTGCAGGGCTGGTTCTCACTCCTCACTTCAGTCTTCTCTCCCAGATGCCCAACCAACATCATCCACTAGCTATGTTCTGGCCAGTGGCAGGTCCTTTTTATAGCCAGCTGGAGCTGGCTCTGATCTGACATAGGGCAGCTGCTGGGCTCAGCTCACAGAAGCCACCCCTGCAACACCCCAAACACACTGCCAAAACCTTGCCAAGTAAGTCCAATGTGCTTCCAAACCTTACCATTATAGTTCTTCCTGTCCTTGAAGGAAAGGAACAGAAATAGGATAAAGTCTATATGAATGAAGCCAAAAAAGTTATTTATTACTGTACAGACAGTTAAGTCTGCCCACCTGAATCATGTTCCTCAAATTCATGATGCCCCTGAGGTTCACAGAGCTTCCTCAGTGTTTGCCAGTGAAAGTAAGTGGGATTCCATTATTAGAATATTCTTTCTTTTCTTGTTCTAACGAATATGTGAAAAGCAAATACAGAGTAGCATCTATTTTATGTTTATCTTCAATAATTTACTTATTTATTTAACAAATCCATCCATTAAATTTGCTTGGCTATCTATTCTAAAATATACATGGTTTCTGTGGTGTCTTTTATTCTACTTTATTATTTTAAATATGACACGTAAATGAATAGTCATTATAGAATTATAATTTTATTTTATAACTTTACGCTTTTTAATTAACCTACTTTATCTCAGTATAATACCAGTATAAGTGAAAAGGTTTTTGCTCAAAGTTTGTTCATAAATGTCTTGGTTTTGCATTACACATTAGCAATGCATACTAACATTTCCAGAATTATTCTGTCCAAGACTGAGCCTTAGAAATCCTCCCTTCACATATTTTTGTAATGTCAGTAATGTGAAGACACTGCTAGTCCAATAATGCTGCTTTGTAGGCAGGAGGCAGGATATTTATATGCATGTTATTATATTTCTAGTCATCATGAATGAGTTAGTAGCAATGGCAAAAACATACACAATAAAATGCCAGAGCAACATTTAAAATTGAATTCAGTTGTTATACAGATTTTGATTCTGTAGTTACAGTACTGACATACTATTACAGAAATTATGTCACAGTGTCAGACTGTTGAGCAAATTCTGTTTAATAGATCAATTTGGAATCAATTTGTTATCAGAGAAGGAGTTCTTGGTTATTCTGGGGAAACGGTAAGAAAAGAATAAAAATATTTATCTTACCTTGGTTCTTTTAGTATATTAGTGTACCTTTACACATAAGGAACTAAATATCGACATGCCATTCACCAAAAATACACTTGACCTTTCTTTTATGGGCTGAGATCTTTTATAAGCTGCATCAATCAGGAAATTATTGAGGATTATGAATCCTCAGTATGGCATATGCATATGTGCGAATCCTCATCAAGGATTTTATCCTTGAAGATTAGTATCTGGAAATAGATCCATTGCTCTATCTTAAGTAGGAAATCTTATTTCAAGCATGAGAGGAATAAGTTGATGACTACAAATTAAAAATAAAAGGCAGTTCTGTTTTACATTCTCTTCTGCATGTTTGATTATTTATTTATTTATTTATTTTTGTAAATCCAAACCTCGTATTTTTTTTTTTTCCTTTGAGGATATATAGTGACTTCTAACAGTAAGCAAATCAAAATAGTTCTGATAAAAAAATAATATTTATATTTCCATTCTATAAATGAGTAAAATAATCTATTTGGTAGAAAATCAAATGCAGATGGCAAATTACTTTTTCTGACACTTCTAAAGAGAAAAGAATCAACAGTGTGTAGAGTCTGATCAAGCCCTGTCAGTCTCTGGACACTGTTTACTGGTTGCACCAAAAAAAAATTATAGTCAAAAGGAAAAAACAGTATTTTATGCTCATTAGAAGATAACAAAGAGATAGGCCTCGTCAAATGTATCTCACAAGTTAATATATGACTGCACCTTGCTGTTTCTAACATTTTGTCATTAAATAAGAGGCTGGATGATGATGTATTGGAGAACAGTATTTTTTTTTTTCTAACTTCTCTAATAAAAGTCTTCTTTCCATCCCAAAATGTGAGAAATCATTCACTAACATATTCCCAGTTTCATGACTTATTGTTCACATACTATTGTCAGCTCTGGCTCAAGTTGATGGAGAATGTTAAATGCCAACTGTGTGAAATAGGTTGTAATGTTCTATTTTTTTCCTACTTTTTTGAAGGATATAGAAAATGAATAATGTCAAGCTAGAAGTATTTTTATTGAGATTTGGCACCTCATAGGTTTATAACTGAAAACATTTTGAGATGTTTTCTACATTAAATAGCAACATTTGTTCACCACAATATGACTTGGAAAGACAAAGAGTTCTGAAAGCCAAGTCAACTTTCTCAAAACTGTTTGTTTCCTCAAAAGCAAAGGAATACTATTTCAGTAGCAGATGTAAGCAGAATGTTCTGAAAAGGCAGTGCAGATCAAACTTAAGTTTGTGCAATGGTGAGGAAAAAGGCAAAAAACATAGTTAAACTCATGAAAATTGATTGTATGATCTGACACTAATTGGAAGGAAAACTCTGGAAATGAGCAGATGGAGCCATTAATTAAATTAATTATGAGGCCATACCAATGTAATGAGTGTTGCCACAAATCACCTCACCAGTACCTGCGTCCACCACTTGCAATGGTATGTATTAATGACTTGGCAAAAACACTTGCAATTTTTATTTTTTTATTTTTCTAATTACTAAGTCAAGGAAGAATAAAATTTGTTTTAGTTCAGGAGGACTGAAACATAAGCTTTTCTTAATTGCAAGCTTTTTGAAACATGAGGTGTTTCACTTAATACACTTCATCTATAATTCAGTCAGCACTGTTCAGTGGTAAAAAGCCAATAAACAGATGCTAGCAATTTGAAGATATACACTTTAACCAATAATTATCTTCTTCCATTAAACTGTGAGAAATATTTAATAAGAATTCACTTTTTCTTGTACTTACCAGAACTTCACCCTGCTGAACAGACAATCTTAATTTCACATTAACTAATGGGTAAGAAAGAACAATGGAAGAATGTGGTCTATATTATTCGTCTTATCAAGAACTTCTAACTTGCTGAAGGGAGAGTACATTTTAGCAGAGATCCAGATTATGTTTGGCAAATCATGTAGTTCCTCAGGTGGTAACATTTTAAAAATAGCAAAAGTATGTACACTCCTAATAGATGAAAATTGGATAGAAGGAGATGTTGTGTGAAAGCATTCTGGATTGAGAAATTCCATCTTTATTTGCTTTTAATACAGATTGACAGGAGGAAGACAATAAAAAGTTACAGTGTATTCTTCCATAGATTGACATTTATGTTGTAACTTCCTTCAGACATTAGGCAAACACAGAAATGAAACAGAACGTCATCATGTAGATTAAAAGGACATTTCTATTTATTGTAAACACCAAATAGTTGTATTTATTCTTCAGTAACTACTTGTTACCTGCAAACCTCTTGCCTGCTTAATTTTGAAACACCTTAAAGAACACCAAGTACTGCAGCTTAAGACAGTTTTCATTTTGTGGCCCTTTACAGATCAGCATTTCTCACCATATAGGAGGCAAAATCAAACTGAGGACTGCAAGGTGTAATGGTTTGCTCCTTCTAAATCTAGAGGGAAAAAAAAAAAAGAAAAAAAAAGCTTTAAATGAAGACTGGAAATACAAGTTAATAAAAAGAATGCTATCCTATAAGATAAAGACTTAAATCACTGAGGGGAATGGTTGGTTTGCAAATTAACAATAATTGCTAAACCTCAGTATAAGAATTGTGGTTTCAAAACTTTCATAATCAAGAACTGTAAATTGGAAGACTTCCTGAGAAATATATCTAGTTATGCTCGGTGTGCCTGGATCTTTGACCTGACATGCAATTACATGTCTATCTTTGCTCTACGTAAATAAAATTCATAATAGAGGAACTGATATAGGCAAAATAACTAGTTTCTTTTTCACAATGACAATGAAGACAAAGATAGTTCCAAGTTTATGTTCCTTTTTTTTTTTCCTTTTTTTTTTTTTTCTTTTTTCCCAAAATACAAACCTGTAGTAGATGCACAGGTTCTCAGAGATCTTCACACAAAAGTAAAAAGGACCCTGTTCATAAAACCCATGTTTTTTTAAGGGAATACATAAATAAATAAATAAATAAAATTAAAAAGAGCAATAGAAGGAATAAAATCTTTCAAATTTCAAGTCAGCAGAATTTTAAGCTTGATCATATCCAGTAATGTAGATAAACGATAAATTGAAGAAGTACTTAGGTGCTTAGGAGGAGGAGGAAAACAATGCTTCAGTTACTCAATATTTCCCTATAGATGCTGAAAGTAAGCTTTAAAGCATCTGAGATTTTATGTCTAAACTTTACTATTCTTAATAGGCCCTTATTTTTGTTTGCAGTTTGCATAGAGTTTATAAAAATATGGACTCTCCAGTCTTTCATAAATGTGTATTATTATGGTGCTTATAGGTTGAAATTGCAACCATGAATAGTAGGGGATTTTTTTTTTACATTTTTTTTTAGCTTTGTATGAACACTTTACACAGTAATTTAATCTACACCAAATTCATGACAATTTTTACCTCAAAGTAACCTTTAACTGTAAAGAAAGACTTTTTACTGTGGTGCCATATCACTTTTTCAGTTAAAAGACTCAAGTAGCTTTAGCCTCTTTTTAGACAGCTCTGTATTGTACATAAAATATTTATGGTAGACATACTCTTTGAAAAGCAAAACAGAAACAAACAGTTTGCTCTCTGTGCAGTTGTAATACTTAAGATGTAGAAGAGTAATTCATCCCTCTGAAAATATTAGCCAGTAATGTTAGAAAAAGAAATGTTAACTGCACCATATGGCCTATAAATGTCCTTTCTATAATAAAACATTTTTTTCTTGCTCTCTCTTTTTCCCCACGTTTCTCCCAGAGGCAGTTGTCTAAATTGCTTACCTGACTCTTGAGGAAATTAGAAATATTTATAATATGATAAATTATCTTCAAAAACATCAATTTTTTATTTTTATTTTTTAAATTGAGAAGTACTACTATACCATGGGAAGTGGACCTGTTGTTTTGAGATTGTATACATGCATTAATATGTATACATATTAATGGCTATGCAGGAAGTATGGATGGCTCAATTAAAAGCTCATCTTAAACGTTGCAGTACTGTATTTTTACAAAACTCTCAAGGCACTTGAAACCTTTTTTCCTTCTTTTAAATACTTATCATTATAGCAATTGTAGCAAACCCCACAGCTTGTATTTTTTTCTTTTTTCCTTTTTTTTTTTAGGATATTCTAAATCCAGGCTTGTTTCATATTTTCAGATAAAAGGATAAAGTATATATAAAAAAAAAAAGACAAAAAAAAAACAACACTTTTTGCCATGTTGTCGTTGTTGTATTTAAGCAGTCAGTTAGATTAGTTTTAAATTTTATTATCTGTCTTATATCAGGACAGGTATTAAATGCATCACAGCAATTTGCATGGGTGAATGGTCTGATCTGCTATGGCATATGCTATACTAATGCTATTCCAAACGTACTATTATCAAAAGTTTGTGATACACTATGGAAATAAATAAACACAGATTGACATAACAGGATAAACTTTCGATTAGAGGTTTTTCATAATATTTTGGCTTGTATTATATCATCTTTAAGATTCCTATTTTTAGATAATATAACTTTCCCAGTGGAGCTTTTCTCTTTCCCTAAAACAAATTTATGGAGACTTCTTTTAGGTCTCCATGAGGAACCTCCACAAGAAGAACAAGTTATTGGTTATTTATTTGTCTTTGGGATGCTTTTTAGAATTAGCTGTGTTTCTGTTTTATGAGGGGAATTTCAACAAATAATGACATTTAGAAGATAAAAGACAGAGTGATGACATTTGAAAATGAAGTATTGCAATTATACCTACACTCTGTGTTTACAGCACATCTTTTACTGTTTCCAAGCTTCAACTACAGAGGAGACAGTGTACAATAGTGATAAATCTGAGTGCAGAGCCCAGAAGAGCTTGAAATTCCATGGAACCACTGTTCCAATTTTCAGCAGAAACTAAATATTTGTGTCTAGTTTTGAGTGATTTCTGTGGAAATAAGAAACTCCCTACAAAATCATTTAGTTTTAAAAATTCAGTTTGCAAAATAAATTATTTTTGTTTTTAATATTAGTGAAAAAAAAAAATCAATATATCCTCATATACCAGGATATATTGATTCTTCTTCTACAGAAGGAACAGCTAGTCTGTACACAAAAGCAAGAGTAACCATACTTGCAATTTATACTGGGTAGTGTTCTGAGACCTTAAGCAAACTCTGATCTTGGAAGCAGTCTGTGACAGTTCAGAGTGCTGCGTGGGCCAATTTATCTTGCTCTTCTTGGTCAAAATTGCCTTGGATGGTCAGACGCGACATTGCAGCCCGCAGAGCAACCTTCGTCCAGCCTATTCCAGAACGTCATTTTATGGGGGGAAGACAGAAGGAGTGGACAGGTTGTGATTCTGTCTGGCTGCTGCAGAAGAAGGGAAGGGAAGGGAAGGGAAGGGAAGGGAAGGGAAGGGAAGGGAAGGGAAGGGAAGGGAAGGGAAGGGAAGGGAAGGGAAGGGAAGGGAAGGGAAGGGAAGGGAAGGGAAGGGAAGGGAAGGGAAGGGAAGGGAAGGGAAGGGAAGGGAAGGGAAGGGAAGGGAAGGGAAGGGAAGGGAAGGGAAGGGAAGGGAAGGGAAGGGAAGGGAAGGGAAGGGAAGGGAAGGGAAGGGAACCAACAAAACACTCACCCAACCACTGTCCCCCCAAAAGAACTCAGGCTTGACCTTTAGTCTTCCAATATTAGCAGTTTTCCACAGAATCATTGAATTGACAGAATGGTTGAGGCCAGAAAGGAATGCTGGAGGTCATCTGGTCCAACCTCCCTGCTCAAGCAGAGATACCCAGAGCAGGTCGCCCTGGGCCATGTCCATGGCTTTTGAAGATCTCCAGGGAAAAGACTCCACAACATCTCTGGACAATCTGTGCCAGTGCTCAGTCACCCACACAGCAAAGTGCTTCCTGATGGTCAGAGGGAACCTCCTGTCTTCCAATTTGTGCCCATTGCCTCTTGTTCTGTTGCTGGCCCATGTCTTCAAAAACTCAGCATGTACATGTGGAGTGTGTGTTTTAACTCCTACAGAAGGATTTTAATTGCCATGTTGTTAGGAAGTGTTTTGTTCAGGGCATACTTTGGAATCTTGTTGACATATTCACCTTCTTTAGAGGCATGAATTCTTGTCACATATAGCATACCCATGGGTGAAAGGTGGTTACACTGTAATAGGCAGTTTATCAGACATATTGCAGCCTATACTGTGCAAATATTCCAGATTTAGCCATCACAAGGTTTTCAGTGAACTAGTTGGAATCTGTGAGATAAGGTTGAAGCATCAGGACAATATTTACCTGTTATAGACCTTAATAAAACTATAATATTTTCTTAAAACCTGAAGTATAAAATTTAGGAAAAACAAACAAACAAGCTCTGTATGTTTTTTTTTAAGCATTTATAAAAACAAAACAAAACAAAACAAAAAACCCTTTAAGGGTGTTCATTCTGACTTGAAACAGTTTGAAAGCAAATGTGACATTGAGATACAATTTCAACATTTAATTTTCCTTGTTCTACCTTCTTTTAGTAAGGTGGTTTTTTTTTGTTTTTTTTTTTTTCCCTGTGGTACAGCTTATTGTCAAGGGCAAAAAAATAAAGCTTTCAAAAGATGAAGTGGCAGAACTAAAAGAACTCTTTAGTTCTTCATCTAGGCTAAAATTAGTGGTGACTCAAGTGGCGTCAACAGGTCTATGCAAGATTACTGCTGCTATGATAAACAGTTTGTAGGAATTTCTAGAGACAAGGTGATCTCCATCAGTCAGAATTCTGTTCTCTCTGTGGACAAGGTGCACAGGAAATAAAAGCACATCTCTCAAGCTGTCCCTGTAAGCTATTTCTGAAGAAAAATAGAAGTTCTTCCATACCTCAAAGGACTACTGAGACGGAAGGAAGTCATACTAAGAGTAGCAAGGCATTTCAGGTCAACAACAAAAATCAGATTCTTAATCCCACACTATTATCTCATGCTAAGTAAAATATTGAATTATTTTTGGCAAAAATCATTCTAATGAAGAAAGGTAAAAGTGGCATCTAACTATAGCTATTGTTCAATTGGTGTGATACAAATTAACAATGAATGACTGCATATCAACAAAAGTTGATTCTGAATGAATGAAGTATCACTGAGTGGATTACTAATAGCAAGATCAAAAATAATTAAACTAAAACTTTTATTGCGTTATAAACAGAAGATTAAAATATATTGATGTTTTTGGCCTAAAATAAACTCCAGATCATGATTATTCCTTTATCTATCACTTATTTACAGTTAATTCATTCTTATCTTAGCCCTGGCTGTTATTTGTTCAATAAGAGAGGATGGAGCAGAACATCAAAATCTCCTGAGAAACCAGTTTAAGCCGGAGCCTCTTATGTAAATTCATTGGAAAGCCAACAAAAACATTTGTAAATTTTAAAGGTTCAGTGAAGGGAAAACAAACAATCAAACAAACAAACAAAAAAAAACCTTAAGCTGAAGTTCGGACTGATATATTAAAAGTAGTTCTGCTTATATACTTTGGTGTCTGCTTGTGAGTTTTTTCTAAGTGCAATAAAAACCAGATCAAACTGAATAGATCAGTAACTCCTAAGCTGTCACAACCTACAGGATTTTTTGAGATGATAGTTATTAAAATATGTTCTTTCTCATCTGTTAATTTTCCAGGCATCCATTACAATTTTCAAACTTTCATAACCGAATCTGCAATTGTGTTAAATGCTAGTTTAAGGGACTTACAAAACAATGCTTCTTATTCATTCTCTGAGATTTTGTCAACAATGTATAAACATTAAATGGAGACTTTAAATTACCATTTTGTCCTTGTAGCTATAAAGGCCTTAATGTCCCCTGGCTGAGAGACATGAACCTCTTTTACCAAAGAATTACTGTACCAGACTGCCACGGTTAATGAAGAGCAAATATCAAAAGTTCAGCATAAGATTTCAGATAACCATCCATAAACTGATGTGTTGTCATCCATAACAAAACTATTCAAACAGAGAATTGCCCATGTGATCCACAATGCTCTCTCTTTTTTTTTTTTTTTTTTTTTCAGATATTCACCGATTCTCCCTGTCTCACTTTGGTTTTGCAGATCACATGGTGACATGCGAAAAGCTTAGCCTCTTCATATGCAACTGGTAAATCTATGTCTTATTCCTTATTCATCTTATTTCTTTAAAAAGCAATGAAAGCAAGATTACTTCTCCGTTTTGGTCCTCTACTACAAGGAAATAAAATATTTGAATTGCAGAAGAAAGAAATTCTGAAGAAAAATTGAGTTAGGAAAGGATTTCTTGTGGCACAGAGATGGCTGAATGTCTTATGCTAAAATTGGAAGAGGATAATAAACCTGAGGTGCCTGTTTTAGCCCAGGGAAGCATTCAGTTAGCAGAATGAAGATGCAAGTAGGAAAAAATGATAATTCAGTTGAGCTAGTCAGGATCCAAGGAGAATTAGGGGAATACATATATATATATATATATATAGGGGCAGCATGATGTGGAATTGCAAGTTTAGGATAAAGATGTAAGACACATTTAGTCAGTAAGGGAATTTAACAGGACATTGGGATCAATAAAAATTAAATAGTCTGGAGAAATATTAGATGAATTTATAGATAGATGGTAAACAAAATACAAAGACAAGATCAGTTACATAGCAGGTAGGGATGAGTTGAAAGAGGATCTAATTGTTTTTTTTTTTGTTTGTTTGTTTTTTTTTTTTCCAATGTCTAACGTAATATATTCTAGGTACCTAGATTTTGGTCTTTTTTTTCTTTTTTGGTACTGCAGGGCAAATCACACCATATCAGACAATGCAGTACTGTTTTACGCATGACATTTCTTTTCTTTCTTATAAACATGATATACAATTGTTATGTAAGGACAAAATAATCTGTCTTTGTTTCTGAATATTGCTAGGGTGGGGGGAGTGGGAAGGAAATATTTACTTCATCTTTTAATATTTTTCCCCTTTCTGATAGCTGTTTCAAAATTAAGTTGTTCCCAGAGCCCAAATGACACCCATCATGTGAGTTTACATAGAACAAGGCATAGAACTAGAAGTGAGGACACTTATTTATAAAAGGCTTTTATTTTGGTAAGAAAAGCCCTTGACTGGTTAAAGTCTGGTCTATTTTGCATTAATTTTTACTGCCTATCAAAACTTCTCAGAATATGAGCTGATATTTGGAGACAGAAGAGTGGAAATAATAGTCCAGGTGCACTCTGATATCAATGTTAATTTTTCAAAGCCTTTAATTTCCCCCCTTTTGTGTTTTTCCTTCACAGTGAATAATGCTTCCTTTCAGGACACTTGATAATGAAAAAGGCTTATTTATTTTCATTTAACGATCATTATTGTCACTAGTAGAATTATCTTAGAAAATATCATACTTTTATCTTCCTGCTTTCATCCTTCTGGAGGTATTAATCTTCAGTGTAGGAAGGATCTCAAATCAGAATCTGCTATATAAATTTGCTAAGCCTCCTCAAAAATGGTTAATAATAAAAATGGAATTATGACAATAAGCAGAAGCATAATCAAACTTTTTTTTTTTTATTTTTCAAAACTAGATAACAGCCTTGTATATTATTTCTATGCTCAGGATTCTGATCTTGACAAAACCAAGGGCTGAAAAAATTTGCAGGAATAAACTACCCGTGGGGGCTGGGGGGTGGGAATAGTGTAACTTTTAAGTTCAGCCTGTTAAAAGCATAGGACAACATACTTAAGGAAAATGTTCCTGGCATGCAATATGTGCATGCCCACACAAATAGTCAATAAATAAAATTAAAAGCTCCCTGATGATCACAGTAAGTTGGCTTTTCTTGGTTTGAGTGTCAATATTACCGTTATCATTGAAGGCTCATTTTTCATATGTAGTTATCTATTAGAAACCTGGCTCTGCATAAATTGGTGACAGCTTAAATGTAATTGAAATAGGTTTGTTGTAATTGTTGTACTTGTTTTCATTTATAGTTAATTTGATTATTATTTATCTGGAAAGATCTGTTTCTACAACTGAGTTAATAATCTCAGAAAAGATTTTTCACCTGAAGCCAACTGCTATGCAAAATGTCTGCAAAACAACTCTTATTTGTATTTTGCAGTGGCTCTAAGGTTATGAAATTTAATTATGTACTTGGAAAGAGAATAAATTCCTTGGACTCTTAAGTTCAGTATGTCAAAAATTAATTTTACAGTGTTTTCAGCATGTGGCATTCAGCCAAAACCTTGAATTGTAGACAAAGAAGAACAATGTTTTTTTGAACCCAGATATTTGGCTATAGCTACCAAAACTAAGTTAATACCATTAGTTCAAAACTAAGTTAATACCATTTTACCTGGGTTTCCCTGAGGCTATTTCTTCTAAGAAGATTGTTCCTTATAATTTCTTTTAGTATTTTTTTCCTTCCCTAATGATTTATATACATCTGAATCCTTATGATTCTCTAGAGATGTCTGACCTTTCTGTGCTAAAAGAAATGGGTCTGTCAGCTTTTTGGTAGGTCTTGACCCTTTTTCAGCACATTAGAGATGTCTAGATGTTATCCCTTCCTGACAACGATAAAATAAGAAAAAGCTTAAGCTCCAAAAACAACATGCGTGTGAAAAAAAATCAGCACAGGACATTTCTAATACTCCTATATTTATTAAATACCAAACCAAACAAACAAAAACTCCCTTGGGAAAAGTCTCTGAGGCTATAAAAATATTTATGGAAATCCTCCCTTCCCCCACAGTTCTCACAGATTTTCATTTAAGGAAGTTTCTAAGTGCTCTGGAATGGGACAGGTATGTTTTTGAGACAGTCTCATTGGGGTGCCACAATAAAAGCAGAATAATTACCTTGTATAGTCTTTAAGATGGATAGCTAATGATTTTGAACCATGTCTTGCACAATGTAAAAAATTTCAACCCTCCCAACATGCCTAGTTACAGCAATACTTACCTTGTACTGCTCATTGTTGATAACAGTATTGTTGGCTTTATTACACAGAGCTCGTAGCAGGGGTTATGATATGAATAGGTAATTATACTTAATCAGAAACTGTGACTCTTAGTAGTATTGAAGACTGCAGAACTAGAATTATTTTAGAACCTTTCACGATAATAATTTTTTTTTCTGAAAAGGGATATATAAATATAAAAGGGGTATATATATATATATACACACATGTACACGTTTGTATAAGTACAAGTACATTTTCATCCTGAAAAATAAAGGTTTTTTATTTTTGCTGAAAGAATTGATTCCCCTGCTTAATCTTTATTCGCAGTACTGCAGGTCATCAGCTATTTAAAAAGAGCTAATATATAACCATACCCACAAATCTCAAGAACAGAAACAAGCTCTTGTTTCCATTATTTTAGATCACTTGTTAATACACTTCATGGAGTTATTTTATTTAGGAAGAAGTGAGATAGTGATTGTCATCTACAATATTCTTATTTATTATCAGCCCAGGAGCAAAAGGATTCCTTTGCTGTCTGTCAACTTTTGTGAGAAGAAAAACAAGAAAATGTCGGTATGTCACTTTTATCTAAATGGCAGAAAATAATTTCTTTGTATTTTCTTCTGAGCTAAGAGAAGGGAGTAGGATCCTGTATGGATTTTTTTGTTTTGTTTTGTATAGTAGGAGCCAATATGTGATAGGATAGACAGGTGGATGGTTTGTAAGGTCAGTTTACAATGACCTCTTTTTATAGGAAGTCTAACTCTAGAGACTCATTACAAACAGATTTTTGTCAAGTCTTGACACTGGTGCTTTGTTGTGAAGATCCGTGTGGCTTTACTCTTAATGCATCCATAATAAGAAAACATAACAAAGGCACATACCAAAGAAAGTAAGCTGTTCTCCAGAAACCATTAATTTTTGATCATAACACCTGACATTTGTTTTTGTGGTACAATATACCAGTTCTTCCAGTGTTTGATTCTACAAAGGCTACCAAGAATCGTTTATTTTTCTTTTCTTTTCCTTCTTTAAAAGAGACTGCCATATTAATCCAGTTGCAATTCAGGGGTAGAAAGTTTCTGTTTTTTTTTTTTTTTTTTCCAAGCTTTTATGGAGTGAAATTAGAAATTTCTTGTAAAAAACATATCAATAATAACATTTGTAAACAAATTGTAAAAATAATATCAGTCATAAACAATCATACATAGGTCACTTGTTCTATTGTTAACTGTTATGACTACTATGACATGACTATCGTGATAAAATTTGTAGCATCTGGATTTAAATTAGAATTAACCTACTACAAACCAAAAACGTGAATTGCCTATGAATTTTGGATTTAAAAAGCATCTCTGTAACTGTTTAACCCGGGAGGCAGCTAAGCACCCCACAGACATTCACTCACTCCTTGCCTCCCAGTGGGATGGGGGGAAAAAGAGAAAAAACAAAAACAAAAAAAAAAGTTAAAACTTATCAAGTGATGCACAATGCAATATCCACCCATGGACTAATGCCCTGCCACCCCCGAGGCAGTGACCTCCCCAATCCCCCCCCCCGAGTTTTTTGTTCATGATGATGCCCTATGGAATGGAATACCAATATGGACAGTTTGGGTCAGCTGTTCTGGGTGTGTTGCTTCCCAGCTTCTTGTGAACCCCCAGCCTCCTCACTTGCAGGACAACATGAGAAGCTGAAAAATCTTGACTTAGTGTAAGCACTGCTCAGCAAAAAGTAAAACATCAGTGTGTTACTAGGTTTATTCTAACCCTAAATCTAAAACACATCACCATACCAGTTACAGTTGTTGTCACGGGCAAAATAGCCTCAGCATATGGAAATTAATATAATTTACTGCCTATTACTAACAGATTTGAGCAGAGAGAAACTACAAGGAAAAAACAAAACAAACAACAACAAAAACAAAACAAAACAAAACAAAACTTCCCACCGTCCACCTTCTTCTTTGTCCTCCTGCCAAGTGGCACAGAGGAACAGGCAATGGGGTCTGCATTCAGTCCCTAATGCTTTATCTCCACTGCTCCTTCATGGTCACTCTCTGCTATTGCCCCTGTGTGGGCTCATCTCCATGGGCTGCAGCATGGAGATCTGCTCCGCTGTGGGACCCATGGGCTGCAGGGGGACAGCCTGCTCCACCAGGGGCCTCTCCACGGGCCACAGGGGAACTGCTGCTGCGTGCCTGGTGCACCTCCTGCCCTCCTGCTGCACTGACCTTGAGGTCTCTGCAGGGCTGGCTCTCACATTTTCTCACTCCTCAATCCCAGCTGCTGTTGCACAGCAGTTTTCTTCCTTTCTTAAATCTGCTCTCCCAGAGGCCCAACCAGCATCATTCACTGGCTCAGCTCTGGCCAGCAGCGGGTCCCTTTTGGAGCTGGCTGCAGCTGGCTCTGATCTGATATGGGGCAGCTGCTGGGCTCTGCTCACAAAGGCCACTCCTGCAACCCCCAGCTATCAAAACCTTGCCATGTAAACCCAATACAGTACCTAGTCGGAAGAGAGTCCCCTGAAAACATATCAGCGAAAGAAAGTTGACTCATTTGTGAACTCTGCATCTTCAGGTAGTGGATTAACACTGGCTTGAAATGCTGTCCAAGAAATTCAGAGTTCCATTATCTGTTAAAATTAAACAAAATTGTAAATATAAAGTTAGGTAACAAGAACATGCCTGACTGAGGAACATTTTTTTCTGAACATGGGAGAAAAAAATATATCAGTACAGTTAGAATCACAGAATCATAGAATATCTGAAGTTGGAAGTGACCCACAAGGATCATATAGTCCAACTTGTGGATCCACACAGCATCACCCCAAAATCAGACCGTGTGTCTGAGAGCATTGTCCAAATGCTTCTTGAACTTGGTGCTGTGACCACTGCCCTGTGGAGTCTGTTCCAGTACCTGACCACCCACTCACTGAAGAATCTTTTCCTGATAATCCATCCTGTACTGCCTCTGTCACAGCTTCAGTCTGTTTTCTTGGGTCCTAAAATTGAATTATTGTGTTTGTAAAATAGAGGACAATAGTAGGAGAACATTTAAAGAAATTACATATAGAGGTGCTGCTACATGTAGAGACCAAATTAACATTTCTGGGCAAGTAGGATCAAAAGACAGAAAAAATCCAGTTGTGCTAATGTGCTAACTCCATTTTTTTTTTTTGAGACAATGATCCTAATATTTCCCTTTGGTTTTCAGTGCTCCCCTGTGTTTGTCTGACATACTTGTTATTTCCCTCAGTCCACATGCAGCTCATAATTTTCTTCCATTTCAATGTGCTGCTGAATCATTCACTAACTCAGTAGATATGGAGTCATCTGAAGACTATGTTGGCTGGCACCTTTACTTATACTGCAGCTATGAAGTCACTATTCTGTTGAACACCTTCTCTACAATTTGCATAAGCTTAGTTTAGTGGGATGTAGTTAAGCTTAGCTGGTCAGTATTCAGCAGAAAAGTTTGAGTTCAGCAGTGACAGGTGAAAGAATGGTTTTACAAAACCAATGTGTTCATTAAAAATAGATATGTTCAAAAGTTGTCAAGATTTTTTTTTCTATTTTTTTTTAAAGTAATTCTCCGATATATTATTTTGACATGCTAAATCAGAAAATTGAATATATACCTGTTTGTGAAATTTATGAAAGTACCTGAAACTAAATAGTGCCTTGGAGTTCCCATACGTGGGGATTGGCTGAAACTTTGTCTGAAATTGGAAACCAGGCCCACATATTCAGAGACAGTAATTGTGTCAGCAAATTCATTAAGTATTACAACTGTCACCTCAAATTGAAAGCAGAAAAGTACATTGATTTTAGGTTTTAGGCAAGGACAATCAGATGCTTGGCTCTTATTGTTGTTATTAGGCCTTTGCACATTGCTTTCTAAATACACCCACCTGAATGTTTCCCTAAGTTTTCTTCTGTTTCCTAAAAATAATACACTGTCCTTTATCCATATTAATTTATTCTAAATACTTTTCAATTGTTTGCTAATCAGGATATTAACTTAACTTACTAAAAATAAAAACACGTCAAGGGAGATTTAGCAGATGATAAAGTTACCATTTTCAATTAGGAAAAAAAAAAAAGGTTTTGTTTAAAGCAGTCATTATGCAAATCTACCACAGGAATATGCTGAAGATATGAAACATTATGTGATACAATGAATTGTTTTCACTATTTTATCAGTTAAATTTAGTATTGGATTTACACATCACTGATTTGTCAACATCATAAACTGTATAATAGTACTAATCATACTGATTTTATGATGGTATGACTTAGAAAAAGGAATATGTTGGATTTCTAATTAAAAAAAAAAAAAAAAAAAAAGACCTTGTTGCATTCCCAGTGGGAATTATATTAGGACATCTTGAAACTAAGTACACCCAGATAATTACTGTATAAAAGTTCCTAAACAGCCTTGATAATCTTATCATCGTGTCAGCAATTCGCTTGATTCAGTATTGCCATAACCCAGTCTTTCTAATTTATATGTATTGAGGCTTCATCTACAAAAATGTAACCTTTGTTATAACCAGCATTTTAATCTAGAGCCTAATTTGTTTATCTTCATCTTGTTTTGTATGCATAATATACTTTACTACACTTACTGAAATAATAACAGAACTTTAAAGCCAATTGCTAAAATACCAACATTTTTAATCTAGTTTACATCACTAAATGTCTATTGAATTCAGCTTGGGAACTGCAAGAAAAATGTCTCTAGATATAGAGTACAGTGGGGCGGAGACCTTCATTTTACAGTAGAATTGCACACAGAATCTGGATAGCTGGACATTACTGTTAGATATGAATTTTAATTATTCTGTTGAGATGAGGGACTAGACTATCTGTTACAATTTCAGCTACTGATTGAATCTCTCTCCTGTATTTTAAAAGTTTGAATTTCAAAGGTCAGCATAAATCCATAATGAAACTACCAGTAGAAGACACCACAAATGGAGTCATCAGGCTTTGACTGTTTCTTTATACAATTAATTTTACTATTGATTTTTACCATTAATTTACTATAAATTTACTATTTTGTTTAAATAGTACAAACTTAAAATATATTTACACAAGCATTACTAAATTACACCTTTGACTGGAGGTATTGGAATGTTGTTTTTTTTTTTTTTTTTCACTGGTCCAGTTGGATGGCCTACGTGCCCAAGAATTTGGACATCCTATCTAGGAAAGCTATGGTAACAAAATTTGAAAATCTTGAAGCTTGCTTTTGTCAAAAAGTGATTCTTTCGGCACATATTGTAGGTATGGAAGTTACATTATTGTTCTTTCTGCAAAGCTCAGAATACTTGAAAAGCACTTTTAAACAGTTCTTCAGAATAGAAAATTAAAGATTTTTTCTTTGCCCGTCTCATTTAAAATTATTTTAGCAGAGCATTTGAAACACAAATTAGGGCATTACTTAATAAAATATTACGTATAAATGTAACTTAAATGATAAATATAACTATAATAAATGCAAAATTTATAAAATATCTTTTTTTTAATTAAAATGTTCATTTTTAATGATGTTCTACAATTTTGATGCTATTGGTATATTCTTTATTTTCTTGCTTTGCCTTTATTTATTTATTTATTACAAATAGCTGTCATGCTTTAAAAATTTAACAGATTACTATTCATGCCAAATCTTTGTTAAAATGCAGTTGAGGATTTTGTAAGACTTAGCATGTATATATTAACATATATACATTGATATTTTTTTTCTTTCATTCATTCATTAAGAAAAAAAAAAAAAAGCCCATGGAGCTCATTGTGCCAGAAGAAATTAAGGGTTCAGAAACATAAGGATGAATAATCAAGGCCAAAGTCAAAGAAGGATTGTTTCTTTGAGTGGCGCAGTTGGCTTGTTCATTTGTGTTTGAAACTATTGCATGAGCTGAAGAAGTTTCTGTCTGGGAAAGTGCATCATCCCTTAGAGACTTACAGAGGGAGGAGGCAAAAGTTTTCTCTGTTATCACCAGCAACATTTGCACTGCCTGCCTGGACTTTTTTAAACAAACAAAAAACATGCTCCTCTTTGCACAATTCTTAACCAGGTCTGACTGCAGTATAGATTACCTCAGTCTCATCGCTGAAGACTCAGAGTTTCTGTAAATGGAAAAACTTAATCATTTTGCTAGTATATCAGCTGATTAATTCTAGGTCTGATATTGTCTCAAGTTCTGTCAAGCTAACACCTCTGTGGTTTCCTCCATCTTTATCAATACTAAGTCACTACTGATTAAAATAACAAATTCTGTCAGGCTCAAATTGACTGCTTTGCCTAAAAATGTCACTTTAGCCCGTCACTCAATGACAGGATAGTTAGAAAAAAATCTTGACAATGGATGTTATTTTTTTATCGTTATTTCAAGTTTATTGATAAATGCTGAAGGTAAACTGTAGTACACTGACATTTCCTATTTATTATTATGGCAGTATTCATTTCAGGACCCAAACACTTTGAAAAAATACAGGTTTTAAAACTGATATATATTACAGATAAATTGTAGAATGAAATATTTCTATAGAGTTTGAATGTCTTCAGACTAAGGAGACCAACATAAAATGAAAGAAGTATTCTTTTAACGGACTTTGGATTAAAAACACAAGCTTATAGAAAGTTGATGAGCTTGCATATTAATTAATACATTTATATTAACATGCTAGCTACTCAGCACTGACTTTCTAGAAACACTTCATGGGATCTAAGACTAAGGAGACAGTGTTGAAAGCAGTGGGGTTCCCAGCAATCTAATGAGTTCACCACCATCCTTGCTAACATGCAGGCACTGTCAGACTGTTCTGGACATGCAGTAAGTAGCCTCAGCTAAAGCTTCCAACAGATAAGTAGAATCATAGAGTAATACCCTGAGTTGGAAGGGACCCACAAGGATCATCAATTCCTACTCCTGTCTCCACGCAGGACCACCTGAAAATCAGACAGTATGTTTGAGAGCATTGTCCATACGTTTCTTGCACTCCAGTATGCTCAGTGCTGTGAACCCTTCCCTGGGGAGCCTGTCCCAGTGCCCTACCACCCTCTGGGTGAAGAACCTTTCCCTGACACCCAGGCTGACCCTCCCCTGTCCCAGCTCCATGATGTTCCCTCGGGTCCTGGCTCTGTCCCCAGAGAGCAGAGCTCAGCGCCTGCCCCTCTGCTCCCCTCGTGAGGAAGCTGCAGGCTGCCTTGAGGCCTCCCCTCAGCCTCCTCTGCTCTGGGCTGAACAAACCAAGGGACCTCAGCTGCTCTTCATATGTCTTGTTCTCTAGACCCTTCACCATCATTTTAGCCCTCCTTTGGACACTATTAGTTTTATGTCCTTCCTATGCTGCAGCACCCAAAACTGACCCAAAATCATAGTATCTTATACCATTTGCTTGCAAATTTCTGTCCGTGTTTTTCACAGAGGTGTTTCACATGTTTCAAAAGCATTCTTCATGGGATCAGGGCTATCCAGACAATGTCAGCATATGTTGTTATGCTGGAGCAGGAAGAAGATGCTCACTATACAGTTCCTGAAAGAACTTTATCTTTAAAGTACATTTGTTCTTCATGAAAAAATGTCCAAACCACAGTTAGTATCAAAAAATGGGAGAACTGACGACGGAACAGGTGAATTTTTCATGGATAAGCAAGCTCCAAGGGCAGTGTACTAGGAGCTAAATGGAATGATTTCACTGAAGTATGTGATACAGGAATATGGAAAGAAGAAATATGTAACAAGGTCAATTAACTGTGCTGCCAGGTTGCTATATCTGATTTATTTGTATGAGTGAAATGACCATTTTTAAAGATTCCTTCATAGAGGTAATAAGATTGAAGGAAACAAATAGGTTATGTTAAATGAATCTAGCCGCTATTCTTTGTAAAACCTTCTGTTGCACAGAACTAAGCTATTGCCTAGACAACCTGCAAATAAGTAAATCCCCAAACCCTTTCCAAAGCCATTAAATAAATAAATAAATACATACATACATACATACAAGCAAAACCTACTTCTTAGTCAAAGAAATCTCTCCGTTCTTCAAATGGAAAGATTATGTACATATTACAGGCTGCCTTGGTGAGTTGAAAGGAATTATAGACCTTTTCTGTGTTGTTGAAGGAAATATAATGTCACTTGATCTTTCTTGGGATGACTTGTTCCTTGGTCTACAAATGTCCCTTTTTGACCTTAGAATTTTAAACAAAGTTGGCACTCTCATTATTACGTTAATGTATGTCTGCATCATTTTTCAGTAATGTTGTTGCTATCATTTAGGAAAGCTGGATGTTTTGTCTGGCTTCCCCACAAAAGATAATACAAATCCATTTAAATACACATGGAATCATTCCAGCTAGCTATCTACTCTGGGTATCAACTCTGGGTAATTTTCCATATCAAGGACACATATTAATTCAGAGTGGGGACTATGAAAATCAGTGCTAATAAGCCTTCTGGTGAACATAAATTTTCTTATTAGCAAATAAATGGAACTCGGTTCATTATAAAATTTTATATCCTCTGATGTATAGATGTATTTACCACAATATGTTTTGGGGAGTCAACATTATACTTAGAGCCAATCTGCCTTTACACCAATCTGTACTGAATTTGCCTACTACACACAATCCTTCTCCATTTGTCTTTCTGCATGTCTTCATAAAGCACCCTGCTCTGCTTCCATAGCAACTGCTATTGTTTGGGACCGTATCTCTACACAGTCAAAAGGCACCTTGATTTACATAGGCCTTTCAGAGTAACCAATAGGAAAATAATTTTTTATATGTTAAATTCCATTGACATGGAAGAATGAAACAAAACTGCTGGGACTGTAAGCGAAGGAGCCTGTGCCAGACAGAGAGGTTTTGTGCCTTCCATCTTGATCCAAATCTAGCAGGAACATTCTGAACACAAAATCAAAGAAGCAGCAGAATTTTTTTCAGCAGCATATTGGTCAGTGTTAACTGGAGAGTAAATAGCAAATTTTGTCAAGCTGTAATTGATAATGAAAAGAAGTTTCAATATTTGAGGTAAAATAGCTGGATTTCAGGCTATTACTACATATTTACCCTTTCTGCTTATCCCCTATCTAATTCAAGGTATTTCTTCCTATTTTAGTCCCAGCCTGCATTATTGAAGAAGCTTTGAAAGTAGGCTTTACTGAATGTAATAACAATTTGGGGTAAGCTGGAAGCAGGGATGCACAGCAAAACAGTAGAAAGACTATTGACTTCTGTGTGTGGGTAAAAGAAAAATTGTCAATGGCTCTGGGAAAAGGGAATTTGAAAATATTATATTAATATTTCCATTTTCTCACCAACAGTTTTGTTGGTTCTGCAGCCAAGAGAGACACAGGTATTTTTGTCTTGCATGTAATGGAGGCTACAAATTCGGGTGAACTGGAACCTTTTCATACAGATGGTCATGCATGTCCTCATTCTCAGTATTTTGGCAAACTTGATTGGGATAGCAATAACCAGCAGGCAAATTTAAGCTGGAAGTGGAAGAGAGATAGCAAAAAATGTATGGCATACATTCAGGTTTTGCCATCATTTTTTAAAAATTTGATGCCTTTTATATCACCATCCGTGTTCACTCAAAATTTAAGAAATGTATCCCTTATCTTCAGAATGTATCTTCAGAATACAGAATGTGCCTTCAGAATGTCCAGCTATTAGCATCTATTGAAAACTTCTGTTTATTTTTTACAGTTGTTGATTTGTAGGCCCTCTGAAGTAATTTCTCAAACAGCTGTGTCATTATAGGTCCTAACTTCTTTGAAGCACACTGACCTTGCAGCCTGAAATTCAATTTAGACTGCTAGACTTGAAGCATCAGTGTGCACAAGGAATTTGAGCCAATTTAAAAGAATTTAATTTTAGATCAAAATGAATGAGATATATCAATATTAGCCACCCTTAAGCCAATTTAAGAGCATCTACACCAGTGATTTAACTAGTTTAAATCAATTTAGGAATTGATTTAACTAAATTGTTACATGTTCTTTCTTAAAAGGGAGGACAAGTTATGTGGGTTTTATATGGAGAAGCTCTAAGCACCCATTCAAAACACCAGGGATTTCAAATGTTATTAGTGTAAGCAGATGCCCTCCAAGAACTATTATCAGGATTAGAACTATAGTATGATGTCTGGAGAATGTGCACAAATACCAGGTGCAGGAGAAACTGAGTAGCACTAATATCATTATATAGGTACATCTCTCTCTGTAATGAAAGCAATTTCAGATTCACAGATCTGAAACTACTGGGTCTTGCAAACCTGTCAAATTAAGGAAAGGACTGTAATGCTGTTATGATGCTAGTGATGATGGATATGGCAGAGAATGTACCATAAATTAAAAAGCATCAGGCAGATTGATTCTCTGTTTTCTTTATCCTTGAACTGATGAAATACAAAATTTTCACAGGTACGTTACCAGTGCCCCTGAAGCCCATGTTAGTGTCAGAAATAATCCAGCACTTATTCAGTGTCTCTTCAGTGCTTGCCTCTCTGCTAACAACAGTAGGCAGAGTGTCAATTAACACCACAGCCAGCAGACAGCTCTTCACCAGGAATGAGACGCTCCTTCCTTTGGTAACACCTAATTGTAAAGCAGTCATCTGCCACTACACAAGAAGAGGTCTGAATGGATATTTGGGTTTCACTTAAGCCACAGTACCCAGCACAGAAAACCATAATAAATAAATAAATAATAATAATAATAATAATAATAATAATAAAAAACCTATTTATGTGTCTCTGTGTGTATGCACATTTGTGTATAATGCATGCCAGTACTTACCAGACCTCTAAACTTTTTCTTCTTTTTTTCCTTCTAAAAAAATCTGTTACAAAGATGTCACCCTGTGAAGTAATTTTTCATCATTGACTTTATATTTTCACACTCATTTTCACTATTGAAGAGCATTTAAGCAAGCATGAAAAATTGAGACCTGAATATTTCAATAGCTGCCATTAAAGTGAAGATGGATGCTTGAAATGTAAAGACTTGTCACAGAGTACTAATTAATGCCCTAGAAATCTGTAACTCTATAAATCCTTAGCTATAATCCACAAGTTATAGAAAAGGACAGAAATGTAGTCTATTCATATTAAGATTAAGGAAAGCAGTTTTCTTAATGGTCTAAACAAAACCCACTATTATATCAAGTGAAATCTCACTTCGAGAAATTTCAAGTGTAGGGGGTGCAGGTGCCCAGGTGCTGGAAGTGAGAGGCTGCAGGGCTCCTCTGTGAGGAGAGGTCACAGCACAGCTGGAGGAGAAGGAAGAGGAGGAAGAGGAAGAGAAGCGTGAGGAGGAGGAGGTGCTCCAGGTGATGGAGCACAGATTCCCCTACAGGCTGTGGAGAAGACCATGGTGAAGCAAGTTGTCCACCTGCAGCCTGTGGAGCACCCAGAATGGAACAGGAGAGAAGTGTAAGGAGGAAGGAGTAACAGAGAGGAGCTGTTATGGACTGATTGCAGCTTCTATTCCCCATCTACCTGTGCCACTTGTGAAGAGGAGGTAGGGGTGTTGGGAATGAAGGAGTAAACTTGAGCCTGGGAAGAAGGAGGGGGTGAGGGGAAAGGAGATTTTATTGTTGTTGTTTTCCTCTTTGTTTCTCACCATCCTACTTAATTTTAACTGGCCATAAAATAAATTCATTTTCCCTCAGGTCTGTTTTGCCTGTGATGATAATTGGTAAGCGAGCGACCTGCCTTTATCACAACCCCTTTTTCATCTTATTTTGTCAACCTTTCCTGTTGAGAAGGGGGAGTGAGAGAATAGTAGGGTGGGCATCTGGCAGCCAGAGAAGGTCAACTCAGCACATCAAGGTCAATTATAAAAACATGGACTACGTATGTTCTAGAAAGACAAAAATGTGATAAGTTTTCCTTCAGTAGAGGTTCTGAAACTTTGTGGTGGTTATCAAAACAACCATGCTTTAAAATGATCCACTGTTCTTTGGCTTATAAGGGTTGTCAGGACAGAATAAGAACATGAGTGTTTTTCATGAGCAGTGTTCCTCAGGAGTCTAGTGGGACCAGCGCTGTTTAATGGTTTTGTTGGTGACATGGACAGTGGAATGGAGTGCACCCTCAACAAGTTTGTCAATAACACCAAGCTGTGTGATGCGGTCAACAAGCTGGAGGGAAAGGAGGGATGCCATCCAGAGTGACCTTGACAGGCTTGACAGGTGGGTTGGTGAGAACTTCATGAAGTTCAACAAGGTGAAGTGAAAGGTCCTGCATCTGGATCAGGGCAATCCCAAGCACTAATGGCTGTGCAGGCTGGGTGGACAATGCTTGAGAGCATCCCTGAGGAGAAGGAGCTGGGGCTGTTGGTGGATGAGAAGCTCAACATGAGCCAGCAATGTACACTTGCAGCCCAGAAAGCTAACTGTATCCTAAGTTTCATCAACAGAAACACAGCCAGCAGGTCAAGGAAGGTGATTCTCCCCCTCTACTCTGCTTTCGTGAGACCCCGCCTGGAGTACTGTGTTCAGCTCTGGGGCCCTGGGTTTCACAGATCAGTTCTTTGACAAACCTATGTTTTTAATTGTCCGTGATTACCTTGATTACCTATATTATTTTCCCCTGACAAGAAAATGCCTTTTTGCCCTCATGTTTTTATTCATTTTTCATTAATTTTATATGGTTGAAGAATCTTTTTTGCTTTAAAATCTTTTCCAATACTGAATTCAGATTGTCCTTAGGGAATTATTACTGACCACTAAGACCAACTTTCTCTTCTCAGGCTGTTTGTTTGTTTGTTCTATTTTCTTATCCTTTTTAGGCTCAGTATATTTTTCTGAGATGCTTATTTACCATTCAGGTCTGAATTCTATTACTGTAGGAGAGACATGTTCCAGAAGTTGTGCTCCAGATACTTCTAAATAAAAATAAAAATCAACATCCTAGCATTCTAGTCCAGATGACTTTGACTAATTTGTTTAACTTATAAGAACTCACTATTTGAATTTAAAAATAAATTATATTTTTTGGTCTATCTCACATTGTTTTCTTTTTGCTCAAGGCAAGATTATTTCCCTAGTAACAAGTTTTTGTGGTATTGATGATACTTCTCCAAGCCGAGTAGAAATAGCATCCACTCTACTTAATTCTTTGATATTCTGTAAAGAAATCTGTTGGATGCTGTACTCCAAAGTTATCTAAGCCTTGTCATAATTAAATTAGCATAAGAAAAAAATAGAAAATTACTTATCAACATATCTGTCAAGAACACAGGAATTACTGTAATTAAACTGAACAATTCTGAAAGGGATCTGAGAACTCCATGTTTCAGATTTCAGCATTTTTTGTGTTGTTGTTGTGATACCATGATACAATGTATTGTGTTTTAGGAAAGTTATTGGGCTTGGAAAGAGCACCAATTTCGTGGTACTAGGGTATTTGTTCTGTCCATCTGGTGTGCACAGGGAAAGCTACCCACCCTACTTCCACCCCTGCCTTCCTGACAACAGAAACACACCAACTTTTATTGCAAAGCCAGAGCAACAGGTCTGACTTACTGTCTTCTTCCTGCAGCAGTGAGCCAATGGAAGGTAGCCTGATGGGAACCCCCGTTTGGACCTGCTCAGAGGATTTCTACTCTTTAGTACCCCTTTTCTTGTCATTTGGCCCTCCTTTTCACCACCCTTATTCCTCCCTTTCTCCACCACAGTCTTCTCCCAAATAAACAACCCACCCCTAATTACTTTTTATCTGCTACTGCCCATTTTGCCACACACAATAACCCAATTTAGTATTTTTGATTCGTTTACATAGTTAATGTTGGCCTTATGGTATTGTCATCTCCTCAAAGTACCCATGAGGCTTGGTCCCTGCAATCAGCTGTGAGATGCCACAAACTGCTTGGCACTATCCTTAATTCTTGTCTGAAGCTCACGTTGTTGGCTGTCATGTCCAGCAGTTCCTCAGGACCAGAGGTTTTTGTGTCCCATTTAGTTACTGTAACCATAGACCAGTGACCTAATCCTTTTCCTGCAGCCTTAAAAATATTGAAGAGATCTTATTCCATAAACATACTAGAATGTCACTTCTGCACTTTTTTTTTTCTTTTTTTTCTTTTTTTCTTTTTTTTTCATAATGTATTATTGCTGGCTGTCAATAGGGTTAAGTTTCTTTTAGTTGCATATGTGATCCAGCATGTTAATTGCATCTAACATAAAAATGAATGAAGCATGATTAGATAGCAAATAAGATAAATTAATCCTGTATTATTATTTTTTTTTTTTTAAGTGGATTCCTCCTCCTCAATGTCACGGTATGGTTTCTTACCACTAATGCTGCATTTATCATATTTCATCTTACAGACTATAGTCATCTGTCTTTTTACATTCATGCACTTGAGTGCTAGAATATTCACACTTGGTGTTGATAACAGTGCCTGTGACTTGAAAAATAGAGACTTCAAAACATACCAGGATTTGGTGAAGTCAGTGAAGTGTTCTGAGACTTTCTGATAAGTTTCTAATTTTATTTAAATCTTAAAAACTTATAATACCAAAAAAAAAGTTATCTAGGAGAAAATAATTATTTCATACATGCTTGCACAATGTAGTACACACTTTATTAGAAAAGTGTAGTTCATTAAGTGTCCCTTCATCCAAATGATGTTATAGTGCTAGGGATTTAAGGAAAAAGCATTAGAGATGTGCAATTCTGTTTGCTATTTTATATTTTTAAAGGGGGAAAAATCCATAATCTTATGCAGATCCAAATGTCTTATATTACTAATAAGAGCATATAAACAGTAAATTGCTGTTAAATTGTGTCAGGCTTACTGTGTCAACCAAAAAATCAAAAGAATATGACAGATGTCCCTTGAGTTTCTCTTTCAGAAAATCAAGTCTTTGACACAATTTCTCTAAAAAAATCTCGATCTCTGAGACCTTTTCACTTGTTTGATATTAATCAGATATTGTGCCATGCATTAGAAGTTCAAATATTGAGAAAGTACCATTCTGGTAGTCTTTTTTCCACAGATATTAAGTTCACCATGATAAATGAATGAACTTAAGCAGTGAGTCTATAGTATCAATGATAAGTCTTTTTGATAACTTAATAGTGAATTGGAAACATGAGCTTCCCACAGGCAGCAGCTCTTCAAGAACTGCTCCAGTACAGGTCCATACCATCCATCAGGAATGAACAGTTCCAACATGTGTTCCCCATGGGCAGCAGCTGTCCCCAGATCCACCTGCTCCACTGGGGGCTCCTCCACGGGCTGCAGCGTGGAGATCTGCTCCATGTGGGACCCATGGGCTGCAAGGGAACAGCCTGCTCCACCAGGGGCCTCTCCACAGGCTGCAGGGGAACATCTGCTTTGTGCCTGGAGCACCTCCTGCCCTCCTTCTGCACTGACCTTGGGGGCTGCTGGGATGGTTCTCTCACATTTTCTCACTCCTCTCTCCCAGCTGCTGTTGCACAGCATTTTATTTTATTTTATTTTATTTTATTTTATTTTATTTTATTTTATTTTATTTTATTTTATTTTATTTTATTATTATTTTATTTTATTTTATTTTATTTTATTTTATTTATTTTATTTTATTTTATTATTTTATTTTATTATTTTATTTTATTTAATTTAATTTTATTTTATTTTATTTTATTTTATTTTATTTTATTTTATTTTATTTTATTTTATTTTATTTTATTTTATTATTTTATTATTTTATTTTAATTTTAATTTTATTTTATTTTATTCCCCCCCCCCCCCCCCCTTCCTTAAATCTGCTCTCCCAGAGGCCCAACCAGTGTCTCTCCCTGGCTTGGCTCTGGCCGGTGGTGGGTCCATTTGGAGCCCTCTAGAGCTGGCTGTGATCTGACATGGGTCAGCTGCTGGGCTCTGCTCACAGAAGCCACCCCTGCAGCCCCCCGCTACCAAAACATTTCTGTGTAAACCCAATACAAGTCACAACAATGTTAGCTTGTCAAATATATACATTTTTAGTATCACAGTATTTCTTTCTCTTCGTAGCACCTTCCCTTGACCAAGCTGGTATGAGACTATTTCTGCTATTATTCACCCATTTAGCAAACACATTTGAAATACATTGACTTTGAATTTTTAGATGTCCTTCAACACAGTCATTTTATTTATTTATTTTAGTGCACTTTTTTCCTCTGATAAGGATTCTTAAAATTTTTCTTGAATAGAAAAGTTCAGACACCTAATCGTGCAATTCCTCTGACACATATTCTGAAATAAGCCACCTGGGAGTGTGTTTGAAGCTGATGCTTTGATGTGTCATTCATTTTCTTCCATGGTTAGCTGTAATTGCTTGGAGGTCACTGTATTTTTTCCTTACTCTACTTTCCTGTAAATTCATTTCATGCCTGTGGAGTCCCATCTTATCACTGAACTGGTAGAAAAAAGTGAACAAGGTAAACGATGGCTATTGTAATGACAAGAACAACAACAACAACAACTTGTCTAATGCTGACATTTTAATGGTTATTAATGATTCATATTGTACAGTAGTTGGATAACAGGTATATTGAATTTCTTTCATTTTACTTTGCCTTCAATCTCTTCAGAGCCTCTTGATTTATTTTGTATAAATATCAGTATTCCAATAAAAGGGTTTTATTAACATCTATTCTTGGTCAATGTAATTATGTGGGAAATGGGCAACTAAAAAGCCAAATCAGTTCATTGTCCCAATGTAAGAGACAGACGCTAACTGCATACTCAGCTGTGATTAGCTTGAAAACAGAAATTGATTTAAGGAAATGTTCTGATCTATTATTATTCATTTCCACTTGATGCTAATAATGAGATAAACGTCAGCAAGGCATGAGTAATGAACTGCATGGGAGACTTAAGCTGGAAATCAGGAGACCCAGGTTCAGGTCTCTGATGCAACTTTTACATAAACCAAGGGATTAAAGAACTGAAAAATTACGTCCTATTTTCAAAATCAACACTCTAGTTTATTTTTTGCTGGTTTTGTTGTTGCTCTGGTGGTATTCCTTTCTCCAGTTTTACTAAGAGTTTCATCCTGGATCTGGTGAAGATATGATGATTTTTGTTAGCATTTTTATTCTAAAAGACAACAGCATTTTTCCTGTTTTCCAACAGCACTGCTATTCACTCCAAAATTATGTCTAAAAGCCAAAGTCATATAAATGAATAATTTTCAATATGTCATCCCAGCTACACCTGTTGTCATTAAGATATAATTTCTGAACTACTTTATTAATAAACATTATTAAGAACGTTTTCAAGTTTACAGCCAACTTAAATGACAACAGAATTTTCTCCACTATTTCAAGACAACAAAAGAAATTTCAGATTTAGCAGGTGGAGATGTTTCATTCTGGGATCTGCACCTCATTCCAAACATACAGGATTTTTTATTCTCTCGAGTCCAATATGAGCAGATAGATTCAAACATTCAGTATTAGTTTCCTCTCACTAATCTATTTTTTGTCAAATACAGTCAAGGAGACCACAGAGCTACCTCAGGTGCTCTCTCACATTGGCACATTGACCACACGTTCTCAAAGTGACAAAGTTCCAAAGCTAAACAACAACTGTTCTTCTGGCCTTTTCTACCCTTGATATCATTTCAGAACATTCTGCATAATGGGTGATAAATCTCTTACCGGCCAAATTGGTATTGCAAATTAATTTTTCTTGTAGAGAAGAACCAAGATTGTTCTTTTCTTCTGTATCCCATCATCTGTGATAATGGTAGTATTTTTTGAAACAGCATCCACTTTTTTTTTCTCTTCATAAGACATGCATGCACTAACTGTACAGTGTAGATTTAACAGAGATAAACCATGCAGTGTCTCAGAATTGTTCTAAGGCAAGAAAACAAAGTTTTAATTATATAGGATATATATGTATATTCTGACTGCTTTATGCTTTTCCAAAGGTGATATAAAGACTAAATATAAAAATATATATATAATATAAACTTTTTTTTGGTGATATGCAAAATTCTGAAACTCAGTATCAACTGAGTGAGTCTGGTTATAATTCTCTTTACAAGTATTTAAAATTTGATTTGCATTAATAACAAATAAGCTATCCTACAATTATTTCACTCTACCTTACTTGTCTTTATATAATATGCTTTACTCTGTTTTTTTTTTGTTTGTTCCTTTCCCTCTTTCCCTCTTTCCCTTTTTTCTTTTTCTTTTTTTTTTTTTTTTCTTTTTCTGCCAAGCACAGAATGCTTGCTTTTTCTACTGGTAAAAATAGAGTCTCTTAGTTCTATACTGAAAGAAGGTGTCTTATTTGAATGGAGGTCATTTATTTTGTTTTTTTCCTTTTAGTAAGTCATTCTTATATAGAAAGCGTGTTATTCTAACAACAGAAGAATTTGATAGTATCTATGTTATGACCTTGACTTGCATTCATGAACCGATTGTAACTCTGCTAATATTATTGTGAAGCTTGAAGTGGGGATGCTTTGATTTCAGGTGGAAAAATTTTGTGACACAAAAGAATCACATGTTCCATGAGAGACTATAGCATGTCTTGGTGAACAGGTCATCTCCGTAGGATGATAGAGTTAATGAGAGAATAAAACAACCCCTGCTTTTACCAAATTTCTAGAGATATCAAGATGCAATTAAAATAAACATTCTACAGTCTTGACACTTCCCTTATAATGTTATAGAACACAAAGAGCATATAAATTTGAATTCTGTTTGAAAGACCCATGCTCCAGACCTATTTTCTCAGTTTTTATTATTTCATTTGTCATTTAATGTAATTAGAATAACCTGGCCTAACATAATCTACCTTCCAGAGTGTATTACAAATTAGTAACTGCACCTATATGTATGCATGGAAACCTCAGAACTACAATAGTCAATTTATTTTACAAATGTTCTAATCACTGCACTAACCTCAGTAAAAATCACATATTACTTTTATAATCAAGTGACTTTCACTCATTTATCTGGATATGGATTTAAATACTTATATTTAGGAAACTAATTTTGAAACTGTTGGTACCCATCCTCAAGTATTTAATTTTGAAAGCAGTAAATTGGGAATAGAATGTGGTCCATTTTCTGACATATAAAAATTTTTGATGCCTAGCAGCATTAAGATAAATAATCTCCAGTATTTGTTTTTCAGTCTAAATTTGATGCTTAAGTATATTCCGAATATGAAGTAATTGTTAATATTTCTTAATTGAAGCTATTGCATTAAATGAAGATTTGATGGTATCTGAGTTTTCAGTATTAAAGTGAAACAATTTTCTTTGCAGGAAGATGAGCATGTTTTTACAGAATGATTTATTATTATACAGCATTATTAAAACATGATGGATTCCATAATCATGTTAGCTGATATGTTTACAACATACATATCCTGTCTGCAGAGCCGGAATGCAGTTTTTTGAGAGTTGTATTTGAACTGACGTTATTTATCATAATTAAATTTTCTTGTGTATTTACACTGTCTGTGGTAAGGAATGCCCACTCATTTTGCCTAGAGTGTTATCTGAACTAACTGTAAAAGCTGCACAGTCTCCCTAGATCATAAAGGATTCAATGTCTCACACTTTGCTTCAGGAAAGCATCATCACCCTCTGGAATGTTATAGGTTCCTCAGGGACTTTTTGTGGAGCATTGTGGACAGGTTAGTAGCTGAATCAGACTGAATTAGAAACAATCAGACATTTCTTAGTCTGTCTTCCCATTGACTCTGTAGCTGTTTTTCCTGTACAAAATCCAAATCTTTGCACAAGAAAAGGTGTGAAATTTGTCTGGTTACACCAATGCATAAATCCACTCCTTGTCTGCTTTTTCTAAGGCCAGTAATTTTTTATTTTTTATTTTTAATTAAAATAATCTCATTTTTATCCCAAACAAATAAATTATAAATGCATTTTCATTTGCTACTCATCATGAGAAATGAAAGTGAAAGATTGGACTATTCTGTCATGGAAGCATGCTGGGTTGTTTTTTGTTTGATTTTTGTTTGCTTACTTGCTTTTTTACTATTGGTGAAGGTATTTCATGCTTCCTTGCTATTTTGTTATTCCACCTGTGTTTGTTAACTGGGTTATATTTGCAAAGTGGTCTATGGTATCCAGCTGACAGACTCTGTTAAGAATTTGTGTGTTCCTTCTAAATTTAAACTGTAATACAGAGAAAATTCTGACTTTTACATTGCTTCTAGTTTCTTCCACTCAAGCTATACAGCCTTTTCTTGTTTATGTTAGAAACTTTGATTTGGTCTATAAAAACTATCATTTAGAGTTATAATATAACTAATACTACTGATGTTATAAAATAACGAACAATGAATGCCAATTGACCAAGCAAATTTAGGGTAACTTGTTTACATCTGAACTGAGGTAAAATCCTGGAATAAACAAGGGCCTTTCCATTGTGTTTGTGGTGTATCATTAGTTAATTGCACAAATCTGTTTTGATGCATGTTGTTGTGACTTTGAAAAGTATATACTAGTGCTACTCTTAACTGCTGGATCACTGTAATCAGGCAACTTTTGTTTTCAAAACTCATGCCTCCAAAACAACTCCATTATTATACAGAAGAAAATCTATACTGGGATCTGAGTCAAATGAAAACTGTTTTTATATGTCTGGGGGTTGAACGATTGCCCCAATCCAATACAGTAGTAAGCTTTAAGAAATAATGCTTATTAACTGATTTTTTTTTCTAGAACACTTTGTTCTTTCATTACCACTTCTGAAGCATGGCAATGGTCTGGTTCTTTATTTCTAGAGCTGTAAAACATACAGACAATAGATGCAATTACCTAGTTTCTTTAGAGCTAAACATTCCTGCTTTCTATAAAGCTACACAGCATCAAGAAATATGACTGCTGTTTCAAAGCTGGACATTTTCACTGAGAAGGCATTGGAAAAAAACACTCTGTTTCAATACAAATGTATAGAGGTGGGTTAAGGAAACCAACAGAAGAATGATGAGTGGGAGAACTTGAGCATGCTGGGGGAAAGAAGGGAGGGAGGGAGCAGGATTAATAAGGTAAGCCAAAGAACAAGAAGTGTTTTATTTTACTTTATCAATATAAAGTCATCATTACCAAGTTCTAGTGGAAGTAAGAGAAGTGTTAAAACAATTTGATGATATCTTGAATTAGCTCCATTAAGATAGAGCAAAAGGATTTTAAACTGTCACTATCAGCATGCTCAGGCAGTGTGATAACTCACTTGAAGATGCTGTTTTTTATTTTTATTTTTTTATAACTGAGAATGCTGTATGTCAACTATAACACTACTTTCAGTCACTGTCATACACTCAGAAGCTATAGCTGCAGTGTGATTTGCAGAAGCAGCGGAAATGGCTGCTGTCACTTCAGAACAGATGAGGAACAAAATCTGCCATGAGCCTCGAGAACTTAATATATCACTAAAGACAGTTAATTTAGCAGCCATGACCCACGTAGGCAACAGAATTAATAGCAAATCTGTTCAGCAATGAACTTCTCCCTGCTGTGCCATCGGGAGCGTAAGTCAATATTCCGATTTCAACATTGTTTCCTATACAGCCTGCTCTGGTTCTTCTTCCCCATCACATACCTCTCTATTTGTTTCGTGGTAGCCAGCTACCATGTTTTTAAACTATGCATTCATTATAATTAAGACATATTCTAAATCTGTGAAGTGCTCTGACTGAAATGAATTTGAGGGTTACAAGATGAGGTAGGCCTAGGGATGATTTCAAATTCTTTTAGTACTGAAGCCTCATATTCCATTTAGTAAAGACTCACGATGTCTTCTCTGCTTTTGTATGAAATAAAATTAAGAAAGTATTTGTCACAGTCCTTTTGTCACAGGTGCAGAGTAAGGTAAGACTACTTTTGCTGTTTTTCTTAGTTTATTTTAGAAGCTCTTCTTGCAGCATTTTTTTTTCTTTCAAGAGATCCCTTTGCAATACTGCTGAAATGAACTTACCAAATATACAGCTGAATAAAACAACAGGAAAAACAAATATATTACAAAAAATTTAGCAGGTTTCTATCAAGGCTACCTCAGATAACTGTTTTATTGGCAGAGAGTGAAATTACCTTATTCTGAATGTAGTTTTATCCATGTTGATTGATACCAAGTAACTTCCACAGGTTTAAAATGCTGGAAATACTAGCAGGGGTTTAAAATACCAATCAACAATATTTCTAAATTGTTTATCCATGTTAGAGGTTCTTTCCTTATGTTTTTTTGTAAGCAGTGATGTTTCAGAAATTGAGGGGAATTGCTGGCAACCTGGGATAGAATTTTAATGTCATGTTCCAAATTACAACAATTTGCTACTTTAAAAACAGTAATAGTAGCAAGACTTTTTGGATTGTAGAAACAATGCTTTCCCCTATGTAATCTATACAAGAAAAAAAAAAAAATAGCCCTATTCTAGACTGTAGATAGAAACAAGATAATTAAGTCTTTTTAAATTCATGTCTTAGAGAAGACATCAGTTACTTCAGTGAAAGCATGTGTTTAAAGTCTTATTTCAGGAAAAAAAAAAAAAAAAAAAAAACATAACAAAAAAAAACAGCCACTTATAATGATATAACTTCTATGAGATTTTTTATTCCTTCTTGCTTTATTTCTAACTAGGTTAAAAAGAATTAGACAATTTTGCATTTTGTTAAAGAATGCCATCTATTAATCCTGTAGCTTTACAGAGCTGCTCTGAGAACTCACTCTGCTAGTTAGAGCTCCATATATAATGCAGGTTCCCCAAGAACCACAGCCGTGTTTTTGAATGAGATGGACAATGGTTACAAAGCCAAAGTTAGGCAAAAGGTTAGATGAACTGAAATAACAGAAATACTATAAATAGCAAAAACTAGGTAAGGCTTCAGACAAGTCCTGTGTCAGATCTAAAATGGAAATAACATTAGCTAAATTTGAGATGAGAAGAATTGCCCTTCATTTAATTAGAAGCATGTCAGTGAGATCATCTGAGAAGAAAAAGGAAAATTTTGGCACCTCTGGAATACTGAGGGGGAAAAGAGAGATGATAAGGTGTTTTTCTTCTAAGGGAAGGTTAAAGATGTAACTTATAGTCTGTGAAACAAAGATAAAACAAGGATGAAGGAAGAAAAGATCAAAAGAGAGATATATTGTAAGCATTAAAGAAATCTCTGTCAACATTTTTTGAGCACCAGGACTAGCAGTAAAAATTGGAGACCATTCTGTTGGAAATGTTCTCCTGCTGGTAGCTGCCTCTCTCCCTTTGCCAGTGCTTCAGGTTGTTAGGCACAGATATGCCAGCCCATGAGACTGTCTGGGGGGTGGTGACCCAAGGACTCTGAAGATGCTTGAGATGGCAGTGGGTAGGGGCAGCAACACTGCCAACGTGTTTTCTCAGAACAGCCAAGCAAGTCCACTTGGAGTGTACTTTGCACTTCATCCTTTCGCATCTAAGAAGCTGGGGGAAGATGGGGGAGAGATTTGAAGATAGCACTTTCCAATGTGGAAGCTTGAATATTGTGCAAGTCCTTTGTTAATTTGGGCCAGAGTGGTCTTTTCTTTATTTTTCTTGTCTTTATATCTCAAAGTCCAGATCTGTCAAACATTTAAAATCACTATGAAAGCTTCGTGCCAAAAGAGAATTAAATTCAAGTCAAACATTCAAATATTCGGAATTATTATTATTATTTTTTTATGAACCTTTGGGAAATACGATGAAAGGAAATACACCTGCTACATAGGATACATAGTGATAGAAAACAGGAAAAATAATCCTATATTAGGTAATCATAATACTTCTAAACCAATATAATTGTGTAACTGTGACCCTTGTATATTAGCACTTCATCTGTTCTTTGTTCGGAACAAAGCTGGCACAGCTGTTCACATAAACACTTCAGTGAGGAATTGGATGTTTTCTGTATTACTTACTGCTTTTAGTGAAATATTTTGTTCCTGTATTCCCAAGTGCTGCTTTCATATTTTTATAAACCTTAAAATTCTATTACTGGATAAAGCATTGCCAATATTCTTTTGGTTTTGCCCCCAGTGAGTTTTAAGGATTTCACATCTTAAAGAACTGAGTACAACCACTTCCATTTTAACTCAGAATAAATATATATGTATTTTTTTTCCCTATTCCGGTTCTAATTTCTCTCTTCCTTTCCATTTTTTTTTCTTATATTTCTTGCTTTTGTCACCTTCTACTTCACCTCTTTTTTATCTTCTATTTACTCACCTATTTGCCCATTTCTTCTCTCCAATATTATTCCTCCCTTTTCTTGAATAGTTCCTTCAAAATTCAGAATTCAACATCTTGTCACAGGACATGATTGCCAGTGCACCATAAGAGAAGGTAATGCTACAAGTGCTAGTAATGGATGAGATGAAAAGGTGATGAAAATGATAGTTGAAAACACAGAGAAGTAATTCTGAGAATGTGAAAGCATAACACATTATTTTTTTTCCTGAAACCAACTTACCAGTTCTCAAACAAGGAAAGCTTAGAAAATTTGGGGATAAGTAGCATAACAAGATGTGAGTATTTTACTTTTGTTGAGAGCATGCTCATTGTGACTGGAATGATGAGGAAGGAAGATGGAAGAACTCACTTAGAAAAAAAGCCACAGGGAAAAAAATAATTTGAAAACACAACAGAAAATCATGTTTACTATCCTTAGTGAAGTCGTAAATAGCCTTCCAGTCTATGATACTGGCTTCATTTTACTTTACTTTCCAACTCAAAACAGACATTGTCTTTCCAGGTGGTGGCTGAGATTTATTTTTTCTTGTATATCTGTACACCGATACAAAAAAAAAAAAAAAGGAAAAAAAAGTGACTAGTTTATGACTAAAGAGTCAATGCAATATTGTGAATGAATGTATATGTATGTTTTTAGCAGAGCTGTGCACAAAGAGGTGTCATAGTTAGGATTTTTTAAGGCTTCTTACGATTTGTGATCTTACTATTATGTACCAGATGTGTTGGTTAGTTGGCTTTTCCTCTAAATTTCTTCCTCTCATTAGGCATACATCCCACTTCGCTAGCCATAACCATGACATAAGGAACCCAACTATATCTGTTAGGAGTCCAGGTAACCACTAATCACAGCCTCTTTCTTTAAGGAGCACATGCTAAAATACTAATTTGTCAAAGGAGTAGAACATATATGTCTGATATACCCCTTTACATACTGCATAGCTGTTCCAACATATATGTAATCATTAGTATTCTGATCTCTTGTTTAGTCTATATGTTTGAGCTCTTTTCAGAGGTGTTTAAGTTTGAAAACACATTATAAACAATATAGCATACACATGGAATTTGAACTTGGGGCAGTTGAAATAAAAGCTCTCTGTATTCAGTAAACTTTCAATGTCATCTCTGTCCAGCACTATCCAATATTACTTTACTTGTTTTGTGACTCCTGCAGTGGAAAGAAGTTTTTGTGCTGCTTGCATGGACATCTTGTACAATCTGCTTCATCTAGCTCTAACGTTGAAAGATGATAAGAGAAGGAGAAGAGGCCTTGAAAAATGGAGGCTAAGAAATAGGTTTTGTTGTTTGTGAAGCTTGAACACTCATCCAAGACTTTGTTTATTTAATGTCTTAATCAGACCTTTCAGCTAAATCAAATCAAAAAATGTCTCAAAAACTGTTGCATAAACAAATAGTTTGGCTTATATGAATAGTAACTGCAGCAAAAAATCTTGATTGTTTGTGGTAATTAATTGCAAAGAAATAGCTCTTCTTCTTTAAATTCAGCAAAGCTGTGGGAAGGCCATAAGAATTTTTTGAGATTCTCTTCACAGAGGAGAGTCTTGCTATTATAAGGTTTGACAGAACCTTCAAAATCAATATTACTGATGCAAATCAAAGAAAATGTATAAAGTTACTTATGTATAAATGTATAAAGAAGCTCATACATTTCTACAGTGTTTGTAGATGTAATCAATTACGGAAGAAAAAGTGCCTGATCCCTATTAGGTTAGGGATTTTAATCAGATGTTAGTCAGAAGAGAGATTAATCAGCTTTGTAGAATACCACCTGGGAAGGTAGTGACTTTAATCATATGTATAAAACAGAATATTACTCTTCTACCATACGCCATCAGAGTATTTCCTCCAGTTATAGAACTGAACACTGCATGTTTCTGTGCATCAACTCTCATATTAGGAATATATCTGTATGCTTGTAATATAGATATAAAATACTCACATGGTGTTATATAAACATTTCAATTCATGTCACATATAGTAGGTTCCATTCTGTGACTGTGATTTTCAGCTGTGATTGTGATAAATTCTTGTTTAGAACATTGTCCAATGCATCGGTAAGAATAGTGAAAATAAGTTTGCATTTCCTTTAAGAAATTGTTAGAAAGGAGTGAAGTAGAATTATTTACTCATGATTTATTCATGATTACATACTAATGGTAAAGAAGACCAGAGTTTGGGGTTTAACCAGTTCACATTTCATCTTGAAATGCCCTCAGCTTACTTTAATTATATCCTGTTTAGTTGGACACTGTTTTTGTAATTTCTCTTTCTTCACTAGCTGTTCAAGTTAAGTAAAAGTAAGGCATGAGGAGAATGAGCAAAGAGATGATGAAGGGAAGCATTTGGTAATTTTGAGCAAATGATAAGTAAAAAAGATCATTATTCTCTTACATTCTTACAGGAAGGAAGTTTCAATGCTTAACAGTGGGTTACCAATCACTACTGACTTACTGCTGTACTGGTCCCTTTTTATCCCACTGTTTTTATATGTGGATTGTTTGAAGTTTGGTATAAGCAACACATACGACCAATATTTTCACACAGTGCAACACAAAGATTACAGAAGATATGTAATTAGTGTTTGTTAATGTATCTGTGGCATAAATGGAATGGGTTGAATTTTAGGCACTTGATAATGAGCTGTACTTCTTATAACTGTATAATATTAGGTGAACCTGCCAAGAAGAATCCACAGAAAGAAAGGAAAAACTGCATTGAAAGAGAGGACAAAATGAAAGTTTTATTTCTGAAACCTGCTGAAATAACAGAAATTTTAACGGTTTCCTAGGGGCAAAGACAGAGGTCAGTTAATATATATTCATAGTAGGGAGGTGTGCAGAGAAACAAATTTCAGTTTAACAACTTTTGTTTGTTTGTTTGTTTGTTTGTTTGTTTTGAATAGGAGTGAAAATAGATTATTTGATGCTTCTCCAGAATGTGGACCCAGGGACTTACATGTGTACTGTAAGGCTTGGACTTCTTTGGAAGGAACAGCTGTTGTGGTGGGTTGCTCTGCTGCAGGGAGCGCTTTCACTCTAGACAGCAAGGTATCCTCACTCAGATTTTAAAAAAACTGAAGCTTCTCAGTACTGCGCTCAGTGAAAACTGTACTTAGATTCAAACAATATTAACTTGTCTCAAGAAATTATTCAGATTACCTATTTATTATATATAGAGATCCTGAATTTGGATGACCCATGTTATTTCCAGACTTATTTTGGTAGACCACAGCTAAAAGGGATGTAAACTAGATGTGTATGAAAGATAAAAGGTGAAAAGAGAATATCTAAGAAATAGATATCACTCTTCTGCTTTCATCTTCCACAAAGTTCCATAGAAACTACTGTGATCTTTTCTGTAAGAATATCTGGGGAAACCTAGCCCACTTTCCTATGGGAGAAACCTTGACAAAAAACACTTTCCAGAATAACACAGAACTATATTGAGCATAATTATTTTGAATTGCTTCAAATAATTTTAAAAATCAACTTTTGTCATACTAAGGCAATTTAATGTTACACTTAAAACTATTTTGACCTTATTTCTAAATTTTATGCATATTAATATATTTTCAAATATACCAGTAGTAAAGAAACTGAAAGAAATTTCAGAATAAATACTATTTTTATAATTAAACAATACTTTTCAGAAATATATTTCATTTTTAATGTTTCAGGAACCATAATTTATTTAACTCACTACGTCACAATTTTCGTTCTTCCTCCTGAACCATCCTCCCAAACCTTGTTTTGTTCTGACCTCACCAGCATTTTGCCTATGACTTTTTCCCATCTCCAGAGCACATTGTGCTTTATATAAGAATCCAGCATAAGTTCATATGCAGTTGCAACTATTTTTCTTTCTTTAGTCCCAAGGTTGAAAAATGTCTACACCTTTTTTTTTTTTTTTCTCTTACTGTTCTCTTTTTCAAAGAAGAACAGAAGACTTTTAACACAATATGGAATTAAGGCATCTATTGGTAGATTGTAATAGTGGAAGAACAATCTGGATTCCCTAGTGAGTTGGTGATGTGAGTTAAAGAACAAGACAATTCTAGATTATAATATCTAAAATGTTTACTTGTAAGTGCCCGCAAGTTTAAAAGATGTCTAACTTCCCTGGGGATCTAGATTCAGTTGACTAAACATAGGTGTCCAGGACCATTTGGGGCAATTTATGGTTACTCAGGATAAAGACACACAGGTGACAGAGAGGTCATAAGACCTCATATCTTCTCAGAGAAGAGCTACCCAAGATACCAAGGACTTGATGCTTGATCGGTAGGATAACTGAGAGGTTGAATATAATCAGGGGGGCCTAATCAGTTTTTCAGATTATCGTAAAGTAGTGGTTGATTAACTGAGTCACTCTCCAGGCTCCATTGCCTGTGTTGAATTGATCTTAATAGACTATAATGCCTGGTTAAGTATATAGACACCTGCATGCATTCATCTGAAAGCAGATTTGTAAATGAATCCCACCCTTGATTATGACGACACAGGACTTCTGGGAACATGGAAAAACATAGTTGCCCCTGGCAATAGAAGACTGATGGCTGATGAAAAGTGTCATTTGGAGCTCTGATTTTAAATTGGCTTTGCTAGGATGAAGAGACACTATAAAGAATGTTATTAGACATCTAGAATTGGAAGTGAAGGCATGAAGAGGCAGAGAATGAACAAACACAATTAGAACAGAATATTCTGTCTTTAAAAAATGAAGATACTAATATAATGGGAAAAAAAAACCACACACAAAAACCACTCGCTGTTATTAATAAGATGATTTGTTTATACATAGATGTAATATATGCATATCCTGCATATATATCTTGTAGCTCATAGTAGACAATCACACAAAAATCTGTATGTGTATACAATATAACATATATTGAGAAATATAGAATGGACATTATTGAAAATGCCCCAAATATCACTTTTTTGTATGACTTATTTTGCCAAGATAATGAAGAAACCAGTGCTTCCCTGTTTTCATCCTTTATTTTAACCATTTAAAACACTTGATTCAAAAGCCATTGCATGATGCGTTGAGCTTCTGAACTTGGCAGCTATAGGTTCTCTTTCTCTGCCTCTCACATTCATAAATATGTACTGTAAGAATGTGTAGAAAGATTTTCCATGACTCATACCAAATATGTAATGATGTTGTAAAAATATTTGACAATATCTCTCCATCTCTCTCTGCCTATCCTAGATTTCCCATAAAGTTATTTTTCAAGAGTTGAATAAAACCATACAGCTGAAGTTTGAGCATAAATAACAAGTATTTTCAACCTCCCTCAATCTGTTACACCTGGAGAAGACCTGAGGAAAGACAGTCTTTGTGACATATATGCAGTTTGGCAGAAAGTTTTATTCCATAATAAAGTCCTTGCTTTTTGTCCAAGCTCTTCCCTAATATCAAGTAACAGGAGAATAGTCTTTTTGCACACTTGAAATTAATTTTAATTATGGATTAAATAACAAAGGGAAAAGTAACCTTTAAAATAGGGGAGAATTTAGCCCATAGGTGATGATTTTTTGTATTGCTTTATAGTTGTATTTACATGAAGGAAGAACAGTGTTTCCTTTTCCATTTTCTTTCAAAGCAAAAGAGATGTTGTTAGTACCAGTGAGAAAAATGTATACTAACAATGAATTATCCGTAATAATCCTGTGGTTCACTGAAAATTCTGTACAAAATACAGTCTTCTGTCTGTCTTCTGTCGGTATCTGACAGCAGCGGCGAGGGATATGCCTGTGGGAGGTGTGCCCAGGTTGAAGAGCTGCTCAGCCAGGTAGCGGAGCTTCAGGAGGAGGTGAGCAGGCTCAGGAGCATCAGGGAGTCAGAGAGGGAAATGACTGGTGGAGGTATACTCTGCCCTCTCTGAGACAGACTCATGAGCCTGCCACAGCACAAGTGTCTCCTGCTATGCAGAAGACAATAGTTCCCTCATCCCGCCAGGCAGCAGGAGGGGACCTAAGCCAAGGGGGGGAATGGAGGCAGGTTCCTGTTTGGGGGGGTAGGCAAGCCCTGTCCCTGCCCACCTCACCTTCCCATCTACCCGTATATAACAGGTACGAAGCTCTAGAACATGACAACCAGAACAACAAAGCAGGCGAAAGCCCGTCCCGGTTGATGAGGATGCCTAAGGTAAGGTCCCCTACCCCTCACATTGCTACATCAGCTCTCAAAAAAGAAAGAAGGGTTATTGTCATGGCAGACTCCCTTTTGAAAGGGACAGAGGGCCCAACATGCCGAACGGACCCTACCCACAGGGAAGTCTGTTGCCTCCCTGGGGCTCGGGTGAGACTTCGCTAGGAAAGTCAAGTGCCTGGTACGGCCCACTGACTACTACCCACTACTCGTCTTTCAGGCTGGTAATGACGAGGTAGCAACGAGAAATCCAAGAGCGATCAAAAGGGACTTTAGGGCTTTGGGGCGACTACTTAAAGGATCAGGGGCACAGGTTGTGTTTGCCTCTGTCCTTCCGATAGGAGGGATTGATGCTGACAAGCAGACTCGTCACATTAACACATGGCTTCGGGACTGGTGCAACCGGCAGAATTTTGGGTTTTTCGATCACGGGAAGGTCTACGCGACACCGGGCCTGCTGGCACCAAATGAGATGCGCCTCTCTCAGAGAGGGGTGAGGATTTTTGCTCAGGAGTTGGCAGGGCAGATAGATAGGGCTTTAAACTAGAGTTGAAGGGGGAAGGGGATAGAACCAGGCACGTCGGTGACGAGCTAAGGGATGGTGTGCTAGAATCAGGGGGACTATGTCCTAGTGAGGCCCTTCGGTCGGATACACAAGGTGCTGCGTGTAGGGAGGCGCATTTGAAGTGCTTCTACACAAACGCACGCAGTATGAGGAATAAAATGGATGAGCTGGAAGTCTTGGCCCAGTCCCACAGCTACGACATCATCAGCATAAGCGAAACCTGGTGGGATGAATCCTGTGGCTAGTGTGTTGCAATAGATGGTTACAGGCTCTTCAGGAGGGACAGGCAGGGCAGGCGAGGTGGTGGGGTGGCGATGTATGTGAAGAATGGGCTGGACTGTGTGGAACTTCAAGTTGGCAATGGCAAAGTTGAGAGCCTCTGGGTAAGGATTAAGGGACGAACAAATAAAGGGGATGCCGTTGTGGGAGTCTATTACAGACCACCTGGCCAGGATGACAACGCTGATGAATTATTCTTTACAGAACTAAGCGATGCCTTGAGATCGACTCCCCTCGTCCTAATGGGGGATTTTAACTTGCCAGATGTCAACTGGGATCACCACACGGCTGACATGACCAAGTCCAGGAGGTTCATAAAGCACCTAGATGATAACTTCTTGGTGCAGGTGCTAAGTGAGCCAACTAGGAAAGGCGCCCTCCTAGATCTGTTGCTGGAGAACAGAGAGGGTCTTGTGGGAGATGTGGCAACTGGCAGCCGTCTCGGTCATAGTGACCATGAAGTGGTTGAGTTTAGAATTTATGGTGACAGAAGGAAAACTGCCACCAAAACTTCAGCCCTGGATGTGGGGAAAGCAGACTTCAGGCTGCTCAGGGAATTAGTCAGCAAGGTCCCCTCGGAAACTACTTTTGAAGGCATTGGTGCCCATCAGTGCTGGTCCATCTTTAAGCACTGCCTCCTAAAAGCTCAAGATCAGGCGATTCCAAAATATCGGAAGTCAGGCAAGTGGGGCAGAAGGCCAGCCTGGCTGACCAGGGATCTTCTACTGGAGCTTACATGAAAAAAGAAAGTGTACGGCTGCACAAAGGAGGGTCAGGCAACGAGGAAGGAATATAGGGATGCTGTTCGTGTTTGTAGGGAGAAAATTCGTGTGGCCAAAGCCCAACTAGAGTTGAAGCTGGCCATGTCTGTGGGAGATAATAAAAATGTTTTTTTTAGATATGTGAACGGAAAAAGGAGAACCAAAGAAAACATAGGTCCACTACTAGATGGGGAGGGTCTCCTCACAGACAAGGACATAGGCAAAGCAGAGATGTTTAATGCCTTCTTCGCCTCTGTCTTCAACACTGATGATGGGCTTCGGGACCCAGGGTACCCTGAGCTGGAGGACCATGACGGTGGGAATGACAAACTCCCAACAGACCCTGAACGTGTGCGGGAATTGCTGCTCCACCTGGATCCATACAAGTCCATGGGTCCGGGTGGGATTCATCCCAGGGTGTTTAAAGAGCTGGCAGATGTCATCGCGGGACCTCTCTCAATTATTTTTCAACGATCTTGGGAATCTGGTGAGGTCCCATTGGATTGGAAGCTGGCAAATGTTGTGCCAATTTTCAAGAAGGGTAAGAAAGAAGACCCTAGCAATTACAGGCCTGTCAGTCTCACATCAGTGCCTGGTAAAATTATGGAGAGGATGGTCCTTGAAGTTATTGAAGCGCACCTGGGGGACAATGCAGTCATTGGTCCCAGCCAACATGGGTTCATGAGGGGTAGGTCCTGCCTAACAAATTTGATTTCCTTTTATGATAAGATCACCCATCTAGTCGATCAAGGGAAACCAGCTGATGTGATCTTTTTGGACTTCAGCAAAGCTTTTGACACGGTTTCCCATAGGATCCTACGGGACAAAATGTCCAGCATACAGCTAAACATAAACATCATGCGATGGGTGAGCAATTGGCTGACGGGCAGGGCTCAAAGGGTTGTGGTAAATGGGGCCACATCTGGCTGGCGGATGGTCACTAGTGGGGTCCCTCAAGGCTCCATTTTAGGGCCAGTCCTCTTCAATGTTTTTATAAATGATTTGGATATAGGACTAGAAGGTGTTTTGAGCAAATTTGCCGACAACACCAAACTTGGAGGAGTTGTGGACTCGGATGAGGGTGGAAAGGCCTTGCAGAGAGATCTGGACAGATTGGAGAGCTGGGCGATCACCAACCACATGAAGTTTAACAAAAACAAATGCCGGGTCCTTCACCTGGGACGGGGCAACCCTGGCTATAAGTACAGACTGGGCGACGAGATGCTGGAGAGCAGCCCCGCAGAGAGGGATCTGGGGGTTGTGGTTGACAGCAAGCTGAATATGAGCCAGCAGTGTGCCCTGGCAGCCAGGAGGGCAACCAACCGTATCCTGGGGTGCATCAAGCACGGCATTGCTAGTTGGTCGAGGGAAGTGACTGTCCCGCTCTACTGTGTGCTGGTGCGGCCTCACCTCGAGTACTGTGTGCAGTTCTGGGCACCACAGTACAAAAAGGACATTAAACTGTTGGAGAGTGTCCAGAGGAGGGCGACGAAGATGGTGAAGGGCCTAGAGCGGAAGACGTATGAGGAGTGGCTGAGGTCACCGGGCCTGTTCAGCCTGGAGAAAAGGAGGCTGAGGGGGGACCTCATTTCAGTCTACAACTTCCTCGTGAGAGGGAGTGGAGAGGCAGATGACCTATTCTGTTATCCCCAGTGACAGGACCCATGGGAACGGTGTGAAGCTGAGGCAGGGGAAGTTTAGGCTGGACATCAGGAAGAGGTTCTTCAGCGAGGGGGTGGTTGCACACTGGAACACGCTCCCCAGTGAAGTAGTCACTGCACCAAGCCTGTCTGAATTTAAGAAGAGATTGGACTGTGCACTTAGTCACATGGTCTAAACTTTTGGGCAGACCTGTGTGGTGGCAGGAGTTGGACTTGATGATCCTTATGGGTCCCTTCCAACTCAGGATATTCTATGATTCTATTTGAAACACGTGGATATAGACCTATGCTTTTTCTTCATGATGATAAAAATGCTGTCATTCACTAGGATTTTATACTCAGTCACTGCACCAGTCAGCTGGCCAAGTAACATTATTAGTTTTAAATTGGTAGCAATTTTGTATGTCCAAACTGTCTCCAATCCAAAAGATTCAAACCAATATGCAAGGATTTTTTTTTTTTTAATGATTATTTCTATAGGCTTTTAGAAATTATGCAAGTCGCATAAAACTGGTGAATGCTGCCATTTACTATATGGATAGTAATTCTAGGAGAAATTAGTCATCCAAGGAAACTCAGCAACGGAGTCACCAAATGAGAGAAAAGATTGGTAGTTAAAACCAACGGAAACTGAAGATATCCTTTTGTTGCTCCAGACAAGGAGGTGAAGAAGCAGTGAAAGCCTTCCTCTTGTTGAATAAAGGGAGGAAGGAAAAGTGGAAAATGAAGAACACTTGAGAGATAAGCATATCTAAATATTTATGTGAGAAAAGATGAAAGGCTATGGAGATAGAAAAAACCGTGGTGGTACCTTAAGTAGAATCAAAAGCACCTTGATGTAGCCATTTATAGCCTGCAAATAGGTTGTCATTATATAAACGAAAAGGAATAATCCTTTGGCATTTTGGCAACCACCTCAGACAATATAAGTAGTATTGTTATTAACAGTATGTAGAGTAAGCGTTGTTTTTTTTTTTTGTTTTTTTTTTTTTTTGTTTGTTTGTTTCTTTTAACCCTAATCTTCTTATTAAAATGATATTTGATGCCTCTTCCAACTGGCTAGACCTCTATTTTTAAGGACTGATATATATATATATATATAAAAGCAACATCTTTCAGGCTGCGATAAATACAGTGGTTCTGAAGCCAGTTAGGTAGTAATGTAACCTGAGAAAATAAATATATATATTTTCTGAAGTGTTAAATAGTAAAGCCTAAGGTGATTTGAGTAAAACAGAGCATGACATAGACTCTTCTTCCTGCTCAAGGAGACAATGTGAATGTTCAGTTTTTTTGTTTGTTTGTCTGTTTGCATGTATGTGTGCACATGTGGTGGGTTTTGTTCATTTCTTTGTTTGTTTCCTTATTTTTAATGAGGTTTTCAATCATTATTATGAATAGGTATGTGACTGAGAGGTCCGCATCCATCTTAATCTTCCTGTTAGCTAGAGAGGTGGATTGCAATAAGACTGTGGTGTTTTTAGTAAGATATGAACAGATGGATGTTTGATATTATATCACTGTTACTTGCATATCTGACATCATATTAATGTCAGGTATGCAAGTATTAGTAAAGGAGAAGGTTGTATTTTCATACAGGGGAAGGTATGGAGGGATTAAATACTTTTTTTTCTATTCAGGTTAGGCTACTTATTAGGTATGGGGAAATGAAAGAATGTGCATTAGTTCAGTGCAACTCCAAAGGCAGTCCCTGCTATCATATAGGGAAACCTTTAGTGTTTGGCATGTTAATACAATTTTTTTTTTATTTATTTGTTTGTTTACTTTAAAGAAGCAAAGCTACTCTGCTTAATTCTTTTATTTATGTTTGAAAGCAGGAAAGCCTTGTGCATTTCATAGAATCATAGAATCATTAAATGGTTTGGGTTAGAAGAGACCTTAAAGATTATCTAGTTCCAACCCCCCTGCCATAGGCAGGGACACCACCCACTAGATCAGGTTGCCTAGGGCCCCATCCAACCCAGCCTTGTGTGGGGCATCTACAACTTCTCTGGGCAACCAGTTCCAATGCCTCATCACCTTCTGAGTGAAGAATTTCTTCCTAACATCTAATCTAAATCTCCCCGATTTTAGTTTACAACCATCCCCCTTGTCCTACATATATCTGCCCATGTAAAAAGTCACTTACCATCTTTTTCATACCATCTCTCCCCTCCACCCGAGTACTGAAAGTTTGGAATGAGTTTTCCCCAGATCCTTCTCTTCTTCAAGATGAATATCCTCTCTCAGCCTTTCTTTATAAGAGAGGTGCTCCAGCCCTCTGATCAACTTTGTGGCCCTCCTCTTGACCTGTTCTAACAGATCGACATCTTTCTTGTGTTGGGGATGCAGTACCCTAAGTGAGGACTCACAAGGACAGATTACAGGGGACACAAACAACTCCCTCAACCTGCTGGCCACACCTCTATTGATAAAGCTCAGGATACATTTTTAATTTTTTTAGGGAAAAAAATAAAAAAAAAATCTGCACTGAAAGGGTTGTGAAGCATTGGAACAAGTTGCCCAAAGAAGTAGTTAAGTCACCATCCCTTCAAAGTCATGAAGATATAGAGATTAGTCACATGGCTTAAGGGTGGACTTGGCAGTGCTAGGTTAAAGGTTGGACTAGATGATCCTAAAGATCTTTTCCAACCTAAATGATTCTATGATTCTATGAAATATGAAAATGCTATTTTGGGAGACCACTTTGCGTGGGAAATGGTGTCCAGTACTTCTAGATCAAAAATCATCAATGTTCCTGCAAGAGGAATTTTTAGGATGCTTAAAAACACATTTCTTTCACAGTTTACTTCTGTGCTTCTAGTACAGATGGCAAGCAAAATGTTTTACAAAATGGCAAAGGCTAATGCCTTCTAAATCTGTATATTCATACTCATACTAGAAAGATTTGTCAGGATTTACATAATTCAGACCTTCAAATGACAGAAATAAAGCTGCTTTCTTCTCCTCTGTGCACTCAAGGCAGTAGATTTTTCCCTTTAATGTTCCTATGTATCAGTTTTATGAAATGTTACATCATTTTAAGAAAACTCTCAATCAGACTTCCTGTGGAAAAGTGTTATATCTTTTTAACAAATTTATTTTTTTCTTCATTTGGAGACTCGACGCTAAGCTGATTCAGAGAGTATCTTCAAATTAATTGAACTGCATATCCACATGTTTTACACTATGAACAGATGGATATGAGCCAGGGGAAATCAGCTGTGTTCTCTTATTTTTGCTGTTCATTAGACTATACATAACATTATGGGAGAAACTTTTCTTTTTTTTTTTGAAAAGCTAGGTTTAGAACAAATGGCCTACAGAGTCCTAGAAAATTTAATCTTATAGTACAGTTCTAGAATCAACAGTGTACATATGTTTTGGGTAAAAAACACATGAAAAATACAATTTCCATGTCATCTCTCACTGTATACGTATTTTCTTCTTGTTAGAATAAAGGAGAGGTTATTAACAGAAGTAAGATTAGTCACTGAAGATTCAACGATGCAAAATTTGAGAACAGATGTAGGTCTGTAGAACTGGTTATGTAAGGTCAATCTGGAAACTAGCTTGATTTGTAGTAAGGAATATGCTGTAGGCTCTTCTTATTTTAATGATTGCATACATACATCAAAGATGTATATATGACAAGTTCCTGCCTGGGGTGGCAGGCACATCTCCTCAACGACTACCCCACCTTCTCAGGTACCCTTGCACAATAGGTATGAGGTCAGTGGAACCAAACAATATTGAGGAATATGGTTCATCTGGCTTGGAGGTGTGGGTCAAGTGGTCTATGCCCTGCATCAAAACAGATCCCACCGAGAAAAAAAGACGTGTAATTGTCATAGAAGCTGCCTTCTGAAGGGAACAGAAGACCCATTATGCAGACTGGACCCACTTCTGCTGCCTCCCTGGGGCCTGGGTTAGAGATGTGAAGAGAAAGCTTCCTTCCCTGGTCTTTCTTCAGATTATTACGTATTACTGATTTTTCAGGTAGACAGCACAGAAGTTTCAACAAGAAGTCTGAGGGCAATCAAGAGAGACATCAGGGCCTTGGGACAACTGGTTAAGGGATCAGGAGCACAAGTAGTGTTCTCCTCTATCCCTCCAGTTGCAGGGAATGATGAGGTAAGAAATGGTAAGAGTCAGAAGCTCAATACCTGGCTCCAAGTCTGGTGTCACCAGCGGAACTCTGTTTTTTTTTTTTTTCTTTTTTTTTTTTTTTTTTTTTTGATCATGGGTCACTTTGCATGATGCCAGGCCTATTAGCAACAGAGTTCATCTGTCTCAAAGGTGGATAGGATCTTTGCCCAGCAGTTAGCAGAGCTCATTGAAAGGGTTTTAAACTAGATTTGAAGGGGAAAAGAGATAAAACAAGGCTTGACAGAGACAAGCCTGGGGGCAGTATGTCAGTGGTCATGGGGTGGTGTGCTATCAAGGTCCCTCAGTCTTATACTAGCCATTCCAGTACAGGTAGGGGATGGAGAGCCCTGCAATAGCAAAGGCACAAAGGATGGGTTGGAAGTGTTGAAACAGATGGCTATAAACTCTTCAGACGAGATAGGCTAGGAAGGAAAGGCTGTGGGTTAGCCCTGTGTGTAAGAGAGCGTTCTCTACATCTACCTCAAAGGAGATTGTAGAGGGGTGGGTGTCATTCTCTTCTCCCACGCAACATGTGCTAGGACAAAGAGAAATGGCCTCAGGTTGAACCAGAGGAGGTTTAGGTTGGATATTAAGAAAAAATTTCCTCACTGAAAGGGTTGTGAAACATTGGAACAGGCTGCCCAGGGAAGTAGTTGAGTCAGCATCCCTGAAGGTGTTCAAAAGATGCGTAGATATGTGCTTAGGGACACGGTTTAGTGGTATTCTTGGCAGTGATAAGTTAATGGTTGGACTTCATGATCTTGGAGGTCTTTTCCAACCTAAATGATTCTAGGATTCAATGGAGGATCAGTTTCTAGACTTGAGCACTGTACTTTATGGCTACTGTGGTGTAACATACTTAATCGAGGTCCAGACTTACAGTCAACTGTTTGACATACAGAGTTTCCAGATTTTGGGTAAACAGTGAGGACATACTTTTTTTTTTTTTATCATCTACATTCTTTTTATATCTGTAAACAATCCTGCTATCTAGAACCTTGCTGCTTTCTGATACTTTTGACAAGTATGATCATCTTAGCTTCTCCTATGTGTTTAGGGAGCGTCCTGAAATATCTTTCTTGCCTTCTGCTTCCTATCTTTCCCTTAACCAACCAACCAACCAACCAACCAAACAAACAAACAAACAAAAAGAAACCCTCACTCCTCCCTCTTAGTTAGAATGTATACCATCCAATTCAAAGACTAAGAATGCAGATAGGTTGACATAGAGTGTAGCAGGTTTGGCAAGCTTTGGAACGGGTTTTCTGAGTGAGACCATATTGGCTGTGAGGCTCAGGCATGCTTCTCAGTGTCTCCGGAGTCTCTGGCTTCCCATTCTCCATGAGTGCTATGTGGACAAACAGCTCATATATTCTCAGATGTTTGTCAGGATGACAATGAGATTATATAAATAATGACAAATATACAGATGGTGAAGTGCATCTTGGCTAATTTACTCTGTGGAGGTAGCAGTTAAGTTGTTACTACTTAAGGGAAATGGCCAACAGAGAATGTCTGTGGTTCTACTATGCTATTAAATAGTCTCATGAACGAGCAAAAAGAAGTAATTTCAGCTGAGAATACAATAAATATATTAAATACTTCACTTTCTTAAAGCAATGTCTTAGCAATAAATCATTTTAAGATGCTGAATTATCTCTTTGAAATAATCATGAGTTGAAGTAAACTATCTTCTCAAAGAGCTTCCACGAACATGGCCTAAACTATTTGTTTATCAACTATTTATTTATCTGTTGCACACAATGGTGCTCACAGGAACTAAGTTAAAGTCTGGCAGTTTTGCATGTTCAGTGATTATGTGAAAGAAAACATGAGTTTCAATACAATCTTGTATATAAAAGCTGAACTAAAAAAAAAAAAAATCCTAAGCAATTTTTAAATGAATTGGTTTGCCATGTGTTAAAGACTTGTGTTCTTTACTCATAGATGAGAATTTTCATTAATACTACAATAACCTGGAAAGCTAATAAGAGAAGTGAGAAGAACTGAGTGGTCTCTGAAAAATAAATAAGTAAATAAAATAATTAATAAATAAAAGTAATTCCAAATCCATTGTACTCAGTCTAAATCTTTTTACTGGCTCCCTTGGGCTTGAGAAGAGGACTATATTTTAGGGAGAGTTAGATAAATGAGCAATTCTTCAGCTATCTGCAGATTCTAGCCAGGTTAGAGAATCATATTTTCATTTAACACAAAAAAGAAGGAGAAGTGGTGTTTTTTTTTGTTTTTTGTTTATGTGAATTAAATTGACCCTATTCTAAATTTAGCAGAGATGACATAATACATGTGAGGAATGAGTAAGGAATAATAAGAATCCCTGTTTTTCCTTATCTATCTTTTTGTCATTAACTCATTGTAGTTGAGCATGGCAGTACCAAGGTTAGTGTGAGTGAGTCAGACTCAGTGGGTGGCAAGCGTATCCCTGCATTTGATGAACACCTTTTACAGCATAACCAGTGGATCTACTTCAGATATGAGCTTGTCTGGTGTTACTTGAACTTATCCCTCCAGAACTTGAAAGGGAGTCAGAAAAGAGGCCATATGAGATGTGGAGTTTGTGATAAGGTAAAAAAGTAAATTCTGACTCAGCTTTCCTGTTATGGATGCAGAGAGGAACCTGTATGTTGTCAAAATTATTTAGGTGGTGGAATACTAGGAGGCAAATGAAAGCATCAGGATCACAGGAGAAGGAAACTATTTTGCATATGTTTGTATGTGAATATGGAAATATATATATATATAATATGTAAACTATTTCTGAGTGAAGGAAGTAAATACAATCTTAAAGCAAAGGCTGAGAAATCTGGAAGTGACCATGTAATTGCCATTAACTCAAGACTAAGGGTCTCTGTAAGCATTAGGAAATGATCTTATATACACCTCTAGTAAAATAAAGCTTTTTTTTTTTTTTTTTTACATAGTCAAACTACTGAGTATCTCTTTGCACTTCAGTGGTGAGGTAGTGACAGGATTCTTGTTATGGCTCTTTCTTCCTGAATTTTCATTTTGATGCTACTAGCAATGTTATTTGGTTGAGGTCTCTTAGCGCTATAAAGCAAGGCTCTGTTGTGAGGGGAAAAATATGAACTGTGTACATTGAACTGTGTACAAGAAACTTGAGTGACACAGATTCTTGGTATGCATTCTGGCAAAAGGAGGAAGAAATTACTCTCTTTCGTGAAGTTTTAATTAGGAATCATTTTCAGAGCTATGCTGTTTCTCGGTGTTTGAGCTGAGACTTCTGAAAGAAGGGGGTTTCCTTTGTCTTTGTGACCTACCGTGAAGCTGCTCAAGGGCATACACTTTATAAATAAACAAGCTGAATAGAGCTCCATGTCACTACTTTCTCTTTCATCAGAAAGTCACCTCTATAAGGCCAAAATACCAGGTACTGCTTGACAAAAAGACAACAATAGAATACACTCTACAGCTTTTTTGCTACTGCTTGAAAAATAAAAAGCATCAGTGGTAAATAAAGATGCTAGCTGAAGTGAAATGGAAAGGACAGAACAGAGGGGGATGTACTTGATTCTGAGTAATAATAACCACTAGTGGACCAGCTACCAGGTAGCTGTACCTTGCTATTTGTATAGCTGTTACTAGAAATTATGGGCATTGAGAAGGATATACAGTAGGCAAAAAAAAAAAAAAAAAAAAAAAAAGAGGGATTTTTCTTTTTTATTTGTGTCTCTTTATATTGATTTATAGCAGCAGATAAAATGTGCTGTAAGCTTGTGACACTATCTACTAACTTCATCTAAGGTACATTGGTTTGCCAAGCAAGTAAGCAAAACCATCTGGGTCTTAGACTTAATTTGTATTAATTTAATTTAAATTATTCAGGTTTTATATTCAAAATATAACCTATTTTATTGGTAGCTTTTGTGGAAGTGCAATACTAAGAGTTACTCTTAGATCATGTGTGCTGTATATCATTCATGAGCTGTCTCATGACCCATCTGTGAAAATAAATGTCATCTAGAGTGTGTTGCTGACTTTCACTCCTTCATAAATTGCAATTTATTAGTTCACCAAGGGAAGTAAGAGCTGTTTCCAGATACAGACAAGTTAACAAGCTCCTAGTCCTCAGTCTTGAACAGCCAAATTTTTTGCATACAGACTCTTCCTTCAATTTCTGTACTTTTGCATCTGCATCCTAATTTTGGAAAAAACCCACACAGAACAGTAAGTGCAGAGAAGCTAAGTCTCTGTTCCTCCTTAATCATCTGAATAGCCATGATAGTTAAATAACAATGCAATTGACATAGCTAGAACTTCTTTTAACTAGATGATCAGGGAAGGATAAGAAATTAAAAGTAAATAAATGATTGAGAAGGCTATTTCAGAATTTGCAGTTTGGCAAACTGAAAGCATTTTACTATGACAGTGTGTTTTGCCAATTCTGACTTCACAGAAATCTGGAGTACAGTTCTGAAAGTACTTGATTTTCTGCCAGCTTAGTGACACAGATGGGCTGATGAAGCATCTCAGTTTCCATCTACTGAACTGAGTATTTGGCTCGACTGGATGCTTTGAGACCAAGAGCTTTACTGATACGCTATAGATTCTCTAGTATTTCAGGATTACTGGTGAAAATAAAGCCTGAGTGGAAATACAATATAAAGTATACTAAAGACAGTTTGGAAATTTCAAAATGATACAGTTTTCCATGAGTAGGAAGAACCTCTCTAAACTCTGCCCTACTTAGGCAGGGAAGGATGCTGCCCTGAAAACTTTGCAGAATAAATATGTCTTTACTAGAAGGGTGACAAATAACTTTGAATATATGGGAACTCTGGAGTAAATTCACAAACTGTAGGGACTCATTCTTCCTTTCCCAAATTATAACTGTCATTTTGTTGGGTAGGCAATGATCTTTCCAAAGGTCTTATTCTGCCATCTGTAAACTCTTTTTTGGTATGCACTAGCATACAAGTTTACTCAATCAAACTCTATTAAGGAAGGAGTTCTGGATTCTTCATGGGAAGCAATGCTGAAGATGTTTCAGGTACAAGTAACACAAAATACAATGAAATGGCCACCAGTCAGTGAACATTTCACTAGGCTTGAAATCAGAAAACCACAAGTTTGCTCTTAAAACATCTTCTTGCCACTATTAGAGAAGAGCAAAATTTCAAAATAGTTCTTATTTTAACAAAGGTAAAGTGTCCCCTTACATTAATACTTTTAAATTATGAGAGCAATTTAAAAAAAAAAAAATCCATCTTTTAGAACAATATTCTTGTATTCTTTTTCAAACTAAAGTTCATTCCATTTTTTAACTCAATCCAGTGAATAACAGTTCAGTAAAAAGACTCTCTGGTAAATTTCCAATATGATGAAAGTGAACTGGAATAACTAAAACAGAGCGGTTTGTGTGGACTTTTGTAGATGAAGTTTCAAACCCCAATAAGCAACTTGAATGTTTTGACTGGGGATTTCCTTTGCTTATGTTAACAAAGAATACTGTAAAATATTTCAAGAGGAAATAAACAGCAACAGGTGTTCTTCTCATTGGAAAATAAATTTATGAAGTATATGTAAGCTCAGAATGCAGGGTTGCTGCAGAGATAGACAAATTTTTATGCCTGCTATATGCAGTAGACAATAATCACTTTTTGACAGTAAAACTCTTAATCTAGAGAAAAATTAAATTAAGTTCTAATGTGTCTTTTCTGCAGGCTACTAAAATCTTTAATCTAGGTTTGAGTTCCCCTAGTCCTTGTCCTGAAACTAGCTAGTCTTTTATTTCAATGCAGAGAAAAATGTGCTTCCTTTGGTCTCTGCACCATATTAATGTTCTTGAGTGGGTGAAGCTTTCCTAAACATCTTTATCTCTTTACAAACTACATATTGAGATTTTTAACACATCTAATTTTACAATAGGATTTTTCAGCCTCAGTAGTTCTCAACTCCCACTTTACAGCTTGACAAGTGATTACTGAGGCATTAATAAATAAATAAAACCCTGGAGGATTTTTTGTTATTGTTAAAAGGAAGCTGAAAATTAGCTTATCCATGTCAATAGTAAACAAAAAAAAAAGTTAACAAAAATAAAACGGAGAAAAAGGAGGCGAGTGAACACTTTACTGATTTTCTAAAATCAGTACCACACAGGATTTGTGACAAAATGTCCATTTAAACTACTCTTATGTCCATTCAAGATACTCTCATGTTCTCTCATGCAAAATAGACATGACTTTTCTCTCTTTCCGTATCAGACCACAACCTGTAAAATAAAGAATACAAAGGCCTGTTGGAGACATCTGAGCATAAAATCACCAGTGCTGGTGAGAATTTTTGACATTAGATTGTAAGAATCAAGAAACCTGGACAGCAAATGAAAGTATGTAAATACAAATTTAGAAGGTTAAGAACTCAGAAAACAGCAACCTGTGCTTTTAATGATACCATTTTACTACAGTTTCACTGCAATGTGGACTTATTGGAGTCTGCCCTCCTAGACCCATCATTTAGGGCTTTCAGTCCTGATAGTCAGGCCTCAGTATACACCACTTGATGCAGAGTTGCAAATTATATACTAGACAGTGTTCAGGACCCTAAGTAATAAATAAGTAAATGAATCAGAATTTGTTACCATGATACCTGCTTTGAAGTCCACAGTTTTACATCATATCAAGCGTTGTTTTTTGTTGGTTGTGGTGTTGTTTTTTTTTTTCCTTTTTATGAGATAGAAGAAAAAAAATTATGCAAGTGGCTCTTAAAAGATAAGAGGCTATAATAGAAAGAGAAATTAATGTAGATCATAAGACATTTCAACTAAGGTGAAAATGCTTTTAAATAACATGACCAAAATAATTTTCCATAGAACTTATATGGCAGATTTTCTACTGTGAGAAACAGCTCGCAAAAATAATCACTGAAAATAACTTTTTCTCAGTATCTTTTAAAGTAAATGAAGTTTTACTTTTCTAAGTTTTGTTGTTGTTGTTTTGTTTTCATTAGTAGAATAATTCCATTTTCTCTGAGAAGAATCAGCTATGCTATGTCTCACTGATTCAGCCACTGGACATCTTTATTGAAAATTACTCTGGGGCAGTGTACGAGCACTGCGGCTTTGTCTGGTTGATAGGGCAGGTGGGCTGCTTAGCACTAGAAACAATGTGCTTCCAAAGTTTTAACCTTTGTGTGTGCTGAAGTATATGAAACCATAAATATGATGTAAAAACAAAAGCAGCATTGTTGGGAGTATTTTTTTTTTTAGTGGATTTCTCCCCTGTGTCTGACAATGGACTTTTGTTCTACTATACCAGCAGTGAGACGCTGACTTTCATCAGCAATTACAGAAACCTCACTGGAATAAAAATCTCTAAATGGATTATCTTGTATCTAATAGGGTACAATCTCCAATTAAATTTCTGGGTGTTCCAAAATCCATGACCTGTCTCTTTCTTATATGTATTTCTTTGAGTTCACAGAGCATTCTTTCCTTCACCAATAAAAATAATACAGTTTCTCTCCTCTCCTTAGCTGCCTACTTGCAGAAACTCTTAGAAAATAGAGTATTTGAAATGTCTTCATTTGAGGTCAATACCTCAAAATTATTATTATATTATGTAATAATAATACTATACCAAATTAAAATATTAATTTTTATATTATATTTGAGTTAAATTAATACTCACTTTAATTATTAGTATCAAAATACCTTTGTTATCCCTGTCTTTCTTAAAATTTAGTTCAAATCGTCACATGATTAAACATTATAGGGGCAAGCAGTATTTAGGATGAAGATAAACAGAGAAAAACATGTCCATAAAAAGTACGATCACAGAAATCTGAGAAGCCTAGGTTAAAAATACATATATTTTAGTAGATGTTTAGTAGAATAAAGAGCAGTTGAGTTTATGCCTGTTTGCACATGTGGGAAATTGCACCATAAAAAAAAGCATGGGATTATTGGCAAGGAAAGTAGTATGTTTGTTATTAAGATACAAAGAAATCTATACTGAGTCTACAGGCCGGGGGGGGGGGGAAGGGGGGGGGGAACCATCTTTTGAAATTATCTATTCTATAAATGCATGCTATAGCAAAAAGAGCTGGACAGACATTACAGACATTATGGCACCATCTTATCAAGTGGTTGCCGAGGTAACCTCTGAACAAATGTGTGAGAACAGGACAGCTCATCACTTTTTGAGGATGCATGGAGCCCACAGAGGGATTGAGATCACTACTTGGAAGTCACAGAAAAACAGTCTGTAATAGTCTGCTGGTTATATTGGAGTGAACAGGTAATTATACAAACCCAGTTACTACAGGGACTGAGTTGTGTTGGAATAAATAAATCTAAAATACAACCTCCTGATCTTACTAATTATTAATTTAATTCTTGCCTTTGGGATGCAAAAATAAAATAAAATAAGGGGAAACCAACATACATATATTCATTTGTTTGAAATATAATTGTAATGCTTTCAAAACCAGAAGTATGAACTATTGTTCAATATTTTTTACATATAATATACAAAAAATCTGCAGATCTTTTCCCCTGATTTGTTTTCAAATCTGTATAAAAATTGAAGAATTAATTCCGATCTTCTTCATTTGAAGTACCTCAGAATTGTAAGTATTTTAATCTAACAAATTATTCCAATAAAAAAAAAATATCATTAGGTGTGGTGATATGGTAAAAAAAATAAATAATAATAATAGTAGAAAAAAAATCATTAATTTAGAGAAATAGTGTCAGGGTTATGACCTATTCTGTCTTAATATTTTGGCAAGGCCTAAAGACTGCATGTTGGGTTCAAAGTCCTTGTGCTAAGCAAAGATAAAATGAAAAGAATTATCCTTCCACTGGGAGAATATCAGTCTGCTTCAGGGCTTCACCTGTAAGTGTGCGCACCTTCCTCTGACTTGTCATGTCTAAGATGAGCAGAAGTACTTGACCTGTACCATACCCAAGAAATGGTAGCTAAGCATGTTCTGCAAGAAGTCCATTTTTTTTTACTTACCTTTCAGCTTACAGAAAAGAGCTGAAAAACTGTGGCTATAGTCAACTGCTGAAGGGAAAAGTGGTTAAACTTTTCATCAGAATAGCAGGAAAAGGGCAGAACTGGGAACTGAAAGAGGAGAGACAAGTTACTCTAAATGGTGCTGTTGCATTACATTTAAGCTGGGCTTGACATTGTGCTTGTGACTCTGCTTTCATTTAGCTTTTCATTTAACTTTTATCTCATGCTGATCTGCTTGGAAGTGCTAGCTTTTTGTGGGATAAAATAAGAACTGGGAAGTCTGTTAGTGCACATTCCTTCTAAATGACTAAAGGAGTTTTGATTTAGGTCGGAAGATTTCTGTGAAAATATGTAGAAATAACTCATCATATATAGGCTTTTTAAATGTGACTACATACCCTTGCTCTAATGAAAGGACCTTGTGAGAACATGAATCAGTTATGATATTAGGCATCAAACCACTCTAGTGTATAGTAGAGTATTAAGTATATGTGAATAAACCACATTTGACAAAGCAGTGATAGAAAAGTCTGGTAGAATTAAAGACTCTGTAACAAACACTTTAATGCTTTTCTTATAAGAAAAAGACATTGCAAGCTAGCACAGTATTTTTTCACATTGTTCTGCATCAAAATCTAAATGTGTACAAAGGACTCCACTGTATTTTGTCAGCAATATTCTGAAAAAAAATCTATATTAGAAGGTTTTCATTCTTTCCCTGTGTTTCTCATCTTCTTCTTTCATTATATGTAATTATTTCTTAAGCTAATGAGAGCTTAATTTCGATGAAACCTTTCGAGATAATAGTGTGTGCACATAATTGCATGAAAGGTAGAGCATTTAAAATATTAAATAATTCTAATCTTGAATACCTGATAGCATCATAGAAATATATGAATCAGCTTTAGACAAATAGTTTTCCAGTCTCAGGAGAGTTCAAGGAAATTAATAAACTACCTGCACTTATTGTGGAAAATAATGCTTTGGTCAGCAAAAAAAACCAACTTCTACCTTGTTAGCAAATTCCCTGGAGTAAATTAGCAAGGTATTTGGCAAATAGTCTCATTCCTTAAACTGAGTGTATGATCAAATTCACCAACAAGAACTAATTTGAGGCTCATTAGGCAGGATTTATTTTTTTCTTGAGCAGATCATGTTAGATAATTTAAAATAGAAAGGAGCAAACAAAGAAGAGAACATATCAACTTCCCCAAATTATCCGTTAATGCAAGTGAAAGAGGACTTCAGACTCTAAGCAGAATTTGACCTAAATCAAATCCCACATTCTCACAGTGATGATAACATGAGTTCTGGCAGACATTAGTTGCTGCTAGGTTCAGGAAATATTTCAGAAAACGTAAATGAAATGTACATAAGAATTATGGGGCAATGTGAGAAACTATTTATAAATTACATCATTAAAATATATAAACACAACATAAATGTAAATTCTAATATAAATATAAATTTAAATATATTGTTCCAGTTTGTCAGTTTATTTACAGCACTGAAAATCATTGCAACAAGCAGATATTTTCAATGTATTTCAGTTTTGAAATATTTTTAGGATAAATTCCAACCTATTAGAAAGACCTTCAGAGGAACTTTTTCAGCTCTCCCCAAACAAAAACAGAAGTAGCAAATTTCACTGGTACTCCACTGGCCTTACTGGAAGTGGTATTAAAATATAAAGCACTGGATCTTCTAGCCTGAGCAATTAACCAATACCTGGAGAGTTTTTAGTTGACTGGCAGAAGAAAAATCATTTAGTGTATGATTCAGATGTTTTATGGGAATAGGTTTGTTTATGTCATCATTTCATCTTTCTCCAAATATGTTAGGAATAGGGAGGGGTGGCTTGCATGTTAAGATTCCTAGATTTGCCTTTTGTGTAACTATCTTGGCCAATGGAAAATGTGCTGTTTGGCTTTCTCCCAGGTCCATCTTGCAGACACCTCCCACTGCCTGTCTGCTGGCCTGCTGCTTCCCTCCATAGCTGCAGCCTCTCAAACCACAAGGATCCCATATTTGTTTTTTCGTTTCCAGCTAGCATTTCTGCTCTCACATCTTAGCTTCTGACTGGTCCTTCCAAGCAGCACCTTTCTGTGGCTGCCCACTGTTTCAGCATTTAATTAGCACTTAAGTGAGATTTAATTCCTACTTCTGCTTAATCTGAATGAAGGGTGGTAAGCAAGACTCCACCACTGATACAATGAACAAGCTGATTGGCAGCCACTGATATAAGTGAACAAGAAAATACAAGATATATTAAAAAAAATAGGATAACAAAATGAAAAGCAGGTATATTTGGCTTGTAATCACACCTCCCAACTATATTTCTTTGTGTATGTATATTCACGAGAAACTGATAAACAGGTACAGTTAGCTAACTTGACAGTTTAGAGACTGAGGTGTCTAAAATTCTTATTACTTAAAGTTTCCAGTTTGCAGATACGTTTTGGTTGCCAAGCCATTGTAGCATGTAAGAAATCTTTACCTTTTTGGATCAGAATGCAAAAAAGTCTGCATTTCAGGACTATGTCTGCTCAGTTTCCTTTAATCTAGCTAAAATCCTCTAGGTGATGAGAGGTAGCAGGATAAGATCTTAGCACACTGTTATAGAAGATGAGAAGAAAAAAGGTGGCATTGGCTCTAGCATTCAGAGTAAAAAACAGGGAGTGATGTGTAGAGGACATCTTGCTTGAAGTCAGATTCCATACATGGACAGAGCAGAGCCTATTTTGTGTGGTTTACATCCCTCAAGGATGCTCATATCTCCAGCAAGAGTTCTGTGAGAAGGATAAGATTTGGTGGTTAAACTATGTATTTATACCTCTATATTTATATCATAAAATGCACAGAAATTTGAAACAGTCATGATCTGAGCTAGGTGTACATTTCTGAATAAAAGAAGCACTGACATATCTACAAAAAGCTATCTGGACTGTCAGCGTAGAAGCAGGAAGAGGACTTTCTGCAATTTGAGAGAGCTCCTTTGCACAAGTTCTTTCTGTTTTTCTGCAAGCTCAATGCAAAGTATGAACCCATAGCTAGTAGCACATATTGGAGTAAAAGAATAGATTCTGCTGGAGAACAATGTTAGAACTTTCCCATTAAAGATTTTTTACATGAATGTATTTTTGATTATTTGCTTAATGTTCCCTTGATGGTCATCACTTTGAGCATCAAAAGCCATATGGTAAGTAAACACACACAGTTGCTCCATGGCAGATGTTCCCAAAAATCCCACTAGGCTGCATTTCTGGCCCTCCTCATGAATGATGGCATTGGCCTTTTGTTGCGACCTGGAGAGGCCAGGCACTCACCCACAATCAGCTCCTCAAGAGAAGAGAGGAAAGGTAAGTGGCAGCACCCTGTAGCTGCAGGCGCCAATGCTTCCCCTCACTCCCACAGCTGCAAGCCCCAAACCATCAGCCTCTCCCACCTGGAAAGCCTATCTGGAGTATATGAGGAACAGCCCTCATATACTGTACCAGTACCAGGTCTGGGTTTAAATCACTTTGAGCACCTTGCCATACTAGCCTGGCAACATGCGGAGCCAGGATCTCATCCAGACGAGTGATGTGATAATGGAAGAATGTGCTATCAACCAAGGGGTCTCATCCCAATGTTCATGTGGAACATCAAGGTAATTAACTTCAGTGCAAGATACCTGAGTGTACTAGCTTTTGAGTCCTAGCTTTTGAGCAGACCTCCTCTGACCTTTCAGTTGATTTGAAGAGAGCTTGCTGTTTTGTAGCTAGAAGGTAGCAGGAACCTCAGATCTTTTAAATCATAATCAATGCATGCTTATTTTCAGTGCCACTCATGCTCAGATGTTTCCGAGATAAGTAATTTTAATTTGACCATAATATTATCAACTGTTCCCAAAAGGCATACTTAAATTAAAAGTATTTTATTAGGGTTTCAGAGAGAAAAAAAAATCAGCTACTTAGAGATGATGATGATGATTATTATTATTTTATTATTTTTAAAGGGGATAACTTCTCCAAATAGATAGGATATGCCATTAAAATTTTTCATCATATCAGTATAAAAGAAGCAAAATGTTGGAAAGCCATTGTGTTATAATATATGTATATATATAAGGCCATATTGTTATAGTATTTAGACAACAATATTGGAAATTCACATTCAGTTAAGTTTGTGAGTACATATCAGGCCCTCTCTCTTTTCCCATTCCTTGGTCCAGCCATGCAGAGGGAGCTAGATCTTGTTGCTAAAAGGTATCATTCTACATTGAAAAATATCATGGAGGGCAGTCTTAGAGAAATATGAGAAACTTTTGGACATTTGGTCTTTCCCAGTGTTTAGGTGCAATAAATTCTTTATTTAAATGTAGATTAAGGCATCCTGACTCTTAGACCAGCAGGTTTTCTGAACTTCTTTACTTTTTTTTTTTTTTTTTGCTTTTTTTTAAGCATCCATCTATTTGAGGAGTTAAGCAGCCCTTGAAGGCAATCATCTCAGAAGACTGCAATTAGAAGTTCTAGGTTAAGATAATTTTCACCAGGGACCATCAACAGAGTCATAAAATCTTACTGTCCTCTCTGCTTTGAATTAAATGAGTAAAATTCTTCTTGTTTTCTTTGCTGGTATTCAGTGGTGAGCAGTTACACTTGCTTTTATTTCACCTTGTCTTACCCATTTTCTAAGAGCTTTTCAGTGGCGTCATTTGCCTCTAGGTTTATGCTTGCAAACAGAAAGTTACATTTCATGCAATAACAGCTTAAATGTCAGAGGTGCCATAGTGATTTTCCACAATTTGGATTAATTATTTTGTAGTTTGTGGTTATAATTTTGTAGTTTCAGAGGTGAAAGGGACCTGATGAGTTGACTTTGATTTAAGACTATGTTTTTGAACACAGCAAGACCATTTCAAGCATTGTATCATTTTTATGCACAGATATTTCTACTATTTGAATTATTGTGCTAAAAGAACAGTAATGTTGACTGGCTTAAGTAAAATTTTATGAAAATTGAATTCCATACATGTTCTGTATATGTATGTGTTGTCAATTTAAAAGACTGGCTTGGCATCAGCCTTCATTAGGGAGGTCTGAAACTATTTCTCTGGTCTGCCACCCACTCGTGGTGATCTCTGAGTGTCAGCTGATCTGCCTTGCTACATCTATGCATTTATGAATGACCAGAATGACAACGTCCATTTCTTCAAGACTTCTAGCACCTGAATACCCTGCCTGTAGTCTACTTTACCACATAAAAATATTGATTCTTGCATGATTTGAAGGACACTTTAACCAGTCTCTGAATTCATTTGCATGCTGACAGTATATGAAGTTGGACAGGATAGTTTTAAGGTTAGCTATAGGGCTGGTTTAAAAAAAAAAAAAAAGTAGGCTCCCCTGCTGTAAACTAGGCCTCACAGTTCTGCAGCAGAATTATGTTTATTTTCCATCTCAAAGAACTCTATGTCCATAATAGCTTTCATGAATAGGATTTTCAGGTACTATAATAATAGGGGGTATATATATATACCTTTATGAATACTAACATAAATACATTATTTATAAAGCAACAGGAAACTGAAGAATAAGATGTGGAAACAAAGAGAGCAGCAACAGAAGTCCTCCATTGCCTCTCCCATTTTTCTCTCAGTAAAAGAACACCACTGAAGCTATGATGATTTGTGTTGTCTATTACAGAAACTGCATTTAAGAAATATTTCGCAAGACCAAGACACAAATGCATAGCCATAACTATAAATACCTCCAAAGTAAACAGAAAGCTCAAGCATTGTTTAATAGCATGTCTCCGGATAGACAGCTTTCATAATGGGTTAGTTTTGTTCCCTTACTGGATTTCCACTCAAGAAATATTACACTACTGAAACTGTTATGTTGATTTTTTGCCCAAGACAAAAGGATTATTACATATTGGGATGAAAATAATTCTCTTTCCCTTGGAAATACTGTGTTTCATAAATGGGAGAATATTATGTTAATATAACTATGTAAGAGCAGCATGATTTTTCTTAATCTGAATACTAATTCATTTATTTATTAGTATTTTTATAGTAGAAAAAGAATATTCGGTGAAATAACACTAAAAAAGTGGCCACTTTGGATATATTTTTAATTCAATTTATTTTAATTACAATAATTTATATTAATATTGTATGCCTTTCATAGTTTATATTAATACTATATTGCAATATGGATATTTTGACTTTATCAAAAATATTTACACTGTAATTTGTGCAATGTTATCATTTTTAGAAAGAAAAAAAAATCAAAATTTCAAATAACTGCATGGATTCCTCCCAATAACACCTCTGTCATTTACTAATATTCTTAGTGCAGAAGCTAAAGTTTAGTATCACTAAATAACCCATATAATATAACCTTCAGAGTCTGAGATGTATCTGTTCACAGGTATAAATAATTTCAATAATTGCATAAAAAAAGTACATAGAGTACATAAAGTATATTAAATACATAAAGTACATAAATAAGCATTTTTTGATAAAACAAATGCAGTATTCATAAGCACAGAAAACATCTATGTTCTTTACATAAATTGTCTTCAAACAATCAAATGGCAACCATTATGCAATACTGTTGGAACTGATGTTTTACTGTATCTGCCTATTACATAAGATCTTGTATACATGTCAACATTACAATTAATTTTGATCAAGACACTTCAAAATGCTGTCTGAATACCTGGCATAAAAGCAAGGCAACACCTCATTTTGGAAGTGATACAAATTAAAATAATAACATTTTTTAAACCTTCATTATTTCATATTACAAATGAAGGTAAAGTCTTGTTTACAGTCTGGAATCAATTGTCCTCATGCTGATAAAAAAAATTGGAAATGGGGACAATTTGTAGAGAGTGATAATGAAATCACATTGGGTTTCCCAAGAATGAGACCAAAGAGACGATTGTTTACCATGACTGAAGCCTGGAAAAGAAAGAAGACGACGAAGGGAGGAAAAAAAAATATAAAATAAATAACACCCTAAACCAATACAAACAAAGGCATATGTTCCTCCTGATGAGCAGAAGGTCAGATGAGCCTCTGTAGGGACAGAGGATGTGTGCACAGGAGAAATGGGATTTAATGCATGCACTTTTGTGTGCAAAGTTTTCTATGCAAAAATAAATAAATGAATAAGTAATAAAAACGTTTTCTACATGGAGAATAGAATGAAAATGCTAAGCACTGAGAGTGTCCCTTCTGAGACTGAGATTAAAATGGCAGCACAGAGAAAAAGAAAAGTTAGTGATGCAATGAATTTATAGGTAATCAGGAAAGAAAAAAAAAAAAGGCATGAATAGTTTAGTTCAGAATGGTAACTCCAAGTGGAGACAGATAAAGCATTACATAGTAAACTCTTTCCAAATTCTGAAAGATGGTAGTCTAAGAAATGTTTAAAATGCTTCCAAATAGACAAGATGAAAATGAAGTCAGGGTAAGAAATCAGTAATTCAGTGATCAGACTATAAATGCAACATGTCACAAAGCTGTCCGGACAGACATAAAACTATTGGATTAGTTTCGAATGGGCATGAGATTATTCTTCAGAAACTGTATTTCTAATGCAAGCTACATTCTTTGCAGCTGTTGACTGATTAAAAAAAAAACATATATTATCCCTGTGGTTTTGGGGGAGGAATTTTTTTATTATTATTTTATTTATATATATATAGTATGAGTTCTAAAACTGATGAGCTAGCTTGTAGAAATTCTGTGTGTTTAAAGCATGGGCTCCCTCTGTCTGTATATTTTAAGTTTGCATTGAAAAGGTTGGTTTGATCAGACAGCTTGAGAAATCTTTCTCCTCCATTCTTCCTTGCACGTTTTCAATATGAAAACTTTATTACATTTTTAAATAAGAAAAGGTTATACTCTTGAAACTAAAGGTCAAATATGACTTTATGGTCTCTCAAGTCTCTTCTTGAGAAATATTTTATTGTCTTAAGTTATTTGTCTTAGGTTATCTGTCAATGAACTTAGTTTGAGTATTGTGCACTTGTCTGCATTTTCCAAATGTTAGTAGATCTAAGGAGAAAGAGAGAAGGTAAGCGGAATAGGTGTCAATATTTTTATGCTTAATGTTTTCTTTAGCATAGGAAAAAAAAAAGATCTAAAGATCTAGTGGTTCGGTTATCTTTTCCTCTTTTGCACAGGGAGGAATCACATCTAAAGTTAGTTTCTTTTCTGTTTTTCACTTTTTTCTTCACCCTAGCCTTCCCAGTGACTTGTAAATTTGAATGAACTGTCTTTTGAAAAACTTGCTATTGCTTTTGCTTTGGCTGAAAATTGTTTTCTTCTTTAGTAGTAAGATATTGCTCATGTAATAGACTTATTATTCGTATATATATATATGTAATTGAAAGAAACAAACTAATTGTTTTGAGTTTCTTTTTTCTTTTTTTATTTTTTCCAAATTCTTAATTGGTACACTGTGTCCTTCCCTACTTTGCAAAGTACAGTGGCAAGTGCATGAATATTGACCCCCTTACAATGAGTTGTTTTCTGATTGTACTTCTCTGTCATTTAGAAGAATAAGTGAGGTAACCCCTGCTTGTTAAGGACATCACAAAATATTTGATTGAAAAGCTGGAGAACTGTTGCTATGAACAAGATTTATGCATGGATTTTATAGAGTATTTTTTTTTCATTTTCCATTTATTTAATGGATAAAAAAAAAGACTTCTAAATTAAGAAGGAAACATGTTAATGAAACAGAAGCTGAATAAAATTATTTGCAGTTCTGGATCTTTATAATCACTTGGAGAGAAATAAGTTAGTTTTGAATAAAAGCTGAAAAGAGAGTAGGCTCTGAGTTTCTGTGGATAATTACCAGTAATCTGTAAACAACCCTGTGTGGCAAAGATGCATATTGTATGCTCCCTGGGAACCAAATAAGAGATGGCAGATTAACTGTTAGCAGCAACAAAAAGTCACACCACTGCCACATTCATCTTTGAGAAGTAACAATGCCTGAAACTGGATAAGAGAGAAGTGTCATACAAAGGTGGCAGGAGGTGTCAGACACCTTTCTGAAGCTTGTGACACTGTTACAGTTATCCAAAATAAAATCATCAAGTATGAGGACTTGTTAGAAATGGACTTTTTCCCCTGGGGAAAGGAAGACATCAAAGCCTGAAATGAACAGCTCCCATGAGCTGATGAAATACAAGAATAGAGCACTGCTTATTATACATTTGCTGCATTTATATGTCTGTTCCTGACTAAAAAGAGATTACAAAAATAGAGTTCTTGCCAAGCTAAACTTAATATTCATTCTTAAAAACTGTCAGCCATAAAAACTAAAGTTACCTTACTCAATGGTTATTTGTCAAAGGGGGATATTTAGGCGAGTTTTAAATTAACTATTATCATGTTGAAATTTGCATCTGAAATTAGCAAAGCTTCCAACGCCCCAGCAATACTGATATTGTAAACAGTGTTCTTCCTTATCAAATTTTTTATCTTTCTTTTTTTTTATTTTTTTATTTTTTTTTCTGTTGCCTTGAGAGTTGTACAAGTGCTCCCCAAACGCCCTGCTCCAGGCACCCTGCATCAGCTCGTTTCTGCATCACTTATTGCATCAGAATTAATTAGATTTTCCATAGAAAAATAACTGATGTAATTGCTGTGCAAGGTTGGGTGTGTAGATCTAGACTTCTGGCAGCTTGTCTATTACTTCAGCTTTGCAGGGGAAACTATAACAGAGGTTCTTCAAAGCTATTGCCAGTGCTAATCACAGTCAGAATAATTGTCAGGCATCTATCAGCCCCAGCATTTCATTTCATAGTTGTGCATAATTTACTTAGCCATCAGACAAAATAGATGCTGCAAGTAAGCTACTACATTTGAATGAGAGACATTTGGTTTTAAAGATAATGAATGTGCTGTAAGGAATATATATGCTTTTTGGTTGCCTAAGATATTGATACAGACATATGTTGATATAGGTACTTGGTTTTATGACTTTATTCAAAGTGCTATATGTTTTGCGATTTGTAGGTAGAATACACAGAGGAAAAAATGATGAAAACTGATTGCAGTTGAGTGACTGAAAGTATGATGATGATAATGATGAAAGACACAGTTTGCACCTACAAGTACCTTCTAATACTTCACCTCTTAAACTGTTCTTAAAAAGGTCTTCAGATATGAACTGCAGGCTTTCTGAGAAAATTAATCTGCAGTCCATCCATGTTTAGCAAGTAGATAAAGGAAACATTGTAAATAAAGATGTGTGGGTATATTAAGTGTTTGTCTCTGGTAGATGGAGAATTTGAACAAAAATGGCCAAATGAAGCACACCGTCAGCCAAATTTTTGTTTTTAAATTGAACAAAATCCAATGGTGGAGGAAAGGCAGGCAAATAAAGGAAAATACTTAATTAAGGGAAAATACTGAATTATTGTTTGCCTTGGGTTTGTCCTGGCTGCCATTCAGATAACCCACAATCTACTGTACCAGAATCTACTGTTCCTTTTTTTTTTCCATTCACCATGCCAGTGGTGAATGTGTATTTTGTTGCTTTGTTTTTGTTTTCTCTTTCCCATTGACACAGCATTTCAAACAAGAGTGTACTCTTAGAACAGCTTTATGGAAACACAGCACAGTCCTGCTGGCATAACTTCATTAGCTCCAACAGAGTTATGCTGAAGGTGAATTTCAGTGCAGCTCCTCCCCGCCTCTGCCCCCCCCCCCTTTTTTTTTTTATTTCTCAGTTAATGGCAGTCATTGTAACTTAAGCAGGTGTGCATACTTTGCAAGTACATTTTCAGTGTGGTTTTGGTGCAGGTTTCTTCACCGTCAGTATTGAAAGGACTCACACATTTCTCCCACATTTCTATGTCTAAACAGAAAAAAAAATAGTGGTGTTGGCATAACATTTTTATGGCATAACCCATACTAGGATTACACAGAATGTTCCTCAAGTCTTTAAATTTCATACCTGTATCTTTGATGGAAACTATCAGCATACCTCATTATTAAATAATACATACAGTGCCAAAATTAGATTGTATTAAATATCCCTTATCCTATCTTCAAATACTGTCAGCAAGAAATTGTTTTGTACACAGTGTTGTATTTTCATCATTATTAAGACCACATATATAAATCACTATTAAGCCCATATAAATACAGTTATACTGCCTTTCATTTGCTGTTTTGTAGATTTCTTACTGGAAAGGTATCATACAGAAGGTTTCACATACAAACTGGTCGGCTGCTTACTTCACCACCTCCATGTGAAAGCTTCATGACATATGAAGGCATAATACATGTTGAATATCAACCTAAATAAGCATAGAGCTTTAGGCTATAGAATGTAATTTATCACATGAAACTTCTCTCATCTAGTATTCTTTTTAGATTATTAGTGTGAAATGCTTTTTTCATATTTGGTTCAAACAAAAAATGGTAGGCAGCCAACACTTCTTTTAGCTCTGTTATTTGATATTTTTATATACCCCAGAGTGATTTTTTTTTTAAGACTCTTTATAAGACATCTGCATGCAAAAGGATATTACACAAGGAGATGATAAAATAAGATTTGGGTTATTTGAGTTAACAAAACAGAAGTTCATCATGAAATGACCTCGAGTTGTACTGTACTGATTTTCAGGGTGTCTTTTACTGAGAAAAGGGTGGAAAAATTTGTTTATGGTAGTGGTCTAGCTGTGGTCCAAATTAAGATAAAGAAAGAAGTACTTCTTCAGTGTGTATATATCTCAATATGAATTAAAACTGCTAGTTCTGATGTCCTGGAGTTCTCTTGTGAATTTTCCACTTTTAGATCACAAATACTACAGGTTGTTTAATTTTCAAGATACAGGCTTTACTTGAATCTTGCTTAAATTTGTACTTGTATCTTTAGGAGCTTTTCAGAAAATAAAATGAATGAAATCAAAACATAACATTTAATCAAAAAAAAAGTGAACTTCCTTTAGCCCACTATCTTAAATATGTTATATGCATGAAAATAAGATAATATTCTTTTTATTAGTCAGTTATGATTATATTGTATGTTTTCTGGTAGTTGTCCACATTCAAGACCAAGAAAAAATATTTAGCAAAGTATAAAAATATTACTGACATTAAATATTTCTTCTGCATTCTGCTACTAATCATATATTATATATAGACTTTATTCTGCACAAGCAATAGTTAATATACAGATAAATGACATAACTAAGAAACAAATTATAGTCTCCAGCATTAATTGCAGCCTGTCCATATGTAGAAACCATATGGCAGTATATGTAACATTTATGCTTATTATGCTGAAAAGGCTCAACAAAATCAACCTGCAGTATTTAACAGTGGAGTATAAACACTAAACATGGCTATAAGAAGCTACTTTTTTTTTTGGTAGCACTTTTTACTTAATTTGTCCCTGGGCTTCACTTAAAGATATTTGCAAAATATTAAAATGACCTCCTTAGGTCACTAGAGTGCATGTATAAATGAGAATTCTTTTGATTGATTAGCCAATTACCACAAAGTACTGCGGTTTATACCCTTACACATTAACAAGCATGTTATTAGGAGGTGGACGGAATTAAAGAGATGGAATAAGTACACATAGTTAAATAAAAAATAGTTTTCAGAGGTCATAGTTGTGGTTCGTTGTACATATTTTGTGGTTTGGTGAGAGAAGGATGTTTATTTGCTTATTTACTTAATTCAGTGATTGTCATCTTCGTTTTCATTTCATTGTTTCTTACTCTTGTTTTATTCTTTTTACCTTCTATCTTTGCATCAGTGCCTGTGGCAGCACTCTGACAACTCTGATTGCACCAATGAGCTTCTTTTAACAGGATGCACCACTGACTGCTGAAACGTCATGCAGGTCTATGCCTGGTTTTACATCAAAAATCTTCTCCATGGGACAAGTTCCAGTTGGTTTTGTGGAGATTTTTGAAAGTATCATATAATTTTTTCATCCTTTCAGTACTTCCTATGTGTCTGGGAACTGTACCCTACCTATTGTACCAAGATGTCACTCAAGCTCATTGTTCAAGCTCATTGCAGCTAGAAATCTGGTGTCTTGATATCTCAGGAAAGAATGATTCTGTAATATTTGTTGTTGTTGTAGTAGTAGATTTAGATAGAATAGTATATGAACAGATCATAGAAAAAAATATGTTTCAAGAAATATTTTTTTTGAACAGTTGACTGAATTTAATCCCCCAAACATTCAAGACCATCCCACTAATGAACACTTACCCTCAGAATTAAAATAAAGAGAAAACCCTGAAATCAATTTTGCCCTCAGATAAGCACACGAAATGTTATCGGCCTGGAAATCTACTAGAGATAGCTGAATATACTTTTCTTTCTTTTGTGTAGCCATAGTGCAGTACAATAGCTGTTTATTCCAAATGTAGTTCAATGTCATTTTTAGAATAATTTAATTGAAACTGAAGACAGTGAGTTTATAACATTTACAAAGCCCATTTTTGAAATCTTATTCTACTGTCATCTTTCTGAGCAGAATATTACTTTAAATTTATTGAGAGCACTTGTGATTTACAACATTTGGTTATCTTCTAGGCATAGTGATTTTAAGCAATATAGAGCTGAATAGATTATTTTATATTTAATTTTGACTTGACGTGCGTATTTAGTATCTAGGAAACTAGCTGTAAGTTTACTGGTTTACTGCAGTTAAAACACTTTCATGTGACAAGGCATAAACACATGATTTCTTTTCCTCTCATATTTACTTGTACTTGTGTTATTAAAAAATGAGAGAAAAGAGAGAGAAAATAATCCTTATATAAAACGTGCAAAATACCGTCTGAGATTAAATTCCTTTGGAATTAAATTTCCTTTAGAAAAATGCCCCAGAATTTCATATTTTATAACTTCAGGTTATAGAAGCGCTTCATAAATTAAAATAATAATAATAATAAAAAAGTGAAAATGCTCTTTTCACTTATGGAAATAAATTTGTAACTTTAGAAAAGTGAGAAAGAAGTTCAGCTTAGAACACACTCTCCATAAGCATTTACAAATATGAAAACTAAAACAAAGTACCTGATCAAATCTGGAGAATCAGATGAATTATTACGAAGAATAAATCCCACTGTCAGCTGAAGCAAAATTCAAGAACTGCAGAAGTATACTTTCTTACTAACCAGCTCTTCTGCGCCATCTAGTGTCTAACCCTGATCATGAATGTCATTTATATACATATCCCGAAGTGTGGTATGTCAGTCAGAACTATAAAGGCACATTAGCTAAGAAGCTGAGCAAATTACTTGTGGTTTGGAATACCTCTGTAGTTTAAGTCTTATAATTATTACATGGAATATTGTATTCATTTGAAAAATATGTTGGCTAGCCTGAAAACTTTGATCTGCATATTTTAAGTGCATTAACAGCCTCATTTATTTTGCCTGTTTTGTTTGTTATCATGAAAATATGTCATGTGGACACCCTGTTCCCTCAAAGCTATTCAAGATCAGGTCAGATCACAAGCATTTAACCCCTAAAACATTAACTGCTTTTAAGATCAAAAATCATTCTCATGTATTGCGGGGTTTTACAGGGAACATACTCTTTCAGTGATGACTGTCAGTCTGGCAGAAGAGGGTTTTTTTTTTGAACTGTTTCCTTCTCAAAAAGCTGGTGCAAAACAACAGCAAGAGCTGACCATCCTTTTTTTCATCCAGAAGCTCAGTTCTAAAATCATAATCCTCACAGACAAACTTCTTTACAAGTAAAACTAAAAAATAACATTATTAGAAGGTTAAGTTTGTCTTTCTGTTGTGCTTCTGAGTCCACAGTAAGACCCTTCAAGTCATTAACACTATGGATCAGGAGGGATAACTCTTATTGAGGAACTTACATTTCAATTGGCTGTGGTTATTCCTTCTCCGAGAATACTTGGAGCAACATGTCAGATTCAGTTCATCTCATGCCTGTTGCTTAGTGAATTTAAACTATCTTATTTTCTGCAGAATATTTGTGTTTGGGAGGTAAAGACTTTTTTTTTTTTTTCTTTTATCTAGCTATTGTGACTTCTTTTCTTCACCATAAAAAAGAAAAGGTTTCACAAGGAAGCACACTGATTTCTGAGTAATACTGACCAAATATTTTGAGTTTTAGAGGATTTTTTTTTTTCCTCCTGCATTGTGTCTTCTTACACATCTATCAGACCCCGGGCATTTTGCCAGAAGATTTGAACAATGAAAATGTTCCCAAGTTTTGCTTTTCTGTGGAAAAATTATAGGTATCTCCTGTTCTTCCATCCTTCCCTACTGCTGATCTTTAATAAGAGACTAAATGCAGATCAGCATCCTAATAAGAAATACTTTAGTCAATAGGTATCTAATAAGTTTTACATTAAGTTGCTGAATTGGGAATAATGGGAACCCAATCTCCATAGACTGACCTTTTAGCTTCAGTGGAGAAGCTACCTGCTGAATAATAATTATCTTAAAAATAAAAAGAAAGAAAAAAAGAAAAAAAAAAGAAAACAAACAAACAAAACCAACAAACAGAATTAAGGGAACAGCAAGGTTGGGCTGCTATGTGAGGAAAATCATATGCCAGAGCCTCTAAGGCAGGGAGGACCAATGCCCCAACCAGGGTGCAGTCTGGCAGTACATGAGCAAGGAGAACAGGACCAGAGGAATACAGAATAGGAGCCAGGTTTGGGCAATAGCCACATGATGGCCAAGCAATTCCACAGTGACAAAGCAGGTCCAAGGTTAAGCCTGCAAATTACATCAACAGGGCAAGGATCAGCAAGACTGAGTAGCAAGGCACAGTAATAGCTGTGGTGTAGTGCAGAGATGGGGCAAGACTGAAGGCTGCAGATCCTTTTGGTGTATTCAGGACTCTGATAACAAAGGGCTAGAGTATACAAAAGCCATATTCAGATTTTTTAGTGAGAAATGCGACAATAGGGGGTAAGATGGGGAGCAATGGCATATAGTGTGCCTTAGTGCAACATGTTCGAATTTTCTTCCTGAATTTGTATAAAGAAACTACAAAAGCTAATTTCCCAGAGAAGTCAGTGCTCATGATATTCCTCTTTTGCACAAAAGAGCAGGTGGTGAAGCATGTGTGGTGTATGATTTGTGTGTTCAGCTTTTTCTCCATTTCAGTATTTAAGGTTACATTTCCTACATCCTAGGCTCTTCCCTGTTATGTCATGTAGGAATAAGAAGATGGTATTAAATGATGTAATGGTGTTAGATGACCCAGTGCTAGTAGCATGGCAAAAAAAAAAAAAAAAAAAAAATCAGGTAACTGAGCCTGTTCCTCTACAACCTTTGACTTCTGAATTTTGACTGTGGAATAATTTCCTGATCCTTAGAAATCCATAGCCACCTTGGAACACTGCTTAGTGGTGAGGACCAGTCCAACTAGATCACTTAATCCAAGCTTTAGTTTTCTTATAAGCAATGCCCCTCCAGGGAATTAAAACATGTGCTAGCAAGCATTTTAACTTTTATGACAGTATTTCAATGGAAATTGTTGATAAAAACCAAATGAACTACCTTAAGAAGATACATATATATATATAAAATCTGAAGTATGTATTGGTACTGACATTTTTAACACTTGCTAATTCTCTTGTTCATGCTTTCTTTAGAGATTATCTCTTCATTCCTGCATTCGTTTTTGCTCTTATTTACATTTGCCTCCTTTAAAATATCAAAACTTGCTAGGACATTTGGATGTAAGTTTAACTGCTAGTCTTGGGTATCTAAATTTAAATGAAAATTCCATTCCTTGATTTATTCTTATTAATTTAGAATGAGAAATGCAAGGGCTTTTATTTGTTTAAGCTGTTCACTACCTTTTAAAGCTAATCATAGAATCATAGAATATCCCGAGTTGGAAGGGACCCATAAGGATCATCAAGTCCAAATCCTGGCACCACACAGGTCTGCCCAAAAGTTTAGACCATGTGACTAAGTGCACAGTCCAATTTCTTCTTAAATTCAGACAGGCTTGGTGCAGTGACTACTTCACTGGGGAGCCTGTTCCAGTGTGCAACCACCCTCTCGGTGAAGAACCTCTTCCTGATGTCCAGCCTAAACTTACCATGCCTCAGTTAGCACCATTCCCACGGGTCCTGTCACTGGGGATAACAGAGAATAGGTCACCTGCCTCTCCACTCCCTCTCGCGAGGAAGTTGTAGACTGCAATGAGGTCCCCCTCAGCCTCCTTTTCTCCAGGTTGAACAGGCCAAATGACCTCAGCCGCTCCTCATATGTCTTCCCCTCTAGGCCCTTCACCATCTTCGTCGCCCTCCTCTGGACACTCTCCAACAGTTTAATGTCCTTTTTGTACTGTGGTGCCCGGAACTGCACACAGTATTTGAGGTGAGGCCGCACCAGCACACAGTAGAGCAGGACAATCACCTCCCTCGACCGACTAGCAATGCTGTGCTTGATGCATCCCAGGATACGGTTGGCCCTCCTGGCTGCCAGGGCACACTGCTGGCTCATATTCAACTTGCTCTCAACCACAACCCCCAGATCCCTCTCTGCGGGGCTGCTCTCCAGCGTCTCGTCGCCCAGTCTGTACTTATAGCCAGGGTTGCCCTGTCCCAGGTGAAGGACCTGGCACTTGCTCTTGTTAAACTTCATGTGGTTGGTGATTGCCCAGCTCTCCAATCTGTCCAGATCTCTCTGCAAGGCCTTTCCACCCTCATCCGAGTCCACAACTCCTCCAAGTTTGGTATCGTTGACAAATTTGCTCAAAACACCTTCTAGTCCTACATCCAAATCATTTATAAAAACATTGAAGAGGACTGGCCCTAAAACGGAGCCTTGAGGGACCCCACTAGTGACCATCCACCAGCCAGATGTGGCCCCATTTACCACAACCCTTTGAGCCCTGCCCATCAGCCAATTGCTCACCCATCGCATGATGTTTTTGTTTAGCTGTATGCTGGACATTTTGTCCCGTAGGATCCTATGGGAAACCGTGTCAAAAGCTTTGCTGAAGTCCAAAAAGATCACATCAGCTGGTTTCCCTTGATCGACTAGATGGGTGATCTTATCATAAAAAGAATTTTATATTTCACAAATTGATCCCGTTAAAACACTTTTAATATTGTTTTCTTTGTTGCAGATGTACCAGTATGTACCAGTATGCTTAATATTATCGAGAAACAGAAGAGAGAGAGATGGTTTATGTCTACTTCTTGCAACTTCTTGAAAATCTTTGTATCTATCTGAATTTTCTTATCTTCTAACTGCTTAAATAAATAAATAAATAAATAAACTGTCAAAAGGTAACAGAATGGTACACAAGTTAATAGCTTTACTTGCCAAAATAAAATTAGGTTTCTAGGACTGTCCCAGGAAATGGCAGCAAATAAAGAGGTGGCATATCATCAGTCTGTAGTTTTGCAGAGAACTGTCTGATAAAGGTAACTGAGAACTCAGCCCCTCCGATCAAAAATAATCAAATAAATATTATAACAATAGTACAATAATAATATAATGCTGCCCTTATGATTTATTGGAGTGGTTTATATAGATATTGCAGTATTTTACAAATAATTTATTTAGAAATCTATTCAGTTAGTGTGACAGAGTAGTTTTGATTAAACTAATCTTTCTAAATTTTTTTTTTAACAAAATTAAAAAAAAGAAGGCTGATTTATTACCACAGTTGCCTAGTTTTATTTTAGAAGAAAATCCTTATGCCATAAATTATACCATTTGGCACACACCACTAATGTAGTCCTAATTTTGTCATAAATCAGTGCGATATTGACAGAAGTAGTTAATTTCATGTATTACAGTACAACATCTGACTTTTTTCTTTTTTTTCTGATACATTCTACTAAGTAACTGCTTCCATGGACACGTTGCACAATAATTTCTTGCTATACAGCATAGATTTTTTATTATTATTATTATTATTATTTTTAGGAAACAGTACTCTTCATTTTTAGTTTCATTAAAAAAAATTCAATTTCTATTTTAAATCAAATATGCCCAACAGATTATGTCAGTAGCTTCTGAAATTGGACTTTTTTTTTTTTTCCCTTAGTTCTCTTATTGCTAGAATTTTCAGTGAAATTTTGCTAAGGTTAAATTGTATTTGATTTAAGAACTGCTTTCAAAGAAAATCTGTTAATATATTAACCTAAAGATTTCTTAAATGTAAAATCTTTGTCCCGAAGTTTAATAGAGAGATTTCCAGTAAGAACTGTAACAGGGAATCTGGAACCAGTGACGCAAACATACATTTTTATCAGTGCAAGTGGATCCTACAGGGTGTATGCTTACTGTTACAACGTGTTACAGCTTGATGTAACCCCTTTGGATATTTAAAGCTCTGCATGTGCATTTATAGTAATAATCAGTCTGAAAGATGTGTAAATAAGCAAAGTGATTCCAAGTATAATCGCAAGAATAGACAAATATGTTTTCACTACTTGCAAAAACTGGTTTGTTTTTGTCACCTACAGATGTATCTCTATCCCAAAGGTGTGTAAAACCAACATAATATCCAGAAAATGCTAATTTTGAAGGCATTACATAAATAAATAAATAATAAATATAATATAACGTATAATAATAATATAATATAAATATAATAATAAAAATAATAAGTAAAAAAATACATAAAAAATAATAAAAAAAGTATTCACCTATAAGATCACCAGACATTTGTTCAGGATTTTACCAAGGTATAGTTTCCTATCATACTTAATCCAAAGCAATTTTGTGATGCTGCCCAGTCTATTTTTCCATCCTTTTCCCCTGTATCATCCATCTTGATGCAGCTCCCCTGGAGAATGAGTTGGTTCAGTTCACTGATGACAGAAACTACGTTTCTCAGCATGTGGGAGGGAAGAAGGGATTAATTTTCTATCAGATGAGTGAATCAGCCAACTCATCTCGTGGTCTCAAGCTTGCAAGTGAAAAGATTGGAGTGTGTAGAAGGTAAACAGGAGCTCTCAGTAGCTGTCTGAATTTAGATGCAGTAAAAAACTGTCCTTGTTCCTCTGCAGTTATGAATCCGAGAACATATGTAAGATTGCTTGGAAAATCTTCAACAGAAAACACACTCCCAAGCAGTTTATTCATGCACAAAATTGTATTTGCGATAGAATTACATGTACCACATATGCTACATTTGTTACCTGAGTCTGATGTTCCCTCTTTGGCCGTGTGGCATGCTGACCAACCACTTATGGGCACACAGCCACAACTCAGTAATAAGGTAACAGACAGCACATTTGTCTTTTAGCTTGCAATTGCTTGGATGCAGCCTTTTGTGCAGCTAGTGTGATGCTCTGTGTTTTTCTAAGGTTAAAGTCTAGTGGCATCAAATAAATCCAAAGGATTCCATTAACCACTTCCACTAGGAGCTCGAATAGAGCTTGCAAAGATAACATTGCTTTTTGACTAAAATGTGTTAGGAGGTGCCCAGATAATCAGCTCAGATGGAGAATTGGAAAGAGCAACAGACACCTGTGGTGAGTGACAGTGGGAAGGGTGGCAACAGTCTCTTCACAGAGGTGTAAAAGTGGCTTTCAGCTTGTGCCAGCCTCAGCTAGAGCTGGGTAACTGCCAGCGCAGACTGACGTCTACCCAATATTGTGTGCCCTCCTCCGCTCTGGTAGAGACTTAAGTAACTGCTGCAAATTCCTGTTGGTGGTGGGTTGACCATGGTTGAAGGTCAAACTATCACCCAGCTGCTTCCTTACTCCTGCTCCTCAGTAGGACAGGGGGAGAAAATGGAATAAAAAAAGCTCATGGTTCAAGATAGAGACAGGGAGATCACTCACCATCACAGGCAAAACAGACCTGACTTAGGGAAAAATGATATATATATACATATTATTTTTTTTCGCAGTTAAAGTGGATTTGAATGGTGAGAAATGAAGACGAAAATGAAAATACATCCCCCTCTTTCCTTTTTCCAGGCTCAACTTCACTCCTTCATCTCTGTCTCCTTTACATCCTCCCACTCCAAGTGGCACATGGGAATGGGGGCTGAGTCTCTGCCACCCTATCCTTCTCACACTTTTTCCCTGCTACAGTACGGGTCCTTCCCATGGGCTGCAGTCCTTCAGGATAAATCTACTCCAGCATGGAGTCCTCCCTGGGCTGCAGGGGGACAACCTGCTTCACTGTAGCCTCCACATGGGCTTGCAGGGGAATCACTGGCCCAGTGCCTGCAATAGAAACAAGGGCTCTCTCTTTTTCTTCTCCCCTCAGGACTTGCAGTTTTTCACACTTTTTCCCTCACTCCTCACTTCTGTGCCACATTTTGCTGTTTCTTCCCCTGGCTTTCCCCGAGGTGCTCACAGGACAGCAGGTGGGCCCACCCATGCCCCCATGGTGGAGCTGGCTGGGACCACTGCCCCCCACTGCTAAATTCTTGCCACCTACACTCAGTACATTTCTATAGACTGAAATGAAGGAGGCTAGTGGACACAGCTGGGTGTGGTCAGTGCTGAAATGTAATGTGCTGATATTTGCCATCTCTCAGCACCCATGGCGAGGGGTACAACTTGCACCTACCTTGGAAGAGTTACAGTTGCTCTGCATAGATGTGAAAGGCAAATTTATTTAGTTGTAGGTAGAACTGTTTGTAGGAGGAATCAATTCAAACAAAGGATTAGCAAGGTCCTATTGCTCAGACTTGCTAAGAAAACATTGCTTTTTGACCAAAAAGTGTTAAGAAGTGCCCAAATGATCAGCTCAGACAGAGAATTAGCAACAAATGTCTGTGGGCAGTGACAGTGGGAAGAGTGGCAGCAGTCCCTTCATTCTGCACTAGAACAGGACACAATCCTATGCCCACACTCACCCACAAATCCTATGACCTTGCCTACACATTAGGGGCTAGTTATGCCAGATCCAACTGCTTGTGGTACTTTAAAGCATAAACGACCTGTCTGTGAAGATAGTGTTTTTCCTTTAGGATTATGGGTTTCTGTATCTTTGTAAGGATGTCCTCACCCCATGAGGTCACTGTGGATCCACAGCAGTGATAGGAATGCTGTCATTGCTACCCAGGTTTGGTTTCACTGTCCTGGAGTCCAACCTTCATTTAAATATTTCTATTCCTGCTTAAAGGAAAAAACAAACAAACCTGCTACCAATGCCATTTTTTTTCCTGAGGTTACTTGTGCAAACTTTTTTTTTTTTTTTTAAATGATTTAGCCATATGGTGTATGATGAAGACCATGGATAAACAGAAGAATATTTTGATGGCTGTATTGAGATAGTCCAAAGATCAGTCTGACTAGCCCTGTACACTGTCTAACATGAGTAGGAACATACACTTAACAGAAAAGGTAGAAGGAAACTGATATTAGGTGTACCATTCCAGAAATTAGCAGGTTAGGAAGTTTCTGAGCTGTAGCTTATATTTCCATCAAATCTTTTTTTAACAGCCAGTGATATCAATTTGTTGAAGCCATGTATATTTTGCTTTCTACAAATTAAAAAAAAAAATGTCTATATAGGAGTGTTAAAGGGTTACTTTTTTTTTTTTTAATTTCTACAAATATTGTTTTGTGCTATTGCCCAGAACTATGAAGTCACGCAGCTCTTCTCATTTGTCTTTAGATTTTATGAGTTTAAAAAAATGTGTATGACCTGCAAACACTGATTTTAGATAACCTATAAACACATTAAGTAGTAGAGGCTTCAGTGGAAAAGAAAAAACAAAAGAGAGAAAAGATGTGGTCTAGCAATATCTGTGTCATCTTTTTGTTCTGCCTCAGTGCACCATTTTACAAGTTCAATTTCCTGATCTCATCTTCGCTGAACTGGAATCTCATTTCCAAGACCTAGATATGCTTCTGGTGTGATCCAAATATTTATTACCCTGTAAATCAAACTCAGTCTAGGGGTCTGTCTTAACTGTGGTCAATGATCTCTTATCTTAAATAAAAAAGGGAGACAATTTTAGTTTGGAATTTTGAGGAAAAGTAAAGACACTTAAACGACAAAAGCCTCTAATTTTTAGTCCATTATAAAAATAATAATAATAATTAAAAAAAAATATATATCCTTTATTGTAGGTAAGAGAGTGAGAGACAGATAAATGAATAAGAGAAATAAATCAATATTTCATTGAGATAAAAGCTATTTTTTATTTTTTATTTTAGCTAAAATGTTTTTATATCTCACATAACTTTTGTATCTAGTGTTAGGGTCTTGATTTTTGTTTTCTTAACTGAATGTGAAACTTTTATGCCAAATGAAGGTGATGTGTTTCAGTTTTATCATGATGTAAGCCAGACAAGGTCAAATCAGAATAAAGGAATAAACTTAACTTTTCCTGATTACCTAAAGGTACAATAGATTTTTTTTTTCTTATTTGGTGTTCTGAGTATTTCAGAGGCTAAGAAACAACAATTCTAAAATGACTGTAAAAATATCTCAAACTGCTAAAAGAGGTTCCTGTGCTTCTGAAGTATGAAATCTTTGGACCACTAAGCCTGATTTCTGTCCTAGTCTCACAGTGCCTCTCAAAGTTATGGTTGAAGAACCACAGAAGAATATAATTGAGAAGTTGTTTCATTGTAAATCAAAGGAAAAATTTTAATGCTAAGGATAGTCTGGTTTAACTTATATGGCTTTGGAAGTGTTTCAACATAGATGAAGAAAAGAGTAAGACTGTTGTTGTTGGCCATCATGGCAGCATAGTGTGTAGCATCATCATCTGTCTAAGAAAACACTTAGCATGCTAGTCCTAGCTTAATTTCTGGATGAAACTATTGAAATGGTTTTAAACAGCATAAATCATATTTCATGGAACTAATTAATATGTGCAAGCTACTCTGGAACTTATGACCCAGGATATATCTGTGAAAATTCTCTCATCTTTGTAGCTAATATACTAGGCAGTATTACAGTAACATTAGGTGCTTCACATCAAAATTATTTGTTTCTGGGGAAATCTAAAAAATATTGGGGATTCTAAGAGATGAAAAGATGAATGTTATAAAAACAGATGCAGATGGACAAAAATCTCTGGGTAGACTTTTGTTTGTGTGTGTGTGTGTGTGTGTGTGTGTGTTTACCTCACATTAGAGTTGCATCTTAACTTCTGTTTCACCTTTCACTGAAGCCAAAATGCACGAACACAAATGACAATTCTTTCCAAACACCATTTGCTGGGCTTGTAGGTCTGTGAGAGCTAGCTTTTTCTGTGAATGGTTTGAGGTAATGTGGTGGGTTGACCCCAGCTGGTAGAAAAGCCCTCATCCAGTTGCTTACTCAGTCCCCCGTAGTGATATGGGAGAGAGAAACAGAAAGATGAAAGCAGAAAAGAAACTCATGGGTCGAGATAAATACAGTTTAATAAGTAAAGGGAAAAAAATGATGCAAAGACAATCACTCAAAATTAGCGGACCAATACCCGGCCAATCTCTGAGCAATGACTACTTTGGAAAAACTCTCCCTGCCTAGTTTTACTGCCGAGCATGATGTTTTATGGTATGGAATATCCCTCTGGTCAGCTCAGCTCACCCTCGTGCCCACCATACTTGCTGTGGGGTAAAGTGAGAAACAGGAAACCCTTGGTGTTGTGTAAGCACTATTCAGAAGATGATGAGACACAGGAATAGGTTGCCCAGAGAGGTTGTAGATGGCCCATCCTTGGAGGTGTTCAAGACTAGGTTAGATGAGGCCCTGAGCAACCTGATCTAGTGGATGGTGTCCCTGCCTATGGTGGGGGGTTGGAACTAGATGATCTTTGAGGTCCCTTCGAACCCAAGCCATTCTATGATTCTCAGCAGTAGCTAAACCATCAGTGTGTTATCAACACTGTCACCAGTCTAAACCACAGCACCATATGTATATGGGCTGTGATGAAGAAATTAACTCCACCCTAGCCATAGGTTGATTCCACCACCTGCCTTTTGAAGTGAGGCCTTCTGTGAGTCCTCCCATCACTTTCTTCTTCAGATTAAATTTCTATTCAGTTATGAGCGAGAAAGGGATAATATGGGCTGTATTGCTATTTGTGTAAGGATTTTGACATCGCTGGTGTGGCATTTCAGGTGTGCCTAGGAAGCATAAATTTTACTCTTGAAGCGCTCTTGAAATATTATATTTTTAGCTTTACTAAAGCAATTAGAAATAATAAATGAAAAGCCTAAAATGCAACCTTTATTCTAGAAAACTGACATTCAATCAGTAGATCTAAAATAAGGTTTTAATATACATTGTATGTAGTTATACTTCCCTGCTTATACTGTGCTAATTCAGTTATCTGGTATAATTAGTAAGAAAACTAATAACTTTCAGCTGTCAAGAAAGTGCGTAGTTCTTCATAGGCCACTTGGAACTAAATACATAATGGATTAAGTTCAGCTATGCTCTTTTATGGTATATTCATTTCTGTAATAGTTATAATCTTTGCCTGTTGTTTCATTTCTTAGGCATTGTTATAAATATTTGTATTTAGGCAATAACTTTCCAGTTATCAGATGACAAATAATTTACATGACTTTCCTTACATCAGCAAGAAACGCAGTAGAGTAAAACAGGATTTTATTGAGACGAGGAGGAAAGCAGGAAGATGAGGTAAACAAGGTTGGACCTCATATAGATTTTATTGTAAGACATAGATTTTGAATTGTCTAAATGTTAATGAAATTACTAGAAGAATGATAGTTTTCCCCTTCTGAATTACCCAGAGTCAGACAAATAAGTGAGAAATCCTCTCTTAATTCTGATTCTCCAATGTATTGTAATCCTTTCAAGACATTAAATATTACTGGATTAAAGCACTTTGTGTAAAACTTTGCTCCAGAAGCACATTTTTGTTAAGCAATAATAATAGAGAATTTTAACATGGAATTCAGAGAGAAAATTGGAAAGTCAGTATGCACCTTTAATGAGAAAATCAGAGACAGACAGTGTAGCATGTTAAAATATATGTTTCTGTTTCTCGAAGTACTATGTAGGGGTTGCCATACCACAGTGAGGTATAGGTGAATACTTCATGTGTGCAACTGTGGCCAAAGTTTAACAAAGTCATCACAGAACTACATAGCAATGCATTGCTGTTATAAAATGTAAGACAAATTTTCTGATATGTTATTGAGGTAAGCAGCTGAAGGAAAACAAAACAGAAGTGTTCACTGGTGTATTGGGTTTAGATGGCAAGGTTTTGGTAGAGGGGGGACTGGAGGGATGTTCTCTGTGAGAAAAGACCAGCAGCTGCCCCATGTTAAATATGGGCCAGTTTAGGATGGCTCTAAAGGGGACCCACTGCTTGCCAGAACTGAGAAAATAAGTGATGTTGTTTTCATCTCTGTGAAAGCAGATTTAAGAAAGGGAAAAAGAACTGTGCACAACAGCAGCTGGGAGAGGAGACTACAGAACTCAAGGTCTGTGCAGAAGGAGGGCAGGAGGTGCTCCAGGCACGCAGCAGCAGTTCCAGCGCAGCCTGCGGAGAGGCCCCTGGTGGAGCAGGCTGTCCCCCTGCAGCCCATGGGTCCCACACGGAGCAGCTCTCCACGCTGCAGCCCGTGGAGGAGCCCCCGGTGGAGCAGGTGGATGTGGCCTGGAGGAGGCTGCGGCCCATGGAGAGCCCCCGCAGGAGCAGACCCCGGGCCGGAGCTGCAGCCCGTGGAGAGGAGCCCACGCAGGAACAGGGAGCCTGGGAGGGAGCTGTCACCCGTGGGGGACCCGTGCTGGAGCAGTTTGCTCCTGACAGATGGACCCTGTGGTACGGAGCCATGTGGGAGCAGTTCTTGAAGAGCTGCTGCCTGTGGGAAGCCCCTGCAGGATCAGTTCGGGAAGGATGGCATCCCGTGGGAGGGACCCCATGTGGAGCAGGGGCAGAGAGTGACTGTGAAGGAGCAGCAGAGACAAAGTGTTAGGGACCGACTGCAGTCCCCATTCTCCGGTCCCCTGCACTGCTTAGGGGGCAAGGGGGATAGAAGAGGGTGGATGGGGGAGAGGTGTTTTTATTTGGCTTTTAGTTTCTCGCTGTTCTAGCTTGTTAGTAATAGGAAATAAATTATATTAATCGCCCTATGCTAAGTCTGTTATGCCTGTGATGATAACTGTTGAATGATCTCCCTGTCCTTATCTCAATGCTTGAGCTCTTTTCATCGTTTTTTTTCTTCTCCCCCTTTCCCTTTGAGGAGGGGGAGTGAAAGAGCTGTTGTAGAGTTCAGCTGCTTAGCACAACAACTGGCATTTATGAGCCATTTTTAGCAACAGATAATGGACAAAATACAGCTTAAAATGCTTGTATAACTTCAATTTAGCTTTAAGGAGTGGGGTTTTATTTTGTTAATTGATTTTGATTTTATTAATAATTAATACCTTCTGTGACTACTAATGTATGAAGGGAGCCAAATGGCTTCCCCTTACGTTAAAAAAAAAAAAAAGTATATTTTTTTCTTTTGTTTCTTATTGACTGACTGAGTCTTTCTTTCCAGTAGCCCTTTCTGTTGGTCTTAATCCTTCTTATTTTCTGCTATTCTGACCATATTATGATGATCAATCTTCCTGTGGTCACTTACCCTCAAAATCACCGACATGAGCTATCTGATAGCTAGCATACAATCACAGACATTCTGCAATAGGATTCCTCATCAGCATAGTGACTAAGATACTAACTCTTTGCAAGAGCTGTTGGCTACATACATTAAGGCTACATCCATAATACAAAACTCTTATTTCTAAAAATAAAAAAATAAAAAGTGGCTTCACAAGGATTCACATCTGTCAACAGACTGATCATGAAAAGCAGTTCAGCATTTTAATTCATATTTTCTTGGCCCTGTTTATTTGCCTGTTTTGAAATAGGAGTTAGGTTCCTCGTAACAGGCTTCTGCTCTTCAGTTAACTTTAGGTAGTAATCTGGTGGAATTCAACTGATGGAACTTTTCACATTTATATTATAGTTATCTGGATATGTCCAAACATCTAGGCTGTTTTAACAAATATATCCAGAAAGTCCTTGATATCATACTGTGATGAACATAAGCATTAAGTCAGGTTATAGCATAGATCACCTGTTTTCTTTCACTGACTTTGTAGGAAAACTAGGTATCTACCTAGGTGGTAATTAATTTTGTTTGTATTAGATATCTCTAAGGTAAAATGAATGAAATTCACAATGCATATTGCTATACTTTGTTGTTGCTATTTGTTTGTTTTGCCAGATCTGTAGTAAATTCATTACTTCCAGATAGTTTACTGTTCAGGACTAGATTCACATCAGAGCTGTAGCAGTCAGCATCAAGCTCTTTACAACACTGATGAAAGAAGAATATTAATGATGATTTAATTTTTACAGAATCAGAAAATAGCCACCCTAAGGTTGAACATAAAGAATGACTATCAAATATGTGTCAGTTTTACAGAATAAATTCACACATTTACTTTTTTTTTTTTTTGAGGCTTTTAAATTTTACCTCATTTTCTCCAATATAGTAATTGAAACGGCCAAAGTATTTTTTAATGAATGGGTAGAAATACACTTTCTGGTTTGGTTTTATTAGAAAACTTGGTTAGAATAATGCTGAAATTAACAATTTATTTTCTGTTATTTTGAATACTGTATCATATCATGATAATGCAAGTAAAAATAATCAGTCTTAGTATTTTTCTCTTCATCTTATTATGTTAGTAATTTTTTTTGGGGAAAAAAAAAAAGCCCTAAAAATTAAAAAGAGAAAGGGTTCAGGAAAAGTTTATGTAAGACACTGAAACCTACTCTTCCGTGTGTTTATTCAGTGTTCATACAAAGTGTTGACCTCCGTCCCCCAAAAAGAAATCAGTCAGTCCTTGTTTCTTTAACTGCTCAGTCCTGTGCTTCATTTCACATGTGTCTCTTTTTCCTTTTCTACATCCTCTCCCATCTTAAAATACTGGTGCATTTTCACTGTTCCTTGTGTTTTTACCACTTATGCTTTAGCTGGTTCAGTTATCCATTAGTGCTCCATCATACTTTCAATGTTTGACTTCTAGTCTGCAGAACCAATTTTCTGTTGTTTCTGTTGTTCTGTCTCATTTTTCTCTTTTCCCTGAATACTGAAAATTTTTAGAGAAAAATGGGATTTGTGTGTTTTCAGTGTATCTAAATCAGTTTCCTGAATGCGGGATTAATTTGATTTGACATTTAGCTTGACATTTGTTTTACACACTTTCTATTTGAATCTTTACATTGGAATTTTACTTACAATCAGCCTTTTTTTTTGTATATATATATATATAAACAAATAAAATTAATACTTACCCCAAGTCATTATATTTTTATGATCCTGAGGCAAGTGTCAAATTTTATAGTGCAAATATAGTCTTATCCATTTTTACCAATAAAGAGTTGACTGAAGTGAAAATAGCAAATATAATTACTTTGTGTCATAATTCTATTAGAAATAAATACTTTGAAACACAAGACAAATGTACTCTCGCATGTAAGTATGAAAATATAAATAAGCAATGTCTTCGGTTGCAGGGAGACTTAGATTATTTAGAGGAACTACCACACACACACACAATCACCAGGTAAAAACTCCTTTAGCAGAACTCTCCTAAATGAGGTTTTCTTTGTAAACAAATTAAAATGCAAAGTAAGGTCTTTTCATGTCTCTTGCACAGAGAAATAAAAAAGCAAGCTAATTTTTTAAGAAGCTTGTTTTCCTATGTTATCTAACTAGGTATCTAATTTCAGATGGAATGAGTACTGCTTTTCAAGGAAATTTATGGAGCTGGAACCAAATGACCCTGGTTATGCTTACTTCAACACACTAGTCAATTGAATTTGAAAATAAATCATTGCATGTTATATGGGTATATTCCTTTTTAAACTCAGTGTTATAAAGTATGATTTTCAAGTTTGCTAGTAAATCCCATTCAATTACAGGACTGCTCTATAATCTTAATTCTAAATTCTTCTCCTAATATGAATCTTTTCTTTAAAACCTTGCTGGCAGTTTTTAAAATTGAGTCAATGTTAGGAATTAATATGATCTGGTCTCTATAATAACACATTTATTAAGATGGTTTCCACATAGACATACAGAACTATAGAGTTATGTGGTCATAATTGCCTAAAAATTATGTGGCAAAAAGGTCATACCCTGAAAGGTCACAGCATTTGCTTATAGGAAAAGAAAAACAAACAAACAAACAAAAACCAACCAACCAAACAACAAAAAAAAACCTGCATAATGAAAGAAGTAGTCTTTTTGAAGTTTCTCATATAACCTATTGCAACAATAAGAACAGTAAATGGAGCCCAGAGATCAGAGGGAAATAAAAGCAGCATCTGTGTGCAGAACATCAGAACAAATGATGTGTCTTACTGGGTCAGACCAACCATTTATATAACTAAGTTCAACAGTAGCAACCGGAAACACAGTGCTGGGAGCCAGGCCCCTTCTCTGGCTCATAGCTGCCATACTCTGTTAGTATCAACAACTGTCATTATAGAAATATTGGAAGATGCATCCTTATTTAAAAGCCTTTTTTTTGTTTTTAGTTTTATTTATTATTATTTTTTAAATCTTTAGGTCCATAAGTTGCTGTTGTGAGTGAAAGACTCTCCCTTTTCTGGGATGTGTATTGTCAAATGTTAAATGTCAAATAAAAATCTGTGATATAATACATGGCATAGTAATGCTGACAGGTATCTGAGAAGTAACAGTGAGTTCCCACTGAATGCGAGTGAATTCACAGCCCATATTCATTCAACTAAGTTTAGACTCAAACTGATTCTATTGCACAAATTAGAACATCACAGTGTCCTCAGGTAAATGTTTGTTTCAGTTTATGGTTTGTTCATGAAAACCGGGAATGACATCTTTCTTTCTGAACAGAGACTCTTACATTGTCATGTGATACTTTTACTCTTGAGATACACGCAGAAGTTGCACTGACATTTAATTTCCCTTACATTTTGTCAGTAGAATACATGCCCCTGATATTTACAGAAAACAGATCCTGAGGATTTTAGTGTATATCATAGTAAATGGAAAGATGATTTTTGAAGAAGGGAATAGTGATTTAGGATGGCTCCATCTGAGAGGATATGTAAAAAGTCTTTCTTCAGATGGCAGAAGAAAAATAGTTTAGAGGCTTTTACTCCATGTAATGGATTTAAAATGTCAGAGTTAGAAGTCAGTGTAAGTTACTGGCCAGAGCAAATGTATACTTTCTAAACACAAAATATCTTTTTGTTGTTGTTGTTTTTCCCAGTATCATTTAGTTTTAAAAATATGTTTACTCACTTAGTTGAATATACCATTTACTAATTTACTATAATTCTGTTATTGTCCCTCTGCATAGTTACTATCTCTTTTTCAAATTCATATTTTTGTAGACTGCTATCTGTGAAATATTCTAAATAAATATAAGCCTTCAATTCCTGCTGAGCACACAGCCCTAATCTGACACTGCCTGGAGATAAAAACATTGTTCTGTTTAGTTTTGAGCATGGCTCTGCTTTCCATACTTAATCCAAGGACATTATTGTCAAAACACAGCAAGTCCTCACAAAGATCAAGCATTTCCCCAAGAAGGAATAATGACAGCACATTACAGTGGAAATTAAAAAGTTAAAAGCCAATACAAAAAAATGATCAAAGAAGAGAAATATTATCAAAGGAGGAAATTGCATTTTTATTTGAAATAGTGTTTACATGCAGGCATAGTTAACGCTGTTTGCTTTTGTTTTGTTTACCCCCCCCCCACAAAAAAAAAAAATTTAAAGAATTATGCTGAAACATCTCTGTGCTGCTAAATAAACTTGGTAGTTAATAACTAAATATGTGTGTAAATATTATGATGAGGTCAAAAACGTAGTTTATGTTCTTAGATAAAATACTAATTTCTTAGCAAGTAATTGGCATATATAAGACTAAAAACAAAATTGGAGTACATTGTGTTTCCTGTTTCATGCTAACATGCTTATCCATTTCTTAACTGAGCTTGGTGGCAAAAAATGAATTTGCGCTTTGGATAATTAGTTGTCAGAAGAATTAACGTTGTTAAGTTATAATTGTAGGATGGGAAAAAGATGTAAGGTCAGTGAAGTAGAATGAAGGAAGCACATGAAAGCCTTAAGTTAAGTAAGATCAGTTCTGCAAGAAACTAAAGAAGATACTTGCTAAATTTAGAAGTGCACATTCCTACACCGGACTGGTTAGATAAAATCCACCCAAGTAAATAAACAGAAAAGAATGGTTCACATCAGAACTTGTGCACTGATTTAACTGGAGTTTTTTTTAATAAAGCTTGAATAAGTCACCAAGCTAATCCAAGCTAGTATGTTCAGCCTTCCAAGAGCCTCTTCTAGTAATTGATCTACTAGTAAAAGTTTGAAAATCAAACCAGTGATCTTGCTCTAGTTTTCAATCCTCTTTACACATCCAGACAGGCACATCAGAAATGTTTTAGATATATTTGGTGTTGGCTTGAGGCATAGGCACAACCTTGATTACATTGGGATGCCTTCCATCTCTTTGATCCATCTTAAAAGTCCCTCCTGTAACAAGATCAAAGTCTGTATACTGATCACATATGCACAGACTTAAAAACCTATCTGAAGGTCACAGCCATGCTGGCAGATGAGGCATAAATCAAAGATTCAGTACCTTCTTCAAAAACACTTTCTCAGTGCAAACATTTTTAAGAATGATCATCTCAATTATGTGCATATGCCTAGTTGTAGCTCCAAAAGAGTTTTTTTCTTTTTGCTTGAAAAGTGTTCTCATAATCTTTTTTGCTTGTTGGTTCAAAGCACATACTTCGAAGGAAATTTAATAGAAATAGTGAAGATATTGTGTCTGTTGTTGTTGTTTTTGTTGTCTTTGTTGTTGTTTTTTAGAAAACATAGATAAAGGTTCAGCAGTATATAATGAGATTATTCCACTTTTGCTTTGCAGCCTTTTGATCTTTTGAACTAAAAATGCTAGTAAATCATTACCTTAATTATTTTAATTTTTGCCTTTTCATTTAAGTGGGAAGGAGAAGATGATGATGATTGATGATGATGATGATGATGATGATGATGATGATGATGATGATAATTATTGGTTTGACATTAAGTGGCTTCCAAATAGCTTCCAAGAATATACTCTTTTGTGGCAAATAATGGAATACAAAAAGGTATGAAAGTATACAAGTATAATGGAATACAAAAAAGGCTACTGTAGCCTTCTGTGTGTAAGCTTACTTTTCAAAGTAGTGATTTTTATCACTCTTGAATGTAATTCGAATCACCCTGAATTTGCAGTTATTGTGAACTGTACTAACACCTCTTGTTTCTTCACACTAATGCTGTTATGTTTATGGACTGTTCTGCCCCACCTACAATAGCTCAGTGTTAAGGATATATTTATACATTACTATATTTAATATTTATATACCACTATATGCAATATTTATGTATTCCTATTTATATATAAGGGATATATTCATATCACTGCATTTGAATAATTATGTATTTGATTATTTCTTTAAAAAGAATGACACAAAATACTGTTACAAACCACCAAGTGTGTGAAAAATCCATATTTTTCTTTTTAATAGTTATTGAAATGAGGTGACACTGATACTGGTTAAATTGGCACTTTTTCAAGGGTGAAAAAGTACTACTAATGGCTTGCATCATAAATGTTAAATTATTTGAGATAAACTGACAAGAAAGTTGATTAATGAATTAATTTGCAATACTCTGAATTCTTAATTAAGTGGTGCATAAGTAAATGTCTGCATTTGTGCCATGGCAAACCATTTGCATTGCAAATAACAAATGTGCGTGTATATGTACATAAAATAACTGCGACGAGTTTAAAAAATGTGGAGATGCACATCTCCTCCTAAAATCAAGAAGAAATTAAATTCTCTGTTGGCATTCCTTCGTTAAATACTACTCCATGCAAGTAAGCTATAAAATTATGTAACAGGAAAATAGGAAAGTACTGTAAGTGTTAACACAGATGTTAGACCAAAGGTTATCTATCTGTCTCCATATTCCACTAATTCATGCAATATCATCAGACTCCAGTGTGTTTTTTTTGTTTTTTTTTTTTTTTTTTTCCCTCAGGATTCCTTCTGATTTCCTTATTTTGCATCCTGAACTGCCTATATCCTTCATGTTATATTTGTGTTTATACTTAGAGTAAAAATAATATTAGCTAGATATATGTTCCCTTCATCACTGATTTCCAAGCCCCATGCTTATTTTCTCACTAAACTGGGGGGAGTGAGCGTCAGAAGTACATGAGTACCTAAAATATCAACCAACCACAGAATTAATCAATTAGCATACAAAAAAACAGAGATAGGGGAATAGAGACTTCAAATTACATGGAGGTAAAGACAGTATAGTATAATGTATAGAAGCTATGAAAATAGATACTTGTCATACCCTTCGCGCTAATTGTCTGCCGAAGAACAGAAACTGTGAATGAACCGGAGAAAGAAAAATGGAAAGAAGATGACAATGAGTATACATGAAATGAATGACAGAAAAAGGGAAAAGAGTTTTAGGGGTAAAGAGAAAGGATGAGGAAAAAACCTTGTATAGTAGCTTACAGGAAGGAAAAGCAGCAGGGAAGGAAAGAGGGAAAAAAAAAGTTATAGTAAAAGTAAAATATGCTTCTAATAAGCAAGACAACACTAAAACAGAAAAGAATTTACTGCAAATTAAAAGGGGAATAGTTCATTCAGATGCATGTGGACAATATGCTTTATTTGCCAAGGTGACCTGAAGACACTTCTAATGAGGATACACCTCAATGTTCCCAATGTTTCTCTTAAGCTAACATAACACATAGTCAATATAACAATAACCCCCTTTTTATTTTTTAATGCACCAAAATAAAGTTAGTAGCACCTAATCAAAATAGACTGTTTCTCTTTAAGTAAAAACTAAAAAAAAATAAAATAAAAAACTCCGAACAAAACCAGCCCTGGCTGTGTTACATCCAATATTTTCCCACACCTTTTGTACAGTCTGACTGTTGTCACAGAATCACAGAATCGTCTAGGTTGGAAGAGACCTCCAAGATCATCTAGTCCAACCTCAGCCCTAACACTAACAAGTCCTACACTAAACCATATCACTAAGGGCTACATCTAAACGTCTTTTAAAGACCTCCAGGGATGGTGACTCAACCACCTCTCTGGGCAGTCCATTCCAACGCCTAACAACCCTTTCAGTAAAGAAGTTCTTCCTAACATCCAACCTAAACCTCCCCTGGCGCAACTTTAGCCCATTCCCCCTCGTACTGTCACCAGGCACGTGGGAGAATAGACCAACCCCCACCTCTCTACAGCCTCCTTTAAGGTACCTGTAGAGAGCGATGAGGTCGCCCCTGAGCCTCCTCTTCTCCAGGCTAAACAATCCCAGCTCCCTCAGCCGCTCCTCATAAGACTTGTTCTCCAGACCCCTCACCAGCTTCGTTGCCCTTCTCTGGACTCTCTCAAGCACCTCCATGTCCTTCTTGTAGCGAGGGGCCCAAAACTGAACACAGTACTCGAGGTGCGGCCTCACCAGGGCCGAGTACAGGGGGACAATCACCTCCTTAGACCTGCTGGCCACACTGCTTCTTATGCAAGCCAGGATGCTGTTGGCCTTCTTGGCCACCTGAGCACACTGCTGGCTCATATTCAGCTGCCTATCAACCAGTATTCCCAGGTCCTTCTCTGCCAGGCAGCTTTCCAACCACTCTTCTCCCAGCCTGTAGCGCTGCTTGGGGTTGTTACGCCCCAGATGCAGGACCCGGCACTTGGCCTTGTTGAACTTCATACAGTTGACCTCAGCCCATCGGTCCAGCCTATCCAGATCCTCCTGCAGAGCCTTCCTTCCCTCGAGCAGATTGACACACGCACCTAACGTGGTGTCATCTGCAAACTTACTGAGGGTGCACTCGATCCCCTCATCCAGGTCATCGATAAAGATATTAAAGAGGACTGGCCCCAGCACTGAGCCCTGGGGGACTCCACTAGTAACTGGCCTCCAACTGGATTTGGCTCCATTCACCACAACTCTTTGGGCCCGGCCATCCAGCCAGTTTTTAACCCAACAAAGTGTACGCCAGTCCAAGCCATGAGCAGCCAGTTTCTTGAGGAGAATGTTGTGGGAAACGGTGTCAAAAGCCTTACTGAAGTCAAGGTAGATCACATCCACAGCCTTCCCCTCATCTACCAAGCGCGTCACTTGGTCATAGAAGGAGATCAGGTTCGTCAAGCAGGACCTGCCTTTCATAAACCCATGCTGACTGGGCCTGATCGCCTGGTTGCCCTGTAAATGCCGCGTGATGACACTCAAGATAATCTGCTCCATGAGCTTCTCTGGCACTGAGGTCAAACTAACAGGCCTATAGTTCCCTGGGTCTACCCTCCAGCCCTTCTTGTAGATGGGCGTCACATTTGCTAGCCGCCAGTCGACTGGGACCTCCCCTGATAGCCAGGACTGCCGATAAATAATGGAAAGCGGCTTGGCCAGCTCCACGGCCAGTTCACTCAGTACCCTCGGGTGGATTCCATCCGGCCCCATCGACTTGCGTACATCCAAGTGTTGTAGCAGGTCGCCAACCATTTCCTCATGGATAGCGAGGGCCACATCCCACTTCCCATCCCCTTCCACCAGCTCAGGGTACCAGGTATCCAGAGAACAACCGGTCTTGCCGCTAAAGACTGAGGCAAAGAAGGCATTGAGCACCTCAACCTTTTCCTCATCTTTTGTAACTAAGTTTCCCCCCGCATCCAGTAAAGGATGGAGATTCTCCTTAGTCCTCCTTTTTGCGTTGATGTATTTGTAAAAACGTTTTTTGTTATCTTTAACGGCAGTAGCCAGATTGAGCTCCAGATGAGCTTTGGCCTTTCTAATTTTGTCCCTACACAGCCTCGCAACATCCTTATAGTCCTCCTGAGTAGCCCCCCCTCTTTTCCAAAGATTATAAACCCTCCTTTTTCTCCTAAGCTCGAGCCACAACTCTCTGCTCAGCCAGGCCGGTCTAGTTCCACGTCAGCTCGTCTTTGGGCACATGGGGACAGACCACTCCTGAGCCATTAAGATTTCCTTCTTGAGGAGTGCCCAGCCTTCCTGGACTCCTCTGCCCTTCAGAACCTCCTCCCAAGGGACTCTGCCAACCAGTGTCGTGAACAGCTCAAAGTCAGCCCTCCGGAAGTCCAAGACAGCAGTTTTACTGGTCCCCTTCCTGACTTCACCAAGAATAGAGAACTGAACCATTTCGTGGTCACTCTGCCCAAGACAGCTCTCGACCACCACATCTCCCACCAGTCCGTCACTGTTTGTGAACAGAAGGTCTAGCGGGGCACCTTGCCTGGTAGGCTCTCTAACCAGCTGCGTCAGGAAGTTATCTTCCACGCTCTCAAGAAACCTCCTAGACTGCTTTCTCTGGGCTGTGTTGTGCTTCCAGGATATGTCTGGGAAGTTGAAGTCCCCCACAAGAACAAGCACTGACGATTTTGCGGCTTCTACCAGCTGCCTGTAGAACTCCTCATCAGTCTCCTCATCCTGGTTCGGCGGTCTATAACAGACCCCCACCAGGATGCTTGCCTTGTTGGCCTTCCCTCTGATCCTAACCCAAAGAGACTCAACCTTATCATTCCCAGCCTCAAGTTCCACAACATCTAAACACTCTCTAATATAGAGAACCACACCGCCACCCCTTCTGTGCTGCCTGTCCCTTCTGAAGAGCCTATAGCCAGACATTGCAGCACTCCAGTCATGAGAGTGGTCCCACCACGTTTCCATGATGGCAACCAAGTCATAGCCTTCCCGCTGCACGATGGCATCCAGCTCCTCCTGTTTGTTGCCCATGCTGCGTGCATTAGTGTAGATGCACTTCAGTTGGGTCATTGCCTTCTTCCCCGGCTTTGCCATTGTTCCCCCCGGCACAGCTCCAACAAGCCTTCTTTCAGCCCCATCCCCCTTCTTTCCTAGTTTAAAGCCCTCTCAACGAGCCCTGCCAGCTCCTGGGCTAGGATCCGTTTTCCCCTTAGAGATAGGGACCCGTCTGCGTCCATCAGGCCGGGTGCCGAGTAAAGCGCCCCATGGTCAAAAAACCCGAAATTTCTGTGTTGGCACCAGCCTCTGAGCCACGTGTTAATCAGGTGGGCTTTCCGTGTCCTCTCGGTACCCCTCCCTGCTACTGCAGGGATAGATGAAAACACCACCTGTACTCCCGCTCCATCCACTAACCGTCCCAGTCCCCTAAAGTCCCATTTGATAGCCTTCAGGCTTCTCTCTTCAAGATCATCACTGCCAGCCTGGACTATCAAAAGAGGGTAGCAGTCAGAGGGGCGAACCAAGTTGGGAAGCTTCCTGGCAATATCCCTGACCCTGGCCCCAGGGAGGCAGCAGACTTCCCTACGGGTAGGGTCAGGTCGACAAATAGGGCCCTCCGTTCCCCTGAGAAGGGAGTCGCCTACTACAATCACCCTTCTGTCTTTCTTGGTGGAGGCAGTCTTGAGGCGTGGAGTCGGCTTCCTCGCCCTAGGCATCCTCCTGGGTAGACTTTCTACCTCGTCCTCACCCACCGGTCTCTCAAGCTCCAGGGCCTCAAATCTGTTACGTAAGGGCACCTGGGAAGGTGGGGCCAGTAGGGGGTGGCGTTGCCTGAAATGTCGAGCAGGGACCTGTCTCCATCCCTCCTCAACTTCTAGGTTGCCTCCCTCTGCCCGACAGCGACAGGGCAGGGGGTCCATCCCCATTTGGGGTGTCTCACCCCGGTACCTCTCCTTCAGGCCCTGCAGTTGTGTTGGGGTTGGGACCCAGTTGGCTGATGTTGACACATTGCCTGTAGGGCCAGTGAGTGGAGAGGAAGATTGGGAGACAGGTCATGCTTTAAATCAGGCCCTGCAGTCATTTTCCATGTTAGTAACTTCTTTATTTCTTTTTTTTCTTTTTTTTTTCCCCTTTTTTATTTTCTTCTTTCACATGTAACCTTGCTTTCATTGTGTTTCCTCTTTGCATTATAAATCTCAGTTTCATTAAAAGCATCTGCTGACACAAATACTCTGTGTAACAGTAACTTGAAAATTATTCAAGCAAATACATTCCTCTCAGCTGTACCTGATTATACTATATATACAGTATACAGTAATATATATAATATATAAAATGTGTCTAGAAATATAGAAATACTATATTTCTAGGCATATTTCTGAAGGTATTTGGTTATTTGACTTCCATTAAAATAATGAAATTTGAATAGCGAAACATTTTACAAATACTATTCTTTGTTCACTATCTATAACTCTCCAATTTAATTTCTATCCCTCATACAACCTGCTGTCCCTTCCCTACACTTACTATCTAAAATAAAGTTTGAAAAATACTACAGAAAATTGATATTTTACATATATATATATATATTAAAATTTTGAAGAAACCAGAAGAGGAAAAATTGGTAAAACTATATGGATGAATAATTTTTCTCCTTTATATTTGGGGAAAATTTGCATTAGGAAAGTTGTACTGAAATTCTATCTAGTTGAATCAGTATTGACTTGTTTTCAAATCGTATCTTCAGCCCCCAGTTTCTTCCTTTCTCCATGATACTCCAGCTATGATTTTTTTCCAGTTAAAAACAGAACCATAATAACAGTAAACAAAGTCAGAGGTTAAGCTGGTAACCATGACAATTAAAAATAATTAAATAAATAATTTAGTTGCTTCCTCAAGAGAAATTTGCAACACCTGATTTAGTATGCTCTATGCAGACGATCTGCCTCGTGTATTCTCTATGAAGCACCATCTAGGGGTAGGGGATTTCTCTCAACAAGTACTTGAACTATACGTATAGAAGCCCTGCTACTGAACACTAGGTACTTATTTTGTGGACACTTAATACACTGAGCTCTCATGTAGCAAACAATCTAGTTCCTACAAACTGATCATAAAACCAAGAAGGATTTTCCTATTTCATTCACACAGGAACATTAAGATTATTATTATTTTTTTAATATATATTTTTTTCAGACCATGGAAACTGTCAAATCTCTTACTATTATTTTCTGTATTCATTCATGTATATTTGTTTCTATTTTATTATTTTCCATCTTGCTGAAAGGGGCACATTTGTTCAAAGTGTTCCATCACAGCAAAAAATTTCTGGCAAAACCCAGAATGGCAGCAGTTAGAAGTAGAGGAAAGAGTAAATTATTCTGTAAGTCAGTGGCAATAGTCAGTCTTACTGAATAATGTTTTAGGACTTATCCTGGGAGGGAAGATTGCTGTGTGTGCACTAAGTCATGTGAACACACACAATCCAAGAAGAAGTAATTTGCTGTGGAGAAAGTTATTGTTGTGATATAATCAGACAGTAGAAGAGGCCTTGTGTTTTCAACTGTTAGCAGCTGATATCTGAAACAAATCTAACCAGAGAAAAGCCATTGTCTATAGCCAGGGAAGAAGGTACAAGGGGAGCTAGGCTGAAAAACCTTCTAATGTTTCCAAGTATGGACAAGAGTTTATTGTGAGTTCTGTGGCTTAACTCCAATGACATGGCAGTCTGGCATCAGAGTTCTTAAACAGCCCAGCTTTGAATTGACACTAGCAAGATTTCTATCTTTTTCAGCCGTTTCTTAGTCAAGTTCCTGTTGAAAATGTGAAATTTTGAAATACTTGAATATTTTTGTTCTGTATTCTTAGCATTATCATCATTTATTAGGGAGTGTAGCAATCACCATTTTGTTTTTATTTAATAAAACCAGGATGAAAGTTTGATGACTTTCTGGGCTATGCCTGACAGAAATAAAACTGTAATTATTCTATGCTTAATTATTTTTAATCACCACAGAGGCAGACAAGACAGACAAGAAAGAATGAGATTAACAGATGTAAAAGAAAAAAAAATACAGTATTATCAGTATGGCCAGTAGTGTCTGTTTTTACCATATTGAGGAAAAAGTGTATAAATTTCTACATCTTTGGAATTCCTTACTGTCTTCTTGAATATGGTGGCATATTTTACTAGAGGACTTTCACCTTATTTTTATTTCAGAACACTCAATTAAAATTTCTAATTATAAATGTGATTGATGTGAATTTGGCTTCTTCAGAACAAAGAGTCCAACTCGCATAAAAAATCAAAGAAATTATGAATTACTACAGTTTTTTTCTTTTTTCCTCCCTCTTCCCTTTACTGTTTGGTGATCCTAGTTCAGCAGCAAATGATTTTGAAATTTTTCAAACATATAAGATTGCTGTAAACAGTGACCAAAGGAAATATCACTCAGTGTGGCTTCCGCTAATTTTTATTCATACAGTTTTACATACAAAAGAAATTAGAGACCTGCTGAGAAGTATACAACTATATCAGGGTGCACATCTTGAAGCATTATGAATTTAAAGAGCAGAGAAAGCACACACCACCACTTTGGCAAGTTTCAGATCTATAGTTTCAGTCTTAGTCTATAAGTTTCAGTCTTAGTGGGGTTTTGTTAATCAAATGAATTCTGAGAGCCCAACTTATTGAGAGGAAAGCATTGGGGAATTGCCATGCTGTCAAAAATCATGGATAATGGTGTGTCACTCTACATATCAGAGGAAAGCTGAGGTCCCTGCAGTAAAGACTGTACCCTCTGCCTCTCCCTCCTCTTCTCCTAGGCCTTTCACCCTCACACAGTCTCTTTCCACCAACATCAGTGTTTTACAAGTGTGGAGTAACAGATACAATCAAGATTTTTGGCAATAAAATCTAGTCATGTCCATGAGAAAGAAATGGAGATTGCATCTATTCAGTCTATGTCCAACACTAGGGATCATTACCCTGCTGTGTCTGGTTGTTAAACAAATCTAAGATGTGCCATCAAAGGCTTTTTGTTTGTTTGTTTCATTTTGGTGAACATAAAATGGAATTAAGGAAAGTCAGAGTTGGACACAGGCTTTCTGCAATGTAAGGTGTGAACCTACTTGCTACTTATCTGCCTGCAACCAAAGGCTGGATCTTCCATTTGGCAGTTGCCTAATCCCACTCAGAGCTTCATTACAAAGTCAGAAATAATCAGTTCCTCAGATTGAACTAACAGGCACTGTTATACCATGTTCAAAGTCTACTTTTATTTGATGATGAATGAAACACAAAGAATTATAAAACAGCTATTTTTAATCCCTCTGTTCCATTCTCTGATTCTTATGGGTTTTGAGAAAAGACATGCAAAAGAATTTGAAGAGAGAGAAATGATAAAAAACCAAATGTTTTCCCACTCTGCCTCTATTTTGAAATTATATATTATTTTTCTTATGGTTGTAAAAAAAAAAGACTAATCCAGATATGATATTGTATGTATAGTCATACAACATATGAGAGTTGCTACAGTAAGTTAAACAATACTGTGTGGACAACTTTGGGTTTGATAAACTACTTTTATGAATAATTTTCTATTGATCTTATCTGTTGAACACTTAATTTTAAACATAGATATCTACTATAAGGATTTCTTAGAATCTGCTAAAATATTAATATCTATCTTCCTCCAAATATGCCAGCTATGCAATAATTAATATCTTCTGACCACTTTTAAGAGATATTTAGGCATGTGAAGTCAAACAGCAGTTGCAGCTTGAATCCTTGCTAACTGGACAACCTAGATTATAGACTTGGGTCTGTTCCAACACTTTATAAGATGGCCTTTATAAGAACGTAACTGCTCCTATTCTTCAATTTCTGTAATATAATTTTATCTTTCAGTGACTGCAAGTAGGCTTAATCAGATACCAACCTCAATTATGTCTGCTGAAGTATTTCACTGTTAGACGAAATTTATGATCTTAGAAGTGAACCCTCAGATCAACACTATGAAATGAACTTCCTAACTTTTTGACATTTGGCTGGCACATTAGCAGAATTGAGTTTAGCTCACTCAATAATGCTCACTGGGAATTAGGAATCTACGGTCAGCTTTATACAAGTCAAAACTCCCTTTCATCCCCTTGTCCACTGAGTCATTCATTTATTCCTTTTCCCTCTTGAGTTTATTCTTACCCAGATTTCATAATTTCTCTGGGAAAGTTCTGATGATCTCACTAGGTATTCTATGATATAATGCAAAGCAAGGCATTCTATGACGTCCTCAATTTTATTTATAGATGTCTTCATCTAACTTTTAAAGCTGTTCTATTTACCATTGAGTAATTAAATACCCCACTATGGATGTGAAAAGACCACGAAAGGAGGAAAATGCAGCAAATGGAATAGTCACCTGAGTGTAAAGGAGAATATTTATGTGCTCTACTTACCTTTTCACTATTGCACCAAGGGCCGAAACTGGGATTTTTTCTCCTTCCCCTAAACACTTACCTATGAAATCCATCTCATTTGGATTGAAAATACCACCTTTTCCAGAATTTGATAGCTAAAGCAATGGGAAGAGATCTATGTAAAAATCTACATCAAAAGGAGAAACTGATAAAACAAATGTTTCGTGTATCTTAAAGGAACACACTCATCACTGAACTTGGTGGTTGAGAGAGGGAAACCATTTTGTAAAGCCTAACCTGACATGCATATTCAAAAAATACCCATCAGTTCCACCCCAGGAAATGAAAAAATTCACAAGGTGTGTAACAATAAGGCACTTATCAGTGCTGTCAAAATGAATTGCTCTGCAACGTCACAGGGGAAGAAGGTGAAGCTGTATGATGAGTGGTGAGAAAGATTAGATGATAGCTGGAACAAGGAAAACTCAGCAAGAGAGAAATCAGACAGAAAAGAAGTGAAGCTTAATGAAAACATGAAATGAAAAGGATGGACATTTCAGCAAGTCTGAGAGCTGAAGTAAAGCATCAGGGCAAATGAAGACAGAACAGTCAGTGAAAAAGATTAAATAGATCATTAACAAAGAAGCCAAGGAAGAGTGCAGGAGGCTGAGAAAAAGAGAGAGATTGAAGCTGAAATCAGAGACGAAAGAAAGACTGGTGAAATGATTTGCAGTGACATATGATATGACAGCATGATATGACAGCAGTTGGGGAGAAGAGAAGACTTCTTGGAAATGGCAAAAAATGAAAGGAGAACTGAGAGGATTTGCAAGAAATGTCAAGGGGAGTGTTTCAACACCAACAGCCTGAGCTGGTCTAGAATGGGTAGACGAGAGGATCAGATCAAAGGATCCAAGGCTCAGTAAATCAGAAACTCGGATGGTAGCAAAAGTGCCGCAAATAGCTGTAATTTTGTTCCATTATATTTTATTATATTTTATTCTATCACTGGAGCAAACGTTCCAGGAAAGGAGAAGTATAACATTAGAAATGACGATAGAAATTACAGAGACAGCACACAAGCTGTGGAGGACAGAAAAGTGAGATAGGTTTAGTAGGCAGGCAGGATGGGAATAGTAAAGGTTGTAAAGGTTGCAAAATTGGTTGCAAAACTGTGGCTATTGGACTGTGATTTGCACTTGTTTGAAAGGGAGAACAAGGGGGGGGGGGAAGGAAAAGTAAGAATAGTCAGTCTGTAGAGATGTAAAGACAACAGGTTTCAAAGCACAGTGTGAAAAGCTTATATGATGTATTCATTCAGAACATGGATGTAGATAAGAACCAGGAAAGAGACCTACAAACTTTCAATGGAATAGGGCTGGTAAGGAAAGTAGAAGAGAACTAATGCTGAGAAAATGAGGCATTTACTTTTTTTTTTTGTTCCTTTGAGTGCAAGCTGATAGAAAGTACCACAACATTTGTGAACCAATGAAAGCTTTCACTGAAAGAAAAACAGGGATGGCTGAGCTTTTCCATGCTCCTGGAGCCAGATTACACCAGGTCTCACCCACTTAACTCAAAGAAACAAAGCTAAACTGTAAAACAGCAATGGAAAATGTACAATGCTTCTCTTAAGTTATGGCATATTCAGTAATTGCAAGGTTTGTTGTAATGCTGAATGAAGTTTCCTTAGTTCTACCTGATTTCTGGATCCTAAAGTTCTTCTAACTGACATAATTGCCAAGGTATGATTAAAAACCTTCTTGCCTATGGCATTCCTCCATGGAAAGTGGACCAAAGCAGCATACATCATTGGATAGGCTTTTGGATGTGTCCTTTAATAATATATAAAAGATTTTCATCTCTGATCTACTTCCACAGATTTTACATTTGCTTGGTATTTTGCATAATATATGCATGTCAGCATTCTATTCTGTAGATGAAACACTGATGCTTCCATTAAAAATGATACTCAAATACTGGAAGTACACAGACCATATATTTAACTGGTCAGGATTGTGCACTGTCTTTCAGAAAGCTGGACACATTATTAACAACAGCCAAACCTACATGAAGTTGTTCCAGCTATGACTGTGTATGGGATGGTGGACTAGAAGACCTCCAGAGGTCTTTTCCAACAAGCTTATGATTCTGTGATTGTTATGGAAGATCTCACTGACTGTGTCTGCTTCCTGCACAGAGCTGGGCCACTGCAGATACCTACCAACCAAGGAACACTTTTCAGTCAGAGAATTGTTATGGGAAAACCTTGTAGCAACACTTGGTTTACTATTAAGGAAGTATGATATTGGGAGGAAAATTCTACCTGATTCATGTTTCAAGGATGTAATTCTGATTCTGGAGTTTGGTTTTTACATAAACACTAAAGCTCCTTTTCTAAAGGTTCAAAGATGTGATCATTGTGTTTACACAGCACAGAACTCTCCCCGTGTTGTTATATTGTATAAGTACTGGATTCTTGATCTAAATCTAAAATATTAATAAAATCTTGTTACTGTTGGTAAAGAACATTTAAGACTTAATCTAAACTTTAGTACTTGCCTGCTGGTTTTGGATTAACTATGGTAGGATACAAACAATGTTTTCTGTGGACATCTCTGTCATCCATAAATACAAGACTATTTAATCACACTTAGTCTTGATTGTGCTTGACAAAAGAATGCCAACAAGCCAACTGCCTTTCAAGATACTTTGTGTTACTCTAATGTAGTAAATGAGCTCCATCTTGTGGAGAAATGGGATGCTTACAGCATTTTTTTTCTGAGAAAAAATGTTCTTGAAATGCATATTTTCATTAATTTTCTGTTGAAATCGAAATTTTGAACAGGCAGAAAAAGGAGAAAAAAAAAAGATGTAACGACATGTCCCATACTGACAATATGCATTATGATTTAAAGAAGAATGAAAAAAAAAAAAAAAAGGAAGATAGAGCCAGAACACATAATGGTTTGGTGAACATTTTTGTTAATACAGTTGACAACTGCATTGCTGCAAACTGTACTGTTTACATGTTTTAGTATTCAGAAAAATACTGGCTTTCAGCACTCAGGCTTTTAGGTCCATTAATAAATTGATATATTCACTCTGTGAAAATAAATAAATAAATAGATAGATAAATAAATCTTCAGTCACATCTATTCTCATTTTCTTTTAGTTGAACAGTAGAAGATGTGTTGCCTAATATTTTTGACAATAAGTGCATTCTCAGATGCACATAAAGACAATCTAATCATGAGCTGCAGTAATCTGCTTAATTAAACTTTTTGGTTGAAGACCACAAAAAAAAAAAAAAAAAAAAAAAACAGCTGAGGAGAAAAGTAAAGTCTTCATGTTTTTGTATATAATCAAGACTGGAAAATTTCCTCTTTGCCTTTAAATGAAATTTACCACTGAAAGATGAAAGAGATTCACTATAATATGTATAATATGCTAAGTGCATATGCATATATATATATATATAAAAGTAGAATAGACTTTCCAAAGCAACACATATATACAATCACACATATCATATGTAATGGCCACATGTATATAATCACATAATCATATATAATCTGTCATATATATATATAGCAGATAGAATCATCAGACAGTTCATGTTTTTAAACTAACATATTAAAAGATAAAATTATTTTATTTATTTAAATCATAATAGCTAAGAATCAAAACTGCAGTCAAGGACTTAGTGGGGTTGTGTAAACAATTCTTATATGAATCTTAGTGCTTCTGAAAATTCCCTTGGCTACTCTCCCTTTGCAGCTAAATACATTTCAAACTTGACTTTAAAAATTATGTGCCAAGTGAAGTTTTGAAAAATCTCTTCCTACAGATATAACTTCAATGTTTACTATTTTTTTCCCCAGTGTCTAGTTTCCAGCTTTATTCTTGTTCATGTTACATTTCTGGAAGTTTTGACTTGCAGTTCAATGGCTATCACTAGGGATTAGCATCTGTGAATCCTTGGTACTTCCTGTATATGCTAAGAATGGATTTAGAGTCTGTTTTCTATCAGCTTCCTATTTCAGCTCATTAAGCATGAAGCTTGGTTTCTGTTCCTTAGAGCCTGCTATGCCTTTCACATTTAACTGTCCATTATGCAGGAGAGGAAAATAAAATCAAACCAAGGTAAGTAAAATAAAATACTACAAAAAAAAAACAACCAACCTGTAATTCCTTTTCTCTTCCTTTCCCTCCTTCATGTGTGTGAGGCAAGTAAAGTCTAGAATCAGCTTTATGAAGTTTTTATGATAGTGCTATAAAGATTTTCAAATTCACTGGAGTGACGGTTACAGTTTTGGAGAGATTAATATTGTCCACAAACCTGTTTTGCAAATCATCCTTAAGACATCCTCATTAAAGACAAACAAATTATAAAAGAGTAACAAAATAAAATAAGATAGTAAAAATGAGAAAGCAATTATTATTAAATGGACTAATGACAAGTTGTACTACACAGAAGTTTCCCTTCGGGAGCAGTTTGGGATCTGACAGCTGATGGATCCCACTGATGTCACTTGGGACTGTGCACTTTTTGTTGCTGTGGGGATGGGATGAGGTTTGCTCATATGCACAGACATGTTTTTCACTCTCACTGGCTAAATGCAAAATCTTCTCAATGCCTTTGAAACAATTTGTTTTTACAAAACTTTGCTATGTCAGTAGTGCAACTGATGTCTTTTTGTGAAACTGCCTTGTGACAGACACACTGTGCAGCAAAAATTGAAAGGTTACTCTCAAAGAAGTTGAAGTCTACTGGGTCTATCAAACTTATGGGGAAAATGTCACTTTCCTCTCCAGCTGAAGTGGAAGAGCTGGTATGAAAATGGAGAGTATTGCTTCTTTATGAAGCACAGATTTTTCTAAATGCACGGGAGCTTAAACATATATATAGCAGTATGCATGCTTAATTATAATCAATTTTAGATTGACTTAAAAAAAAAAAAAACTTTATTAGACAGGTACTACCACAATCAAACTGTGGAAAAAAAAAAAGTGATGCTTCTATTTACTTTTCTTCTTTTTATTATTATTATTTATTTTTTCCCAAATTTCATGAATAACGACATCTTTTATCTCTTTACAGATATTTTTCTATTTTCTATTATTATTTTTAGGAATAATTGTCCTTTAAAAAATATATATATATTCTAGATGAGTTGCTGTGGATTGTTTTTATCTTTAACACTTTGTAATGGTTTCATCCTGATGAACAGCTAAACTCCACAACAATTGCTCTCTTACCCCCCTCCTCAAAGGGGGAAGAAGTATGATGGGAAAGAAAAAGTCTCAAGGGCTGAGATAAGGATAATTTAATTAAAGGAAAAAGAAAGAAAAAAAGAAATGGTAGCAGAGAAGAAAAGAGAGAGAAAAAAAATTATTCTCTACTTCCCATCAATGAGCAACAGTCAGCAATATCCTGGAAGCAGGGCCTCGATGTGCTTAGTGGTTGTTCAGGAGTACAGACGTATTTGTAACAACCACCCTCCACATACACACCCCTTCCCCTTTCCCACCTTTTATTGCTGAGTGTGACAACACATGGTACGGAATATCCCTTTGATATCCCTTTGGTTTGTTTGGGTCAGCTGCCCTGGTGATGCCCACTCCCAGCCTACTGGCTTTGGGGAGTTTGGAGGGTTTGGGGGTTTGGTCAAGACCACATGCTGTGCCAGCACTGCTTGGCAGTGATATCACACATGTGCTGTGTGATATCACACTTGCTAGCTACAAGTGCAGAGTGCAGCACTATCTGGGCTGCGGCAAGGAAAGTTGTCCATCCCAGACAGACCCTGTACACACTTCTATGATATTATACAGTTTATCAGGTGGTGCTTCTACGTGCAGGATAAATACACTACTTTAGACTTCATTCAGTTTACCAAAGATCAATGCATGGATTCTTCCTATCATCCCTCCTTTGTTCTCATATAATGTACATCTTTGTATTACTGGTTAAGATTTCAAATTGGAAGTATAGATCTTGTAATCCCAAATTGTCCTTTTATAATAAAATATATCACAGAACCTTGAGAACATAAAACAATGCATATATAATGAGAAATTTCAGAAATTTCAGAATTTCAGATGACATTTAACTTATCATCTGTGACAAATATAGAATTGTGTTGGATTATTCATGAATATTGTATTAAGCTGGATACAGATGCCACCCGATTAGCAAGGAATTTGATTGTTAAACTCTGTTTGATGCTTACTACTTGTTTCATGTTTATATATCTAGTTCTTCCAAATGGGTATAATATGAGGATATTGATATAGTTTAATATGGAACTTAGCAGTAGGAAAAAAATAAAGAAAAGCTTAAATATACTCCTCAGATTTTGTTGTTGTTTTTGTTGAAGGTTAATAATAGAAAGCAATACATAGATGGTTCATAATTTTTGCTCTACTTTCTAAATCAAGAGGAATACCAGAAAAGAAGAAGCAAAGAGCTGGGGAATTAAAACTCTTAAAAAGTTTAAAAAGTTAAAAAAAATAATAATAATACTCAGAAACATAGAGAGCTTTCATGGGAATCAGTCCGACTGTGCAGGGAAACACAAAATGTTATGAAATTCATATAGAAGGCTTGTTCGCTTCATTAAAATTTCATTTCTTTCCCCATTTTTTTCTTCCTAGATTTAAAGAACATTTCCTGTGATGCTCTCACAGCTAAAAACAAAGGTTCAAATCCTTTACTTTCAATAACAAATAACTCCTTCAGAAAACAGGGTGAATTTATAAAGAAAAAAGTGCTAGATTTATTCAACTTATCTATATTAATTTATTTTACTTTATTATTTTATTAATAATATTAATATATACTATTTTACTAGTTTATCTACTAAAATTTTAGATTTATGAGGTAATTTTTATTGTTGAAGTAGCCGTGTGAATGATTTATGTATGTATATGTGTCTAATGGTTATATGATTTAATGTTTTTAATTACAATAGAAAACATCTGACAATTCTTCCTCAGATTGTGAACAGATTGAGAACCTCTCCATTCTCAGTACCTTAAAATCTCCCTGTGTAACTGGATTGACATTTTATTTATTTTATTTTATTTTATTTTATTTTATTTTATTTTATTTTATTTTATTTTATTTTATTTTATTTTATTTATTGGTGAACATGAGGTTTTTTTTTTTTTCAAAAAAAACCCTATTCAATTGATGACTTTTTTGGGAGATGATATAGCAGCATAGTAAAGTGTTGGTAGTAGACACTGAAGTTTATAATAAGAGGTTCTAAATATTTAATTTGTTGATATTTCCCAGCAGAAAGTGAACAAGTATACCTATTGTACTATGCATATATAACATTTCACTGATCAAAAAACAGCTTCAGAGATTCTTCTGGTTATCTATTAAAAAACATTTTGTCTTAAGTCAGAGGCAAAGGAATCACTGAATTTTTGCCGTCCTCTTCTAGCAGAGGTTTGGTCGGTTTATTAGGAGTACTCAGCTGTTTGTACCTAAGGAATTACTTGATACTCTGTAAACTTAAACCCATAGTACAATTTATGCCTTGCTCACATAGTACATTCCATCTTAATAATGTTCTTGTGCTTGTTTATAAGGTGTTGAGAAGTGTTTTCAGAGTTTATTAAGTATGGACAGGAATACTGAGTGGCCTTGTGGACCCTACTTAATTTAGTGTGTGACATGACTGCTTATCAAGTTGCATAATGCCTTCCACTTTTAGTGTTCATTAAGTGTTGTGTTTACCCCACTGAAACTACAAAAAATATAGTTATAATAAATAAGGAAAACAAAGTAAATGTTTGTTTTAATTCTTAACCAAAACTGATTAAAACTGTTTTAATTATATGTATGTGGCTTGGGTATTTGTTTTGGGTTGTATGGATAAATTATTTCACTAGTATATACAGAGAAATCACATCAGGTATCTGTATTATTTTGAAGTTTACACATGTGGAAATAAGGGTAGAGGGGAACATATCAAACTATATTGGGTATACTTTTCCTACAAAATTCCTCATGTGCAGTTTATATTATCACTTGCAAAACACTGAACAGGATGTATCCTCCATAGTAGTAATGCTTGTGTAATTCAGACACTGAATGTCAAATAATAATAGGAAAATAATGCATATGTTTGATCCCATTACATACTTTCTTTTTGTCCTTATGGATTTTTTTTTCCATTCTTCCTTTCTGAGATTTGTGGAAGAATCAGTAGCAAAACAAGGCCCCAACAGAGCACATTGATGAAAGAAACAAGACATGAGGGACAGGAGCAATGGGCTTTATTATTTATTACAAGAGCTATAAAGACCATGACAAAGATTAGAAAGATATGGCTGAAATGGCTCCGTGCTAAGAAGAGCTCTGACATTTTTAGAGAAGCAACAAGAAACAGGACAGACCAGAATCTCATGGCATCTTTCTCTTTGTTACAGTCTTGGAGAACTTCTTGGGCCACATAGTAAAATTTCTTCTGAAGCTTAAACACAGGATATTGTGTTGGGTGCTGCACATAATTTTTCAGCTTACATCACGTGCATTATGATGTGTACTGTATAAAGAGAGAGAGGAAGAGAATTCTCCCTATTTGTATTGGTGTGTATACAGGAACTGACGTATTTCCTTACAGTTGTCTTCAAAGAGAAGGAATATCATTACTCTGGCAAGAAGGATCAGTGTACCTGACATGCTTGGCAGAGGCTTGGAACAGAACGTGATGAAATGCAATCTGCACATGTACCTGTTCAACTCTGTCTCTCCTGTCTGGACTTAAACTGCAGGTGCCTGACAGACGTGACACAGCTGACAGAAGTCCAGCACTTAAATGACGCTAGACCCTCAATTACATGAGCAGACTCTCTAGAGATCTCTTTTGCAGGCTTATTTGGCTTGAAATGAAGCAGGTGAATTCATCCTTTCTGTCCCAAAGGTCTCCACGCGCAATGCAGCTGATAAAGACTTCAGTCCTTACCAGTCTCAAGTAGGATTATCTCTTCTTTTAAATTAAGACTTTTAGCACTTTTTTTTTTTTTTTTTAAGCAAATGCTTTCACAAGCCAACCAGAGTATAAGTATCTCTAATACTTACTTAATCTGCATTCCTGCAAAATTCCTCCCAGAGGACCTTGGAAAGAAGAGGAAATTACTTCTCGTAACACTGGCTGCTCTACTTCCACTTTTCATGAGAAGTGTGGTGTCTCCCTCAGCTCGAAGCACGAAAAGTTGCGGAGAGTGGTCAAAGCTGGTCCTAAATGTCTTAAAAGAAATAATAAAGTTATAATACAGTACCACAGGAGCATGAGAGACTCTGACTTCTCATGGCTACTGTTATCCTAAATAGCGCACACAGCTTTTATAGGGTACTTCTTTGTCTTTTCTCTAAGGGCACCCAGATGTTTCTTTTCTTGTCAGCTTGGGCTTCTCTTGTGTTTCTCTTCCCAGCTATGTGACCCAGTCTTTTTTAGTGGATTTTAAATGTTCTATTTGTATACATATATATATATAGTTACATTAATTTTGGACCTAAAAAAAAAAAAAAAGAAAGAAAAGAACAACCTTTTAGCCTTCACAGATCCAAATAAATGGTAAAATATGTTTTACATGTACAAAATTTACCAAAAAGGTAAATTTTATGGTTTTGATCAAATTTCTAGTAGTAATTCTTCAAAAATTTGACATTTTTATAAGCCTGGCTTAAAAATTCCTAGTATGAGAAAATTTTCAAATAAATTTTCAGTCTTACATGATATTTTTATAGAGCACTGAGAACATAAAACTTTTTCTTAGATCATGAAATTTGTCAGTAGTCCTCTGTTGGTTTTACTTGGGTGGGCAGCTGAGCTCCCCCACAGACACTCTCTCACCCCCCCTCATCAAAGGGAATGAGGTAGAAAATATGATGTAAAGGGCTCAAGGGTTGAGATAAGGACACAACAATTATTGTGATGGGCAAAATAGACTCGGTGTAGGGAGACCATAAGATTTATTTCCTATTACTAACAAGCTAGAGAAGTGAGAAACAAAGGAAAGAAACCAAAAACACCTTCCCCAAATCCACACTCTCCCACCTCCTCCCCCTGAGGGGATCATGGCAACGGGAAATAGGTGCAGCAGTCAGACTGTAACACTTCACCTCTGCCACTCCTTCATGGTCACTCTCTTACCCTGCTCCACATGGGGTCCCTCCCACGGGATGCCATCCTTCCCAAACTGATCCTGTGAGGGCTGCCCACAGGTGGCAGCTCCCCCCAGACCCCCTGCTCCTGCGTGGGCTCCTCTCCACGGGCTGCAGCTCCGGCCCGGGGCCTGCTCCTGCGGGGGCTCTCCATGGGCCGCAGCCTCCTCCAGGCCACATCCACCTGCTCCACCGGGGGCTCCTCCATGGGCTGCAGTGTGGAGATCTGCTCCATGTGGGACCCATGGGCTACAGGGGGACAGCCTGCTCCACCAGGGGCCTCTCCACAGGCCGTAGGGGAACTTTGGCTCCAGGGCCTGGAGCACCTCTCCCTCTCCTTCTTCACTGACTCTGGTGTCTGCAACGCTGTTTCTCACTCCTCTCTCAGCTGCTGTTGTGACACAGCTTTTTTTTCCCCCCTTTCTTAAATCTGCTCTCACAGAGGTGCAAACAACATTGCTTATTGGCTTGGCTCTAGCCAGTGGTGGGGCCCTTATCTAAAATGCAGCAGTTTCTGGATTCTTCTTGCAGAAGCCACCCCTATGGCCCTCCACTACCAAAACCTTGCCACATAAACCCACTACAAGTCCCAGGTAACTGAAACTTTCTGTGTTAGATTGGCATTAAAGGCATATCTGTGCTCAGTGGTTTCCTGAATATTGTGTTCTAAAAGACCAGACAAAAGAAGAATGCCGTTGATATCCTCTAGACAACAGATGGAATACAGCCAATATTACTTGCAGAGCCATAAGCAACCTGGTATAGCAGCTGTATCTTTGCATCCATAAATGTAACAATCATCTGAAACAATGCTATAGATGCCAAGAAAAACTGGGAAAGAAATCTTTTAAAACAAAATATTTGGGGTCATTAAAACACTTAAGAATCAATTCTGTCAAGAGTAATACCCTTTTAATATCTTACTTTGTATGGTATCTGTTTTCATTGTCCAAATTCATCTTTTAGGAAATATTTCATATTACATTTATTAGGAACAGAATGTACTTTCAAGGTTCCAGCATGGAATGTGCCAGATGTGGCTTCCAGAATCATTTAAGTTGCAAATAATTTGAAGTCAGTATGAATTTTATGTAAACAAGAATGAAAAACTGGACGTTATATGATATTCTAGTGTATTAAGGAAGTAAAGTAACTAATATATTCTATAATAAAGATGTAGACTGATTTATCATCACTCCCAGTAAAATCACCTTCTGGATTAAAAACCTGTTCTGAAGTATGTAACAGCTGGTAATAGAATTAAATTCACTTAAAAAAAAAAAATCAGTATAATAATTTTCTGTATAAATGAGTCATATTCATTTCTGAATTAAATACTCTGGCAGCTGTAACTCAGTGTACGTCATATATTTACTTTAAATTTATAGTGAAATTACTGGAAACAGAAATTCTCTGACAATTTTATATAGAATAACTAAGTCAAAAACATGACAAAGCTAATTTGAACCACTGAGTTTTTTCTAAAGGATATAGAATGTTATCATTTTTTGTATAGATTATTTATTGTTCTTATTCAAAGCTAATTATTTGTGGACTAACTCCAGGTTCAGTCCATGTTGTAACAACTTTTACATTTAGATGTTGGATTGTTAAATCTACATTAATTAAATCACATTGAAATATAATTAGGAGAAACTAACAGTAGCATATAAATAGCAAGAACACCCCAAAAATCTCAACATATTAAGCAAGCAACAAACTCTGATGTATAAAAAGTGAATTTTTCATATTTATATAATGTGTACATGTACATATATATGCATATGCAAACACACATGCATAAAAATAGCATATAATATATAAAGTTTCTATCCAATTTAGATATTTTATAACATTAATTATTATGCTCATGTTTGACCAAAACGTGAGAACTGGATCCCTGTATAATGCAATGTACAATGGTACCACTTTATCAGATTAACGGCTGTTTCTAGACAAATGGAGAGATTCAGTTTGGGTGGGAGGTCTTGAGATTGTCTCTGAATTGGAAATACATCGATCTGATGGATGGAGCACTTGGTGGATAGGGAATTGCCTAGATGGTTGCACTCAAAAAGTTTTTCTCCAAGTAGAGACCAGCGATGCGTGGTGTTCCTGAAGATTCAGTATCGGGAATGATATTATTTGACATCTTTGTTGGTGACATGAACAATGAGGTTAAGTGCACCTCCAGCAAGTTTGCTGACAACACTGAGCTGCATGCTGGAGGGAAGGGATACCATCCAGAGGGACCTTGTCAGGCTTGAGTGGCAGGCCTGTGTGAACTTCATGATGTCCAACAAGGCCAAGTGCAAGGTCATGCACATGGATAGGGGCAATCCCAAGCAAAATTACTGTCTGGGTGGATAATGGATTGAGAGCAGCCCTGAAAAGAAGGACCCAGGGGTACTGGTTGATGAGAAACTCTACATGAGCTGGCAGTGTGTGCGTGCAGCCTGGAAAGACAACTGTATCCTGGGCTGCACCAAAAGAAGTGTGGCCAGCAGGTTGAGAGAGGTGATTCTCTAACTCTAGTCTGTCCTCATAAACACCACCTGGAGTACTGCATTCAGCTCTGGGGCCCCAACATAAGAAGGACTTGGACTTGTTGGAGCAAGTCCAGAAGAAGGCTATTAAGATAGATGATCAGGGGGCTGGAACAACTCTCCTACGAAGAAAGGCTGAAGGAGTTGAGGTTGTTCAGCCTGGAGAAGAGAAGGCTCTGGGGAGACCTTATAGTGGCCTTACAGTACCTGAAGGCCACTTTCCACTACAGGAAAGCGGGAGATGCACTATTTGTCAGGGAGTGTAGTGATAGGACAACGAGTAATGGTTTTAAACTAAAAGAAAATAATAGATTTAAAGTAAATATCAGGAAGAAATTCTTTACTCAGAGGGTGGTGAGGCACTGGAACAAGCTGCCGAGAGAAGCTGTGGCTGTCCCATTCCTGAAAGTATTTAAGGCCAGGTTGGCTGGGGCTATGAGCAACCTGGTCTAGAGGAAAGTCTCCCTGCCTATGCAGGGGAGTGTTGGAAATAGATGATCTTTAAGGCCCCTTCCAACCCAAACTATTCTATGATTCTATGATCCTGCTGAAACTCTTGGTTCAAAACAGGGCTGGGTCCAGCCAAGTTTTGAAAATCCCTAAAGACGGAGAATCCACAGTCTCTGTGCATCCTGCCAGTGCTTAACAACTCTCCCATGGAGTTTACTGTTTGAGAAAATTAATTGAAAACGGATTTTTAGAGAGGTCTTAGGAGCACTGAGGGATTCCAGGGGGCTTGTTTGTTTGTTTGTTTGTTTTACATAATTGATCAAATTTGAAAAACAAATTCATCTTCAAATTAAGAGGGATTGCTGAGAAATTAACCATGCAAATAAAATCATTTCTCATTTGGAAGTGAGATGCAAATTATTATAACATGCTGGGATCATTATCACAAACTGAAATGAATACCCAAACTGTTATTAAAAATAAAAATGTTAAACTGATTATAGTTAAGCAGCAATATAGCACATATTTGTAATCAGAACTGAAGGAGAAAAAACATTAAAGAATGACTAATGCAGGTTGGAATCCAAACTTTGCTTCTCTCCTTCTCCCCCTCCCCCCCTTTTTATATATTATTGAATGTTTTATGTTATACTCGTTAATTGCTCATTACAGTAAATTAGATACACAGATGTTTATCCTATTAATGTCTAATGTCAAAACCCAAATTATTATTTTCTTTAGTTGCTGAAATGTTGTAGCTTTAAAATGTAAAGTTTTAATGCCACTGAGGCCAATCTGATATTCAGATAATTATCCTTTTAATAAAGTTCATTGTATGTCTTATTTTTTTTCAAATGAGATGCCAATGAGAAATTAAAATATCAATGCTCTTCATTGCATTGTTTCTTCAAATGAAATTACTATGAAATCAGTTATTGGCTTTTTATTATTATTTTTAAAGCCCGTAATAATAATTTTAATAATGTTAGATTTTAATCTGACACTTTTCTATTTAAGTTGGTTTTGGAGCAACACCATTTATTGATGGACTAATACCATCAACTAAAGTGCATTTTCTACATTTTTACCAAATGTTAGAAATAGGAAACACTTTTGGTTTTTTTTTGTCTTTGTTTCTGCTACATATTACTACAGATGGTTTCACATTAGCAGTTCTTGTTTAACATGTCTGTTTTGAAACATAAAACAACTAAAAAGGCAATGCTTGACTTTTTGACAAGTACATCTAGCACAGTACTATGCAGTTGTTGAGTAGTGTTTGCATAAGCTTGCTTCAAAAACTACAGAAACATTATATGCAATAGAAAAACAGCACTAGGAAGCTCTAAGTGGAACAGAAGCTCCATTCAGTTCTATGATCATTTCAGCAGTGACTTAAGTTGGCATCAGGACTTCTAATACATACTTTGCAGCTGATCTATTGGATAATTTTAGCAAAATGGGAATGGTGAGAAGTCTAGACAGAGTCCTACTTTCTTTAGGGAATCTTAAAGGGTAATATGGTTCCATGCCCTCACTAAATCACGCTACTAGTAGCAGTTATAAACTTCAGTTCATTTACATATCCTTTTCTGAAATACTTGATTGACATGTCTGGGAAATAGGCCCATGAGATCAAATTATTCTTCACTTCAGATTTTCAAACTGTGAGAGAAAAAATTATTCAGTGAATATAGTACTTTTTCCCAGTTAACATGCCATTTCCAGCTAACCGATAGAGACAGAGATTGGTGTCACCCAATAAGTAGTTGTTCATCTCTTCATAGTGCTTATAATTAAGATATGATATATGACTGGAAATGATCTGGGCAAACTAGCTCAATCTCCTGATATTCCGTAATTCTTTTTCACAAACTTGTTTGGATCATTCTTAAATGCTATCAGGTATTTTTCTCTCTAACCCCTTTGCGGTTAGAAATTCTTATAATTTCAAGTCTAAATTTGTTCATAGCCAATTTCCAACATTGTCCTTTAGCTTAAATAGCTCTTTCTCCTCCTGGGCATTTTCCTACCCTGCTCACTCCTGAGGCATTTGTAGACAGCAAACACGTCTGCCCCATTATTTGCATTTTTTAAATGTGCTGTAATTCACATAGTGCTACCACTGCTCCCTGATTAGATTGTTAAACTTCTTAAAAGCAGAAGGAGGGCTGCTTAAACCAGTTAAAAATTGCTGTATTGATACTTGGGGAATGATCCTATAGACAAATGTCTATTTGCATGAAGTTAAGTGCTTTGAGACCAAATGTTACATTACTCTTTTTGTAGGTTTTGCTCTTGTCAGCAGCTGCTTCATACCTAAAAAGTGTCACCTGCTATGTTGCAACAACACCTGGAATTGAAAATTGCCTTGCAGCAACCAGCCCACCTCAGTCTGTCTTTGTTGACATAGAAGTAGGGTGGGGAGGGAGAAGGAAGGAAAGATAAAGAATACTATTTAGTAGGTGTTAAAAACTCTTCATTAGAATGATCTGCTTCAGTGTATTTTAGGGGATTTTAATTCTTTTAACTTTTTTTCTGAGTGAATGTTTCCCCACCATGAGCTTGCAGTTCATTGCTCTCCATTCAAAGCAATGTTTGATCGACATGTAATGAAATCTTACCTAAATCCTTAAAGCAAACTATTGATTGAACAATTATACTTCATTTATACTGAAGTGTTACGTGTTCCCTCATTCAGTCCTCTGTTCCTTTATCTGACATTCTATAGACCCTCGTTATAACTCTATTTATAAGAACTGACACGTTTAGACTGTAAATCAATTTTCCATTTTCATTGTATTGGAGAAATTGTTCTTCACAACGATTCTGCTCCCTCAAAGGGCAGGTTCAGTGTATCACTTATATTTAATTGATCCAGTAGGTTTGCTTTTGAAGAACCTGCCAAGGTTGCACAGGTGAAGTAATCTGCGGTATCCTTATTGCTGAAAAAGCTACTTCAATTTAAAATTAGTGTTGAACTTTCCCACCTAGAAAATGGACAGCTACTAGATTTGTTTGTGATAGTGGAAGCATTTCCTTGTTCAACACAATTTATACTTGCACATGTTAATTTAAATATTTATTATTATTATTTATCACTATTTATTTATTTATTTATTCCACCTCTGTGAAATGATTGGAATCCACCACCTCCCAGCAGCTTAGGAATATTTCTACAGGTTATTAATTACTGAATATGAATTCGTACATTTGTTAACATGTTTAAAACACTACCTGGAAGAGTTTAGAAGCACCCAAAATTAGAGAGAAGAAAGAGCTATCCTCTCAACCTAAGTACTTCATAACAATGTCCAGAAAATATTCTGGAAAACAGCTCACTGGAAAAAGAAAGATGTTTTCATGTGTTATTTTTATACCAAGATTATTCTCTTCCTTTCAAGACAAAGAGATTTCTCAAAACTTGCTTCTTAGATTTTATTTATTTATTTATTTATTTACTGGGGGGGGAGAGGGGAGGGAATAGACAAAGTACTGATATCATATTTTATATACCTGAAATCTGTTTATATACAGACACATTAACTAAACCATAAACCTTGTGATGATGACTGAACTATGAGTCTTTTCACAGCCATCTGGCCAGTCTGGTTGGTGAATACCTGTCCTGAAATGCTATCTTCAGCAGAGTGCTAAACAAGCACTGGAATTGTCTTATGCTACGCTCAGTACTGTACTAAGCCTACCAACTTTCTTTTCATTATTTATCTGGAAATCGACTTGTATGCTAAAAGAAAAAAAAAAAAAAAGGCAAGCAAACAAACAAAAATAACACGTGAACATTTTATTTCTTCAGTAGTTTCTTAAATACAAATTTTAAAAAGTAATTTTTTTTTTTTTTACATTATATGTGGAAAAAAAGGAGAAGTTTTATAATCATTTGTGCTTTTTTACATCATTTTCAGATCATGGTTTTCTTTGTAGCTGTAAAACTTACTTGGACCAGTGTGTGTATTATTCATCATCTTTGAAACAATATCACATTCATTGGGACACCACAAGGTTTCTTCATTTCCAGTGAGAATAAGTTAAATTTGCTTAGTATATCTTCATGAGCTGAATCTTAGAAGCTTGGCATCTTGAGCTACATTGCATTAATGATGACGTGAAAGGTAGGAATAAACACAGAGATGCTTGGACTCAAGAATTTCAGCTTCAGATAATTAATTTTGAACTCCTATAAACTGTATGTAGATTTTAAAATGTATTATCTGTATAGTATCTGCAAAGCATACAGTGTCAGCAATCTTGGGTGGTCTTAAATAAACAGGGGTGGATATATCAACTCAAGTTAGATAAATGCAGTCTTAAATCACTCTGGGACTACAAACCTGGCATGATTCAAATATTTTTCAACACTTGAACACTAGTAAATTTGGGGAAAAAAATAAGACTGTATAACATATTTAAAATTAAATTTATATTATATTTATGTTTAGTTATATTTTTAATAATTATTGGAAAGTAGTACTCAGTTTTTAAGAGATTCATTTGGAACTCAAAAAAACCCCACTACAGTCATAATCTTGAACTTGAAGTTGTCTTCTCTGGGATTTTCCAATTTGAAATGCTCACTTCCATCGGCTCTCTGAAAATAAGCCCATCAGTTCAGTACAATTGTTAGGTCTCATAATTGGAAAATAGATGTTATGTTTTTCAGATATTCCAGAACTATGGGATCACTCAACTACAATTTTTTTTTCAAAGTGAAGAATACACAAGAAAATGCCTGATGTTGTAAGTTTCCTTATATTAATACATTACGTGAGAGAAAAAAAGAAATCTGCATGAAAGGAATTAATTTGTACTGATGTTAAAACAAAACAAAACAAAATCATCAGTGAGCAGTGTATGACATTACCAGACTATAGGCCATGTTTGCCACCCTTGTCTGGGAAATGGCTGTTAGAGGTATACAAAGACTGCAGCTTTAAGTTCATACACTTACATGGAATTTAAAGTAGATTATATAGTATAGAAGACACAGATAATAAAATGCATCATGAATATCTTAGGAGACTACCTTTTTCTGACATGAAAAAAAATAAAAAAATTTAAAAATAGTGGGGTGCAGTAATAAACAATGTTCTAATTGTAAATAAAATCATAGTAGTTTAATAAGTATTCCAGAAAAGATTTTATGTAAACCTAACAGTAAAGTTAGTGACAAATTTCCCTTATTAAATGTTGATATATGCTAAATAAATACTTAAATTCGTTAAGTAAGTATAGAGTCATAAATTCCTAGGCAGTCAAAAAGATAGTACGCAGAGGTTTCTTATCAGTGGCAATCAAAGGCCAGAAAAATGAACAGTACTTGCTAGAAACAATGGTTTTACTTTTAGCTATACTTGCATATTCTGCTCAGCTAATAAGAGTGGGGATTTTTTTGTTTTTCTTTCACAACATCACAAATTATCAAGTAGATGAAGAATCTTTTTTGTATAAGTTCTTTGAGTAGTTAAAATATGAATAGTTTTCCAACATAGCAATGTGAAGCTGTCTTACATCACTGTTTATCAACAACAAGACGGAAACGTGCTGCTGATTCCAAAACCAAGAGAAGAAAAAAAAAAATCCAATAATTTAATTACTCTGAAATATGTACACATATCTCTCATGAAACATATTTTTTTTCCTTGCTGAAACACAGAAACCAAACAAGCATAAAAGCACTGCAAATCCATGTAAAGAAGGATAAGCGTATTCAAAATAAATCTATTTTTTTCTATGTAAACTGGGATAATTAATGTTCTGACAATTTCAGACTGGATTTACAAACAATATCAAGATATTAATTTGACTTTTCCACTAACAAAATGCAACAGAGGGAAAATAATGAAAGTAATATACTCAGATTGAGAAGGTACTACTTCCAGCCAAGGATTACTTTTACATCCAATAAATAAACCCATTTTAGAAATTGCCATGTGTCCCTGCTGGGAGGCACAGAGTACAGATAAACTTGGACTCTCACCCTCAGACAGATACACTTGCAAATTGGAAATATGTCTACTACAATGAGTGCTGAAATAATGTCTCTTTTCCCTGTGTGCATACAGGAGAGTAGATGTACTGTATGTACATGAGGCAAAACAGTCTCTCTGTTGCCATGAAAAAAGTAGCAAGACTTATTAAATTAGAAACTATAACTCAACATGAGGTTTATGACATTCCCATGAGTTAAGTTAAACACAGTAATTTCATGCTATAGTGTATTTCAGGAGCTAATTTCAGAAAGGATGATTCGTGGTATACAAATGTCTGCATTTCTGGAGACTAACTGCAGGTATGAATAACATGACGTATTAATTGTTGTTATTTACATATGACTGCAATGATGCATTCTAGTGGTGGTGTGAAACATTTATTCATTTCAGTTGTGGTTTGTGAGGCTGAATGTGGCTGGTGCCACTCCAACACATTGTATTCCACAAAGCCAAATGCAATGGGATGTAAGTGAGGCTTTTGAGGAAGCTTTTGGCATGCCCAGCTGGATGGTGTTCTTGTTCCAGGTGTCATCCCCAAACTCTTACTGGAATGGCAATTAAAATGAAGGTTGTTGCTCAACTAGAATTTAAAATTATTTTCTGGCTGACTATTCTTGTCATCTTTTGTATACTTATCAACAACTAATGTCTTTTAAATATGTGAAGGAACTTTAAGAGAGATGTAAAAAATAATTTATCACAGTTTATTCAAGGCCTCTCATATTTATGGGTATATATATATATGTTATGGGTATAACTAGCAATACTGAACTTTGTTAACTTGTTTGACATTTAAAACCCAGCTTTCTTTCACTGACTATATATTTAGTCTCGGGGAAATCTTAGGAATATGAAACAAACACATAAACAAACACTTTATCAATAATTTTTCTGTTCTTGCTAAAATTCATGAAACCACCATTGTCTCAGCTACAGCACTGTATCATTTGAATTAGTCACAATACAGTGACTGATAACAAAAGACAAAAATAATATAAAAAGAACAATAAAGATGAGACAGCTTAATAGGTTAACTGTAATTACTGTTTTGTTTTTTTCTCCTGGCAGATAAGAAGGGAAGGAGATGGCCTGAATGTCTCATACCCTTATAGAAAACAATTCAAAGGATACATAAATAAGTGGATTCAACGCACTCAAGGGGTGTATAAACTATATCAGATTTTCCTTGAAGATGTTTGCAATTTGCCAATATTCTCAAACAGTCTGGCAGTTATAGCTGTATGTTTATTCCTAATTTCTTTCCTAAATTCTAAATTTCGCTTCTTTCAACCCTGTCTCATTATTTGTTCTAGCTTGCAAGGAGCTTTCTCTATATCAATGATTTACAATGCCAAGTTATATAAAACAAAACAAAATAAATAAATAAATAAATAGATATCTGTTCAAACACAACCTTAGAACTTTCTGCCAAAATTGTTACAGATAGTAAAAAATTAATTTTGCTAAAGGAATACTTGGTACTTCTACGTCACATAAAAAGAAAGTCTTCTGAGGTTTACTAAACACATACAGGAATCATGTCTGGCTCAAAAAGTCCCTTGAGCTGACAGTATTTGGATGATGAAAGAATACTTGGGAGTAGCGTTATTATCTTGTTCATATTCTTTCCTCAAAACCTGCCCATAGAGGGTTTCACAAACAGAACACTGAATTTCCTGTTGTCCTCGTATGTTTTTTGTCTTACATTCAACACAGTTATTCTATCCATTTTCTCTTATTTATACTAAATGGTCCCACTGATTAATGACAGGAGAAATGATGAAAAATAAGAAACAAAAATGGATAGATAAACCTGAGTGCAAGATAGACGAGAACCATTAGAGATGATACAAATGTACTCTGAGTGAGTGAATAGGGACAAGAACTAGGAACAAGTGGTGGTAAGAATGTTAAGAATTCATAGTTTAAATAGATATATCTAAATTAATAGGTGTAAGGATTGACTGTCACCCATACTACCCTACCTACAGTGATAGTCTACGCACTTAGACTACAGAGGCCTGGCCCTTTCCCTCACTTTTACAGAGGATATGGTCATATGAAGACATTGCATCAATTATAAGGCTCTTCAGCTGTTATGATATAATATTTCAATTACTCACCTTTCTGCATCTGATGAAGACCACCAAAATATATTGAGTAGGACAGGGATAGCTGGCAATCCATCACTTCTTGACTTTTTCTTTATGCCTGTGAGCTCAAAAGACGACAAATAATTGCCTCTTCTATGACACACTGAGGAAAAATCTAATATTTCTCTTCAGAGTGAGCAATGTGGTTGCCTTCACCCTGGCAATACTCAGTGTTACTACTTGCATAAGCACTAACATCTATACTCTGTTATGTGCACCTATTATACTCCTAAATCTGAAGAAAACTCTGTATTTCTTGAAATTATTCTCCAACATGATAATATGACAGATATTATCCTGATGCCTGCTGGATATCATTATGTTTCAATGAAAAGAAAGAAGGTAAATTACAGGTATAGTAAACTGATATATTAAACTGAGATGTCATTAGAAGGGTAATACCATGGGGTAAAGCCTATAAGAAACATCATTTAAATAAGATCCTTACTATTTGTGCCCATCTATCTCTTTAAACAATTAGATAAGAATACTAAAAAGCACATCTAGTTATTATGGAGGAGACTTACCCTAAAGATTTGGACTATATCTGTCCTTCTGTAATGGTTTAGGTATGAAAGGAAAAGAAACAAATACGCACAGATGAAGTGCTGACAGTTTTTCTTCCGATATATCTAGTGCAGGAGCCCAGAAGATAATGGTGATATAGGTAACAATTGCTAATTGACTTTGGATATGGAAAAGTTATGAGATTGGCCTGGGATGGTGTAGCCAAGGCCTCTGGTGGTCCTCATGCATCGGTTGTAGGTTAGAAAACAATAAATAATGAAGTCAATGTCCCCTCTTGAGGAGAACATACGTTCAGCACTGCCAAAGGCTAAAACCACTTTGCCATCCGGGGCTTAGATACTTCAACCATGTATGGCAACTGTCCCATTACCCATGGTGCTGATCACAGCTGGATTGGAGGCCTTGTCTGATGTGGGTATCCTGTACAGAGTATGTGCATGTGTGAGATAGAATAGAAATTCCTAACCACCTGTTAAACTGATTCCACTTAGTAAACAAATTCTAGATTACATATCACTGAGTGGCTTGGTTTCATCACCTCTAACTTTCCCTGTAACTGGGGAACTAACAAAAAATAAACGAAAAAAAGGAAGTTACTAACTTTGCAAGACAATATGTTTTTTCTCATTTATCTACTCTTGGACACACTATTTGCAACTGTATTCACTCATACAAATCATTATTTAATGATTATTGCTCCTTTTTGCGTTCTGTGTTGGGGCTTCACAAAAACTGATCAACCAATAGGTGAAATGCAATTCGCAAGAATTGTAAGTGGGTGGGAAGAAGATCAGCTGATTTCCAATGTGGTAAGAATACAATGTAAGGGGAAAATGTGACATAAAGTGTTCACATTGGGAAAGCTGTGGGTGAGAGAAGATAGCGACTTTATAGATAACCTTTTGTGTCTTCCAAGACTGCTATGGATACAAGAAAACTACTGTGGTCCTGCTTGTAAGGTGGACAAGAAAGGGTAGGACCTGACAGAGAATCTCAGGGAGGTTTCTCTTGCTGCTGCTAAAACAAAAATTAAGGTCTGTAATGGTGACTGCTACTACAAAGACATAACTACCTGCTTTTCCATCTGCAGATAATGATGGTTACTCCAGCTTGAGAAGGAGTCTGTAGATTCCGTGAAGAAGTATAGACAGCTATTTATTCTTCCTCTTCCTACTGGTAGGTCTGTCAGTCTTGTCAGGATCTTCAGAAACAAGTTACTAGAGCTTCTAAATAAGTAGGTTTATTTTTAAAAACTGCCATGTTCCTGTCCTCCCACTCTCCCTGCTTTTATAGGATCTAGGTGCCTGAATTGTGGGTGATCTGAATTCTAGAATAACTAATGAGAAATTTTATTGAAAATACATAATTTTATTGAAACCAAATCTTATTGAAAGAAATTTTATTGAAAATACATAAGTTAAGCCATTCAAGATAAGGGAAAAATAAAAATAAAAATAAAAATAAATAAATAAATAAATAATAAAGTGTGGGAGACAGAGGGATTTGGCCAACTTCTTTTCAGTGGTTTGTGGGGACAGGACAAGGGGCAAAGGCCACAAAATGTATCACAGGAAGTTCTGCACCAGTATGCGAAAGAACTTCTTCATGGTAAGGGTGACGGAGCACTGGAACAGGCTGCCCATGGAGGTTGTGGAGTCTCCTTCTCTGGAGATATTCAAGGCCAGTCTGGGCGCCTACCTAGGCAACCTGCTCTAGGGAACATGCTTTGGCAGGGAGGTTGGACCCAAGGATCTCTTGAGGTCCCTTCCAACCCCTACAATTCTGTGATTCTGTGTGATTCTGTGAAACACCCACAACGACAGAAGTGGAATTGCTGAGTTGGTAATAATAGCTCAAAAATTCAAAGAAAAAAATGTTAATTTTGTACATTTTACTCTGAAAAAAAAAAAACAAAAACCAACTGTGCTGTAAGACTCAGCAAGGTTGAGGATATGTAAATACCATGGAACTACACAGACCTGTATCTTTGTGACCTGTCTGGCCTGCAGAGACTCACTGAGTAGCTGCACTGAAAGTGGTGAGCATATTTGTGTTTGGCATTGTGGTGTGTTAGTCTTAGCTATCTGATATATCTTTTAGCCTGTGATTAAATGATATGTTCACATAAATTGTGTATAATTCTGTTTACAGCCTTTGAGTGCAGTTAAAGGTTCCTAAATGAAAGTGGTTCAATAGAGGATTACACCCCCCAGCACTCTAACAGCATTTAATATAAAATTGTTCCGATTCACACCAGAGGAAGCAGCCCTGCAATGATGTAATTTCTCTGCTTCTCATCCAGCCCTAAGGTTATAGGCTATCACATTAACAAACACAAATTTAACAGTGGATTTTAATTTAACTTGGAAATAGTGTAGTGTTATGGACATCAGCCAGAACCCGGGGAAAAAAAAAAAAAAAAAAAAAAAAGCTAAGAAAATATACCTCAGATTAACATTTTTCTTATATTTAGAAGAGATTTATTATTCAATCATATTAACCTGCAGTATCTGAAAACTCTGGGTTTAATTTCTTTTGAACTTTAGCCATCTTCCAGGATTTCTTTAATTTCTTCTCTCAGGCTCATTAAAGATGAAAGAAATATTTCCTTGGGCTTTATTCAGACAGTATTCGGAAATACAAATGGTGTTTTCAGCATTATATACTAATATTAACTTTTTGATCACCTCTGAAATTACAGCATTACTTTTATTCTAATTCTTTTTTTTTTTGTGCTGTGAGATTTTTGTAGAAGAAATATTGTTATTGCTGACACAAATGAATTCCTTAGATAACAAAAAAACCTGCAAGTTTATGTTCAGAAGATTATATCAGATTACAGGTTTCTTTTCTGCATACAAAATAAAGAATGATGTGTATAAACCCATTTTCTCTAAAACCAGAAATATCAACCTATGACTTTTAAATTAAACTTTACTTACACTGTTCTTCTCAGGAAGCCCTAACTCTTTCAATCCATTGAAAACAGGTTTTCATTTAAACAGTTTTTAAGAAAACTAAACCAGTCTCAATATAATGATAATACACTGATTTTGCACTTCTAAAGGGGCTTTTCACTTCAGGCTTTCAAAGCTGCTTAGAAGCATTAAGGATAAGATTTTTAAAAGGAAGCAATATCAGCTTACTGGTGCTCCTATTGAACTCTGTGAAATTCTCACTAACTTCTGTCAGAGTGAAACCAGGCCAATTCAGAGTGGTTTGAAACACCCTTTCCCTACGTATTCCACATTCTTCAGTTATTTTGCATAGGTGATGATTTTAGGAATTAAATATCCATTATTCATACTTCACACTGAGGCACAGAATCATGATGCATTTCATCAAGCAGCATAGTAAGGGCTTTGGTGACCTTGTTCAGAGGTCTGGGCTTGGGTTTCAGAATAGTATCAGAAATAAATCATGATCATACACTTTTCTGTAGCATTATCCATCTGACAGTTATACGGACTCTGTTTCATTAAGCAGTGAGAATACGTTTGAAAGTTGATTTTAGGCTCCCAGATAAATGATAGTTTCAGTTGACAGAAATTGGGAAGGATCTCTTAATTGCTTACCTGTTGGGTAAGCAACAGGTATTTTGTTGTTGTTATTTCAGGAAATATTAGATAAAGAGTAAAGCTCTTCAGAAATTTGCTCAATGGGAAGGGAAATAATTTCAAACTATTGTTCCCCTTTTAGGGCAAGAAGCTTGTGACTTCAAAAACTGTGTTTTGGAAGTATTGAAAATTTCCAATGAAAATTTCTCAGTTTCTTTACTCATGACTTTTTAGCCATTTGCCCATGGGCTTTGAAGGAGAGAGGAGAAACAAGTGATTTCTCACCCTTCCCAGCAGCTGCTGATTGATATTGCCATGATTTTTTTTCCCAGCAACTCAGATCTGCTCCATATGTCTCAGAGAAGACAGGCAGAGAGCAGTGCTGTAAGGATGATCCCTGTGTCACCTTCCTTCCCTCTATCTCTTACAGGGACATCCACAACTATGCACTAGTGTATGCAGATGCTGCAGAGTCCTGATGCAGCATCTTGTCCTCCAGCTCCTGAGTAAGGAGAGCAGAGCAGGTCCAGTGAAGGTGGCCCCAAGATGGCCACGCAAGGTATCTTGGAGGCCAAGGTGGGAAAGGTAAGGTCCACTGAGAAGGTGATGTGGCGCAGGAAAGGCTCCATGGTGGCTAATTGAAGACCTCATCCCAGGTTACCAACACCCACAGCCGAGCCAGCCTCACCACCCATATCCCAACCCTGGAAAGGGAAGGGAAAAGGTTGCAGAACCTACTGTCGTGCTCAGGACCCTGACAGTCTTATTATGGAAATTTATGCTTAATACCACTGCTTGAATACATTTTTACCTTTCCTCTCTCAAATAGAGAGGAAGACTCTTTCATACAACTTATGTTTCATGCAACGGTACTAACTTTTAACAGATCATTATCTGAGTATTTCATACAATCTCAGACATTCATTCATATATTTTTACAAATGATTGTTAAATTTTTGCATCATTGCAGAAGTAAAAACATTAAGTAAAAATTAAGTTTGCAGTGTTCTGTATTTTCCTGTCTTTCTCCTAATATGTTTCCTGTCTGTGATCCTCAGCTCCAAGTGTCAGAAGAGTCTTTTTCAGTCACTGCTGGTTTGAACTCTCTGCTTATTTGCAAAATGGATGGACTTAATGAATCTAGCTAGGTAATTTACTTAAATATCTGAGGTACAGTTCTTGATCATTTTCATTTGCACTTCTTGGCCAATTATACATTGTTTCAGATACTTCATGGAACTGTGGGTGTTCACCATACATGTGAAATGTCAGTCCTTTGCAACCCTCCCCAATTCTACAGAAGTATTTTCTAGTTTATTATCCATTAGCTCCTTGCAGATACTGCATCTGGTGAATATTGCCTTGTTGATTCGCTGGAGTTCTGGCTTATGTTTTGATAAGTTGAATTACTGGGGAAAATATGATCGCATAATCTGCAGTCAGATTTTTCTTCTGCATCTGAATAAATCATTTGTCTGCTGATGCCAGAAACATCATGAATTGTCAAGGAGGAAGATGGCTGTTTTACACAAAAATGGAGCTCTGGGACATACAATACTTTATTACAATTAGAGGATTATTTTGTTTAACCAACAGAGTCAAGGAGGAACTAGTGAAATTCTTACAATGGCAACACTATATATTTTTCTTCAATTAGAGTAACAATTAAATATCGGAAGATTAAGCTGGCTATGGATTTTTATGAATTGCAGATTATCATAGACTGCTTTTCGGATTCACATTTTGAAAATAATTTCTGATAGATCTTACCAGATAGCATCAGCATTTTTAAAATTGACAGAAATAATTTGATTGGAAACCTGTTATTATGAAATGTGAAAATGAATCTTTATAGGACAATGGTTATTGTATTTTTGCAATAGGAACTTCCAAAATGAAAATAAACAATAACTTATGAGTTGCTTTCTATTGATTTTTTTTTTTTTAAAAAATGAAAGATTTCCAAATCAAAGTATTTAAAATTCTTTCCTGACTTTCTCCTAAATTATTTTAAACAATTTAGTAAGGTAATGTCTATAATTTTCTAATAATTCAATACTGATTGTAGAATTTATTTCTTCACATTTTCATTATTTTTGTTTCCTATAATTTTACATTCTAACATTGCAAAAGTTTTCTGACTTTAGAAAAGTTTACATGACAGATGAAAAGATAGTGGAATAAATAGTCTTTCATATTCATATCCTTAGCAGTAGCTACATCGCAAAGAATTTAAAATATAGCCTTCATTACTTGGTACACATAAAGGAGCTGGTCATAACACGATTATGTGTATGTACCCTGACTCTCTTCCTTTTAGTATGTCTGCTTATAATAAATATTTCATAGTGGTTTTTTTTTTCTTTAATCAGTCAAATAAATATATAAATAAATATAATAAAAATAAATATAAATAAATGATTTAATATCCTTACATAAAGACATTCTATCTCTCCCCCCCCCCGCCCCCATTTCTTTCTTGAAAAGGGTTATTATAATTAGATGCCTGAGGATATTTCATATCTTGAATTAAAAACAGGTTGTTGGGACTCCCTGCATCAGCCCAGTTTGGTTGTCAGTAATCTACAATCAAATATAGAAAATGTGCAACCACTGAAGTCCACAAACAAGTGGACTAGTTCTATTCTTTCAACAAAATTACATACAATAAAAGCAAGTACAGACTTTGAGAGAGATAGAATTTTCTTAAAAGTCTAATTCAAAGCAATTAATCTGCATCTGTTTTCACCTTCACAAAATAAGGATACCTATATCATCACTTTATGCTCTTTGTAGTGTAATTATTTAGTATCATGTATTCAAACAAAGACCCAAACAAAATTTGCCCACCTGGAAGCCATTTTACAGTCAATGTTTTTCTCTCTCCAAAAGAAGAACAAACAATACATGTCAGATATTAGTCATACTTTTAAATGCATTCGGGAAAGATTTTCGGGTATTTTGGAGGTAAGAGGTTTTATGGATGAGGACAAAAAATAATAATAATAATAATAAGAAGAAGAAGAAGAATGAAAAATAATAAGCAATAAGTAATAAAAAAATTGGGTTTCTTTTGTTTTTGTTTTAAGCAAAAACTTGTTACTCAAATAAATAGTATCATTGCTGGACTGTGACCTCTGCAGTACCATGTATTGTTCATGAGCAAAAGGAGTGCAAAGAGAGGTGTAAAATTTACAGGTGTTTTCACTGTCACCTTCATGCCACATGTAGTTTGGTGGTATGGGGTCTGCAGTTAACTATAAAACTCAACCCTTCTTCTTTACAGTCTCTCTAAGCATGTAAAATTCACATCCCTCTACCTAGTAATTTCTCTGTGTTCTTTCTCCTCAAGGAGTTGGGCACTGACAAAAATTAGGCTGCCATGGAGTTCGTAATCATTGTGCCACTAGATGTCCCTCTACAACAAACTTTTGAAGGTTTGTTGGACTCCCATGTACTTGCTGTGGTAGAACAGCAGTGACAGGGCATGAGATGATAGTAATAAAATTGGACTGGGTGGAACTTGGCTTTTTTATTTATTTATTTTTTATTTTTTTAAGGTGATAACTGCAATAACTAAGAAAACACTAAAATTATCTACCCTACACAAACATTATTATTCATTGACAAATATAAGGTCTGTGGCATGTTACTGACAGTCAATATCATTTATTTGGCTGTATACCATCTTCTCTCACAAGCGCAAAAATGATGTATTGAAACACCTGTAATGCCTGGCTATCCTACCAGTTTATTCAATAAACCTGAAATGCCCTTGGTGCTCAGTGCAGCAAGACAAATTTAAAGTAACAAACAGTCACACCTATTTAAGAAAATAGCTAAGGTACTACTTTAATTAAAACAAACATTAGCATATAGTGATTTGAACATAAGAAAATAATTATTCTTAAAGAATTGGAACTGCACACTTATACCAAAAAGCATAAATCCTAAATTATACTCAGAGCCAAAAATACTTCTCCTTTGATAAATTTAAGTTAAGGATTAGCAATATGTCAAATGTTTGCAAAATAGTTTGGACAGTAGTGTGCTGCAGGGATACTCCTGTTTGAGCAGCACTAGAAAGCTGATGTGCAACAATTATTTTGTTGTTTCCTGGAGGAACTAAACTTGGCAAGAAAATCACTACATAAAACCAAACATATTAGATGTCTCCTTGTTGTGGATACAATTTTATTTGTTTTCTTGATTTAGGTTTGGCTCTTTCCTTTCAGAAACATTAGAATATTGCTTTGTACAACATGTTTCCTGTGGATTCCTGAAGTAGCTTCAGGAAAAAAAGGCAAATCACATCCAGAGGAAATTTTAGAATATTGCTTCCTTCACTGAAAATCAGAGTTAATTTCGTTTGGAAGACAGCATATAGTAGATCAAAATTTTGGTGTGCGTTCTTTTTACATCTAAAATAATTTGTTTGCAGTTTTCTAAATATTTACACCCAATTATCAGGCCATTCAGCACCTCTGACTGTGCTTTTTTTTTTTTTTTTTTTTTAACCAAAAAGGATATATATTCATCCTCTGTCATTTCCTCTTCATTTAGGTACTAGAAGCATCACAACTTCCTCATAATTTCCAGGGTATTTTCCACAAAGCACACACACCACAAAACCTGACTTGATTGGACTCATCTATCAGAGTTCATCTGCAAATAGTCATTTGCTGTGTATGCATTATTTGTTTGTTCATTATTTTTAGTATAGAAATAATTATTTGAATAATTGTATAGATTCATTTCTTCATGAAGGCATTTTCAATGATGTTAAAGTCAATTAAGAGCTGGCAAATGTAGAAACAGAAATATCCATAGATTCCACTTATGATTTTGAAATTGTTTACCTTTGTGTACATCACGAAATCATGAAAAAAAAACAAAACTCATAAATATTCAGGAGACCAAAGGACAGAACAACAATAAGTGGTAGGGCAAATATGTATACGTCAATGAGCATATATAACAGCAATAGAAACAATGCGAAGAAATGTTCCCAGGCACTGGTACTTGGTTCTCCATACAGTTATTTGCATGCTTCTGGGCATGAATTTGATGTGGGACATTTCATGCTACCAAAAATAGAAGACCTTTGTGCCAGGGAAGTTGCACAGACACGTATAATTTACTGAGGTGTAGTCAAGTGTTTTGGACAAACCTAGTTCTGAATACTTAAGTAATTTCTTAGGAATGTGGTAGGGCCAGGATGCCCATCACTGGAGCTGTGTCAATTTATTTAAACCTGTGAAGATGTCTAATCAAACTATAAAACTGTTGCCATTTTTCTCTAATCTTATCCAGAAATTAAGATAACTCTTTGAAAAAATATTGCAATTCTTTGTACTGAAATTGTGGATGCCATATAAAGTTTACATTTCTTTTCCCAGATTTTTTTTTTTTGTCTGGAAATATTCCAGGCATCATTTGTGCATTAATCCTTTATTAAAGAAAAAAACAAAACAAAACAAAACAAAACAAAAACTATTCCCATCAGCTCTGGGTAAGACTAGTTGTTCAGACTGCAATGTTTCAATTGTATTCCACTCATGAAGAAACCAGCTGAAGACTAAAACACCTATAATTGATTTCATAACAACTGAAAGAAATAGATCAGTACTGTTTCTCGATTTTCATATGGTACACTGTCACAGTTCAGTCAGTTACTGTAGTTCCTTGTTGCTGAAACAAGGGAAGTGGTTCCTTGTTGCTGTTTGATTAGGGAAGTGGGAAATTGTCAGACACTGTTTGCTGCAGATACATGGGGAAAAGTTACTGTAGATATCAAGTACTCTTCTCTGAATTTATTAAGGATTCTGAAGCACCTGGATGCAAAATAACCCTTTAATTCTTATTTTAAATAAAAAGTGTGATATTTAGATTTACCTTAACCTTGCCTTTCTTCCTTTGGATTGTGCACTCTTCTTTTTTCTTTATTTTCCTCAGGTAGTTATTCACTGTAATCACTATCCCTTTTCTTTTCAGGGCTAGAAAGGCATGAGAAAGATTTCAACAAAGGTTTTTTGAATCTCAGTCATTAAAGTGTAAAATTAACCCATAGACTCTCAAAACACTGGGGAAGCATGATATACTTTTCCTGGTCTTAAATACTTTCCTAGATAATTCTTTCCTACTGGTAAAGAGCAAATATAGATCTAGACAGGCCTTGCATAGTTCTTATAAAATGCGAGGCATATTACTTTTATTTTTTTTTTAGCTCAGAGCATGCTTTTTCCTCAGATCTAACCTTTTTGAAAGATTTGTAGATAAAAATAACTATCACAATAGGCTCATTTGACTTCCTGTTGCACACTGAACTTCTACACACCACGCACATGAGCTTGGGATTGGGCTCAGATTTGAAGTTGGTATGAAGATGCATCTATTATTTCACTGGAATTGCTGCAGAAACTAGGCCAAAGTATTGATTTCTCCAAGGAAAAAACTGCACAGTGAATGTGTGTGAGAGAAAGAATTTATGGGGAGCAAAATTTAAAGGATAATATTTTCCATTAATGAAATTCTTTTTTTAGTTTTAGAAGAAATCAATAGCTTTGTTCCTTACTATTGCCACATGACAGATGTGGATCTTCTATTTAGCAACCTAAGACACTGTTGCTAGGCTGACAAAGGGTCTACTCAGTTTTGTTTTAAGGAAAGTTATACACAGATAGCCACAGTGCTATATTTATAGCTAATCTGCAGTGCACTGTTTTTGTAAGGCTTTATTCTAGTCACTGTATCCTGTGTGAGCAGCAGGAATTGTGGAGAGATCAACTAAACCCATGACTGGGTTAGAATCCCCACTGACATGTGTGTACCACTAACTCAAGCAATCGAGTGACAGCAACAGAATATTAGGCAGGAGGAGTGAGAGTAAAAGACAGCTCATTCTTCCTTGTTCCTTTTCTCAAACAGCAGAACTCATAATTCAGGTATGTACACAGATATTTGCAATAATAGTTTTGTCAAACAACTTTTCATTACCATTCTTGAAGGACTTGGCATGTGGCATTTTTTCTTATTGCTTACACCAATTATTTATATTTCTTCTAATGGAGATTTTTGACTGATTTTAATGTTCTGTTTGATGAAGTAGGAAATTTGCTGGAGTTGCACTGGTGAATTTTAAGAGCCAAGAATATTTGAAGCTAAATACTCTCAGGCTTTTAAAATGATATTTAGAATGAACTTTATAATTGATACTATCCTAGGTATATCTCCGAAGTAGAAAGATTTTAAGTAAAACCACCATGGAATTACACAAAGTATCTATTTGCTGCTGATGTCATATGGTCATTTCTAGAGGGGAACACAGTAACTGCTCAGTGGATTACAGCAGCACTAAGCAGATCAGAAAGTAGAAGAATATAGATGAAACACAAGTATTAATTTTATATTGGAAAGGCATAATTATCTACCCCCAATATAGCCAGTAACTAGGTAATAATATTGCTAATTTTGTGAAAGTGCCTAGAGATGTTTAATACCAAAATGATGAAGACATTAATTTCCCTTCTCATACAGAATATGTCACTTCTAGCAGCACAGCACAAGGTGATTGATGATAACTTGCTAAATAGAAATATTCCCACATGCCGAATCTCCATTGTCACTTCCCAGAAGTTCCACAATTACTCTACGAGCCAACAACCTGAACTTCCCTGTGGAAGAGAAAGAGACTTCTTAGGTTGATTGAAAATGTTAAAAAGTGTCACAAACAATACTCTTGTCTCTTAATTTCCATTTGGGCTACCAAGGCAAGAAGAAAGCCTAAAATACCTTTAACTGAGTTCACAGTTGTCTACAGCAGTGATTGTAGCAGTAGGAATGGAAAATTTAGAAAAAACTATCATGATATTTAGAAATGAAATTCTGTATACTTGCATATTTCTATAAAAGAGAGTATTTAGTTAAGTTATGGCACTATATTAAAAACTGTTGCAGGGAGGAAAAATCCACTAACCCAGGAAAAGTCCTGGAAACAAAACAAAACCAAATGACCTCTTTTCTCCTTCTAATGTTTTGTTCTGCAGAGTGAGTCATTCCCTGGTTTAGTTTTTAAACAGATCACACAAAAAATAAAAATGGAGGATGCAAGTCCCTTTCTTTGAATACTTCAGTTTGTCATCAAGTCCCACTTTTGTGGCCGCCCAGACTTTGAGCAGCTCTTGAGGTTATGATTTGTCACTGATAGCTGTACCCAGCAAATGCAATCATAGCTCATTTTCTTCCTTTCATGTTCTCATTTTTACACAGTCCTTTATAACAGAATAGAAGTAAACACACTGATTTTTGAGGGACACCCTAAGATAACTATTTCAGCAGTATGTTGTGCCTTCTAAAGATTTTTACACATTGAACATACACAGAGAACATGTTCTGGGGAAGAACATCTAAAACCAGGATTTTATTATTTCTTATTTTCTTTATCAGGTAAAAGCATTAGGTATTACAAAAATAATTCATGGCAGATAATCACTTATAAAAATTCAGACGTGTGAAGTCAGGATTTTCAGACCTTGCAAAGTTTGATGCTCCAGGGAATTTTACTTTCCTAAATTGGAAACTTCTATGGATCTCAAGAAGGGGCATTCAAGGTCTTTATACTTTCTTTGTCATAGAATATGAAGCCCTTGGATTGCTGTCAGGAAATGGGAACCTCTAAGCTTTTTGGTTTTCTCGTGTCAGAATTCTTTAGAGGAACTCAAAGTATTTCCAGATGCCTCACTCCAAAGCTATCCAGAGACATGAACTAATCCTCCTCCCACATTCTTACATACACCTCTGAATAGTAGTATAATATTTCTGGTTTGTGTTATTGAACTGAGAGAGAGAAAAAAAAAAAAAAAAGAGAGAGTAAGAAATCATGGATTAAGGTTTATTGGATGTTGGGGTGAGGAGAAATGACTCTTGCCACTCCTCAGTTACCCATATGCATACCAAAGACATCTAAAAGAGATGTGCTCTGTATTTCCAAAGAGACAATGTAGTTGCCTGTCCTTGGGGGTCATTCTTTATATACTTCTGTTTCTATTAATATGACTCACATGCTTTTAGTTCCTCTGTTAGGCTGCTTTGTCAAAAACAACAACAACAACAAACAAACAAACAAAAAAAAACAGGGCTGTTTTCCTCTGTAATTCCTCTGTTAGGCTGCTTTTTCAAACAAACAAACAAAAAAAATAATGTAAACCAACAAAGGCACGCATAACTATCTCAGGGTTTTTTACTTCTGCACACCACTTGTCTAATTTTTTATTGCTTTATTTGCAAAAAGAATTCAGGAAGTCTAAATTTAGATCTCTCCATCCTTGATTACAGTAAAATTGCGTTCTTGTTTTCCTTAAACCCTCTGTGGCTAAATAAACAGATGTAGTTTTAGTGAATACTTAGAGAACTTCCGTTTCTTTAAGGGATTTTTTTTCCCTGCCAGATTTTCTTCCTTTCTCTTCTATAGATTATTCTACAATATCCTCATGGTGACATGAAAATAATGATACATTACATTCATATGTAATCATCATGGTGTTCCTCTGGCAATATATTATATCAAATCATCAACATAGTAACATTACAGCAATATTGCTTTGACAATGATTTAAACTAGCATATCGTCATTGCTACTGTACATCACTTCAGTGATAGAGTACATTAATGCATCATCAGATTGATGTTGCTGTAGCATGAAGTGTTAGCATAATGCAGAGGTGATGTAAGTAAAATAGTTAAGCTTTCTGCTGCTGCTGTAATATTAAGTATTAGCATAATGCAGGGGTGATGTAAGTACAGCAACTACATTTTTCTTGTTAATATTTTTTCCAGTTTATCTGTGCAAAGTCCATATGCACTCACTTTACATATGCGGGGCTGATTGTGCTACTCTGGCACTTACAATTAATTCAGTTAGGAAAATAAAGCCTGATATTTGCACTGCCTAAGTGAATGAGAATTTTTCTGATGATTTAAAAGAAACAAGATAAAATTTCAGTTGAGAAACAATGTCTTATCCATTATAAGGAGCTTTGATACTGAGAGGAAGTCTAACCTGATACATCGGTTGAAAACACAAGCAGAGGACTTCTCTTAGTGGTTTTGCTCTATTACTTTGTTTATGGTTTACTGCAACAGCAAACTGAATTGTGTGACTTGTGCAAGTCACTTCTCCCTGAAAAGTCCTTCTTTCATATTGTATCTGTTTTCTCTTTGTTAATTAAAAGCTTTGTGTTGTGAATGTTTTATCACTAATATTAACAAAATATGTAGCACATCAGAATTGCAATCAAGGTCCTGTAGCCTTCAAAAAAACACTTTATTAGTCTTTAAAAGACTTAATAAAGTGATCCAGAACAAAAAAATCCTTGTTTCTTACCTTATTTCACTCTTTACAGAAGAAAATTATTGTAAAAATCATCCTAATCATCTAAAAATCTAATTATTCTCTCACTAATTTTGTCCATTAAAGAAGCAAAGTTGTTTCTACAATAGCAAAAAGGAATTTTTAGTTGAAGAAAAAAGATGACACATACACAAAAAGATACTTTTTCAATTTACATGGAGAAAAGCATGACCCATGTCCTCTTCTCAGTATTGTCAGCTGAGACTAACTGAGCTCTTGTGATGGTTTTACTCAGGTGGGCAGCTGAGCTCCACCTCAACTGCTCTCTCACTCCCCCTCCTCAAAAGAAAAGGGGAAGAAAATATGATGAAAAGGGCTCAAGGGTTGAGATAAGGACAGGGAGATTGCTCAACAACTATCGTGACAGGCAAAACAGACTCAGTATAGGGAGATTAGTAAAATTTGTTGCCTTTTACTCAAAAGCTAGAGAAGTGAGAAACAAAGGAAAGAAATAAAAAACACCTTCCTCCCATCCATCCTCTTCCATCTCCTCCCCCCGAGTGGCACAGGGAAACGGGAATGGGATTTGTGGGCAGTCCCTGATGTTTCATCTTCGCTGCTCCTTCTTGGTTACTCTCATCCCCTGCTTCAATGTGGGGTCCCTCCCACGGGATTAAGTCCTTCCTGAACTGATCCTGTGTGGGCTTCCCACAGGCAGCAGCTCTTCAAAAACTGTTCCAAAATAGGTCTGTACCACGGGGTCCATCTGTCAGGAACACACTGCTCCAACATGGGTCTCCCATGGGCAGCAGCTCCTGCCAGGTCTGCTCCTGTGTGATCCCCTCTCCAAAGGCTAAAGGTCTGGCATGGAAACTGCTCTGGCAGGGGTTCTTCACCTCTTCACTGCAGCCTCTTTCAGGTCAGATCTACCTGCTCCACCATGGACTTCTCCACAGGCCACAGTATGGAAATCTGCTCTGCTGTTGTACACCATGGGCTGCAGGGGGACAGCTTGCTTCACCATGGTCCTCACCACAGGCCACAGGGGAACTTCTGCTCCGGTGCCTGGAGCACCTCCTCCCCCTCCTTCTCCATTGACTTTGGTGTCTGCAGGGCTGATTCTCACTCCTCTCTCTCTCAGCTGCTGTTGTGCCACAAGGATGTTTCTTTTTTTCCCATTTCTTAAATCTGCTCTCACAGAGGCACAAACAACATCTCTTCTTGGCTCGGCTCAGGCCAGCGGCAGGCCCCTTATCTAACATAGGGCAGCTTCTGGACTCTTCTTACAGAAGCCATCCCTGCAGCCACCCGCTACCAAAACCTTGCCACGTGACACCACTACAGCTCTGAGACAGTTACTTAGCCTGAAAAGTAAGCTGGAAATAAAAACTGGCAATGTAGTGATTTTGAGTAAAGGTGGTAAGAAAAAGTAGCCCTCAGGGTTTGTTAATATAAGATAGGAATAGATGAATGATTTCCATGCTATAAATTATTTATTCAAGTCATTCAAGCCTTCATCCCTTGTCTACAACATAATTCATTACACCCCACAACATTTTCAGGAAATAATTCAGTTTCTTTGCAACCTCTTTGTACATTGGAATTAACATTTGATATTTATAAGAGTGCTTATGTAACTTAAACATGTCTATATAGCCTAAATCAGCACAGCAGAGATACCTTGGACAGTTTTGGTGCAGAGATATTCTGGAGAGGCAGTTGACAGTGTCGAACAGAGAATTATCTTTGTTCCTACATTTCCATGCCGTATTAGAAAATCCTACCACTTTTTGTGTATGGTTCTGCTCTTTACATTTCATATCTTGTACTGCATCAATGCAACACTAGAAACCTATTTTCTAATGTCATTAATGTTTAGTTAAATTAGAAGCATTAGGCATAGCATTATATTTAGGCATCAATGGTTATAGTTCACAAAAATCTTGAAATGGACTTGTGTGACTTAGGAACCTTTAAAAATGTTATCCTGAGAGTCCTTTATTGAATTCATAGCAGAATTTTTTAATTGGATATATTTGAAATAACCACCAGGTAGGACTGAGATCGTTTTCCATGATTTATAAGGAATCGGTTGAACGTGGAAGAACTTTCTGCATACTCCTGTGCCACTGGAAAGATGAGAGTCCCTTATAATTTCTGTCTTTGCAGCTTTGAGATTTAGGCTGTGAGAACAGATTTAATGCAAAGGAATTGCAGGGCAAAGGCAGGTAAGGCAGAGGTGCCTGATAAATGTGATTTATAACTGGCCTATGTGACTCATCACATCCACTCGTTAAGTGAGAAATACTACACATATAGCACATTGTACTCATCCATTCAAGCCATTATAGGGGTTGGAAGTAGATGATCTTTAAGGTCCCTTCCAACCTGAGCCATTCTATGATTCTATGATCCTCCTCTAGCCATGCAGGGAACACATTTTAGAGTAACTTTTCAACAGACTGGAAACAGGTCTGCACTTGGAAACACTCCCTGAGAATCCATTAGCATTCAAAGCCACTAAGCAGCAGGACAATTCTCAGTCTCCCAGTGAAACACAGAGCAAGTGATTTAATGTTAACATTAAGAGGCTTTGTTGTGGCTAACCAGCTCCATGAGTGTCATGTCGCTTACCCCACTGTCCCCAGATGATTTAAACAAGGCTTTTCTCTCTGGTCTGTAAACAAGCAGGCCTGCTTGTAATTTGACCTTCAAAATCATTATACACAGCCTTCTGCTTTTGCTGCAGATAGGAAGGCTATAGGATTTAGCATTTTACCTCTTGCTAACTCAGTCTCCTGTTCAGGCTCTGACCAGGCTCGACTCAAGTTGCCTGGCCCCTGTGACTGTCACAGCAAGGTGACAGTAACATTTACATCTGAAAAGCAGAATTGTCAGTCTGAGTTCATGGAAGCAGTGTGTGCATGCAAAGAATAGTGATACTACCACAGTGGGGCAGGTGTGTTCATTACTACCTTTTTTCTCTTTTGCTGTACCAGTAAAAGAGTTTCAAAAACAATGAAATTATCTTCTATTCTTTTCATATACAGGGTCTTGCAAATATCTTTCAGGAAGATTATGAAAAATTATCAACTTTCTATTCTTTCCATCAGAGACTGTGACAAAAGGAAGAATAACCATTAAATGCCAACAGACCTTAGCAGCACCTAAGTCAGATGATAGGTCTGAGCAGCCGTCATCTAAATAAGGTCTGTATTAGTGGGCGTTCATTCTCTTCACTCAAGTTATACAAAGCTGGCACTCAGAGTTTCTCAGATCACAAAGGCACAGGAAGGCTTCTCTTTAATCCGTCAGGCACTGTATCCTCCTCTAATAGAAAGAGAACAGGTGGTGCTAGGATAAGAGCAAGTTTTAGATAGATAACTATCATATTAGGCATTAAACCCCAGTGATTAGAAGCTGCCCATACAAAGGCAATATCTCAGGTTTCTTTAGGAAAGCTGTAGTCAATTTTATTATTTAAAGAAAAAAAAAGAAAAATAAAAGAAAAAAAAAGCTTGATATATCCTAAGATTAGCGAGCCATTAGCTGTTTCTAAACAAATAACATTCAGAGAACTGTTTGTTCATTCCAGCAGTTACCTGGGGCACCTGCAATCACCCCACCAACAGCAGGATGTGTCATGAAGGGAAATTCACCACCCTTGGCATGCTGTTACTGTGGTTAAGTTTCTCTTTAACAAAAGTGAGATACAAAAGTGAGATTATTGCTCCAACACTCCAACATCAACCATCACATATTAACCGTAGAAGTTATTTTGTCTAATATACTAAATTCATACATATTTCTATGCATACAATTAAAGAACATTTGATTCATTTAACATTCTCTTATGAATGCCGCTTACCATTCTTGGTGAACAGCAGCTAACATCTCAATTTGAATGAGCTGGCTGGTATCTGCAAATTCTGATGTTCAAAAGAAAACATATATGAATATATATATACACACACACATTATATTTAAACATGTCTCACCAGAGAAACAGTGAAAGGTCAAACAGATAGCCCTATTCTATTTGCTTTCCCTTATACGCAGTGATTAACAAGGTAAGTAGCTTGCACAGGAATGGTGTCCTTTCTTCTCTTTCCATGACCTTACACTATCTTCTCTGAAAGAACCATGATGATCAATGCCTGTGAAATTCCTCTTGTCAGCTGATAACAAGAACAGAAGTTGTTTTGACATGCAAGAACTTCAGAATGCCTCTTCATTTCAGTTAGCATTTCCAAATCAATTTTAGGTAGAGCAAGGAAGAAGCAGTAAGTAAAGAGACTGCTGAGATTTTAATAAGATGACTCCTAACCACACCTAAGTGTTGAAATACAGTATGTCTCCTCTCATTTAAAATGAAAAGTATAGATTTGATTCTTCCTTTTGCTTTCTAAAAAGCCTGCAGGGCTCTGGAGGAACAGGTAGCTTCCACAATCTTCATTTATTAAGTAAGTTTCTCAGTGTCTGAGTTGATTAATAAAGCTCACATTGACAAGAAAGGTTGCTCTGACACAAAGTGGTTACAGGGGAATATATGAAGAGCCTTTCTCATATGCCTAATTTCTCAGTTTTCATTGTTTTATGTACTGTTATTTTTGGCCAACCTGCAGTAGCTAACTGAAAGAATGTGTCTTAATTTGCCAAAAGCAATTAAAATAATTCAACACACTGGAAAAGGCATGCAGCCTGTGTACAAATGAAGTACATCCTGTAGATGAGGTGATTCTGTTATTCCATTAGTTATGATTTTGAAGTATGTGTATTCACTCTTTACAGTAGAATCAAATAAATTCACAGGGTCTTTATAAGTTTATTGTTCAGGTTGCATGAACTTCTAAAAAAAAAATAACATATTTATGTACTTAATCTAACAGTATCAGTAAAATTAATAATAAAATTGCAACTGGTCAACTGAAGTGTTGCACCTTGTTTCCTAGTTTACTTCCTTTTGTTGTGGTAGGATATTTGGTTTTGTTTGGGTATGTATTTTTGCTCTGTTTAACCCACCTTCACAACTACTGCAAGTCCACTGACAGTCCCTCTAGCCCACAGCTTATATTCATTAAACCTTGTTAGAGTTATGCTATTGATAGCAAAAGAACTAGTTGGCAAATAAAACTCTTAAAGTTTACTTGTCAATATGTGAAACATACCTTAGAGTAATCTTAAATTACTCAATAATTTGATCAGAGAAATCCTGTAAAGAATAGAGCACCTAGGACTGTCATCAAACTAATAGGCCTTAGAAATTTAAATAAATCATAGAATCATAGATTGGCTCGGGTTGGAAGGGACCTTAAAGATCAACTCCAACCTCCCTGCCATAGGCACAGACATCAAGAACTAGATCAGGTTGGCCAAGGACCCATCCAGCCTGGACTTGAACACCTTCAGTCATGGGGCATCTACAACCTTTCTTGGCAACTTGTTCCAGTGCCTCAGTACTCTTAGAGTGAAGAATTTCCCCCTAAACTCTAGTCTAAATCTATCCTCTTTTAGTTTAAGACCGTTCCTCCTTGTTCTATCGTTATCTACCCTCTTTTTTGTAAGACCCCTTTAAGTATTGAAAGACTGCAATGAGGTCTCCCTGGAGCCTTCTCTTCTTCAGGCTGAACATCCCCAACTCTCTCAGCCTTTCGTCATAGGAAAGGTACTCCAGACCTCTGATCATCTTTGTTGCCCTCCACTGGACTCACTCTCACAGGCCCACATCTTTCTTGTGCTGGGTTCCCCAAACCTGGACTCAGTACTCCAGGTGGGGCCTCATGAGGGCAGAGGAGAGGGGGAAAATCACCTCCCTCAACCTGCTGGCCACACCTCTTTTGATGCAGCCCAGAATGCATTTGGCCTCCTGGGCTGCAAGAGTGCACTACTGGCTCATGTCGAGCCTTTCATCTACCAGAACCTCCAAGTCCTTCTTCGTGGGGCTTCTTCCCCTAGTCTGTCCTCCTGTCTGGGATTGCCCCAACCCAGGTGCAGCACCTTGCCTTTAGACTTGTTGAACCTCATGCGGATCACATGGGCCTACTTCTCCAGCCTATCCAGCTTCCTTTGAGTGGCATCTTTTCCTTCTTTGGTATCAACTGCACCACTCAGCTTGGTGTATATATATATATACATATATATATATAATTATTTTATTTTATTTTATTTTATTTTATTTTATTTTATTTTATTTTATTTTATTTTATTTTATTTTATTTTATTTTATTTTATTTTATTTTATTTTATTTTAATTGAGGCTAACAGTATTCAGATGCTTTTATATTCTTGATATGCTTTACTTCAGAATGAGACGCATGGTACTAGTATTTTACACTTAATTAATCAGAGTACAGTCTCATTTGCATCTTTGGCTATTTAAAAAGTTTGATTTGGGGTTCATGACTGGATAAGCAATAACATCAAAGGAAGGATGTGGAGATGAAAGAGACTAACTATTTATATAGAATAAAGTACAAGAAAAACTGTAAAACAGATTTTTAACTTTCATGTTCAGCCTTGACTATCATGATAAAAATAATAAAAAGATTTAAAAACATAGAAGGGAGAATGAATGATTCAGTCCCTTGCAATGTCTGAAAACTGTACAGTACATACATATGTTCAAAAACTCTACAGAATATCTATATTACATACTACAGACTTTGAAAAGTTTCCTAGTAACTCATATTGAGCATTAAAGATGTAGTTAAAAAAAAGTTTAAAATATAATGTATAGCAGAAAAAGGAGAGAATAATCAGTTATGTCCTACATTCTACACTCACAAGGCATTTCTTAAGCAATTTATATATATGTATATATATATAATATTATTGTCTATACTGGTTTTGATTGATCGTGAACAAAAATCTCTTTTGAATTTTATTTTATGGTGATATGTAGTAAGGTCCAGTGTGGATGGATAAGGATGGACTATATTTTGATGTATGGACTGTTTTTTAGCAAGTGTTATGATCCAGGAGTTGTACATGCAAAGAATGTACAGAAAAGCAGGCCAACCTTACATCTGTGTTTACATTTTCAATTATTATATTTTAACCCAACAAATGTTTAGGCCTCTGCTTGAGACTCTATGTTGTATTTTGGGACATGTTCAACGAAGAGCAATGAAAATGGTGAAGGTACTAGAAAACAAAACTTATGAAGAGCAGCTGAGGGAATTGGGTCTGTTTAGTCTGGAGAAGAGGAGGCTGAGGCTCATCATGCTCTACAATTACCTGAAAGGTTGTAGCAAGGTGGGTATCTGTCCCTTTTCTCAGGTGACAAGCGATAGGATGAAAGGAAATGGCCTCAAATTGCAACAGGGGAGGTTTAGATTAGATGTCAGGAAGAATTTCTTCATGGAAAAAATGGTTAGGCTTTGGAACAGGCTGCCCATGAAAGTGATGGAGTTGCCATTCTTGGAGGTATTTAAGAGATGTGTGGATGTGGCATTTATGAGCATGGTTTAGTGGTGGACCTGGTAGTTAGGTGAATGGCTGGACTTGATGATCTAAGGGTCTTTTCCAACCTAAATAATTCTATGATTCTATGATTCAGTTCTTGAGTTCTAATCAGTGAAGCTACTACAGTCATATTTATCACCATGTTAGTAATTTTGTTCTGTATTTTTCTGCTTAATATACTTAATGTTTAATGATTTCTATACATTTAGCTGGAATTTAAAACTGAAAAGAATAGATTGCTTTATAGAACTGTTGAATAGAGACCACATTTCTCTCTCTCTTTTTTAACATCTCCATATTCAAAGTTCCACAAATCAATATGGTGCAGAAGTGATTGGGCAAGACAGAAGTAATAAAGCATTGCATACAGATGTTTCACATACAAAAAAAAAAAAGTCTGTTGTATATATCACTTTTTGTTGTTGTTGTTGTTGGTTACAGTTGCACTGCAATTATTTGCATTGTCATCTCTCAAAAAAAGTACATCTTAATTTCATGTTTTTGTAACTCTAGCTGCCTAAACATTGATACAGTCAGCCTGCAACAGTTACATTGTCAAATGCTTATCTTGAAGGATATTCTCTATGAAGACTAGAAATCAATGTTGATCTCACTCATCTGTCACTAAGCATGAGAATTTTTTTCACAGTTAAGGTATTACTGAACTTTTGGGTCCACTTTATTCTTGAATGGTTGCAAATAATAAATTGAAATTGTTTAACCTGTTAGCCTTTCTCTCAGAAGATATTATCTAGTAATATTCTTTCTGACTCTATCTAGCCTACTGCCTTATTTAAAAGGTGGGCTCTTGGAGACGTTCAGTTAGGTGACTAGATCATAGAGTATTTAGCATGTTGTGGTCACCCTGATGTCTGTCTTCATTTAATCTGACCTAACAGTATGACCTTGGAGGTGAAATCATGTCATTGAAAATTCTTTGCCAAATCTTCCAAAGGCCGTAAATATGTATTAAAAAAAAAAAAAAAAAAAAAGATATGTTACACATGAAGATTATGAGATTATGACAAGATGACGTTTTTCATAAACAAATGTAATGTACTGTATGTTCTATGAAATTACACAAGACATCAAATTATGAAAAGAAAAAAAAAAAAGAGAGAAAGAAATAATGTCTTAACTGATTATGAGCCAAAAGATCTTTCAAATTTATTTTATGCTGAATGGTGTAAAGTCCATTCCACTATCATTTTGTGAATGATTTCATAACATTTTTGATAACTTGTGTCAGTTATTGAAATTCATAGCGTTGCACACTAGAGAGAAAGCTGCTGTCTGATCTCTGTTGCAAAAAACTTTTAGAAACGTTAAAATTATTTGTCACTCCTCTCTTATCATTGCATATGTGATCAGTAGGGATTTCTGATAATATGAATGAAGATCCAAAGAATATATGGAAGATCCATATATGTATTATAAATGAAGATCTTTAAATCCAAAGAAAAGCAAGGTAGAAATATTTAAAATTTAACTTCCAGAATTTTTAGTGTTTTGTGAATGACTTCTACTATCATTAGCATTTTGCTGTTTAATAAGAATATTAGGTGCTTCAAATAGAGAAATACAAATTGTGGAGATTAGCAGAAGATAATCTACATGCGCAAGCCTAAAGCCTTTCCTCTGACCTTATAAGTTCTGGGCTTGTCACAGGTACACACACAGGAGTTAGTTGGCCTGAATATTTAATCCTCTTGAAAGTCCATCGAGCAAAAGGTACCATCAAAAAAAAAAAAAAAAAAAAGATAAATTCTTCCTCCAGTCATTTCAGAGTGCTTTTACTGTGCCACACATGGACTCATTAATTAATGACATATTTTTAAGTATCCCTTAGTCCTCTGCTGTTGCATTTGTCTGTTTGAGTTATGGTTCTCAGATACCAGGAGATGACAACTGAAGGTCTCTTCCAGGAACTGAGTCTACAGAGTCCTGAAAACTAGTGAAGCTTCCCTGCACAGGCATATCATCTGGAAAAGCTAAGCTGTTAATAATTTATCAACAGTGAAGTGGAATGAAAGCATATTTATTATCTTAATATGATTCTGTCATTTTCCCCCTAAATATTTGCACAATGCTTTGCTGCTATAAAGGGATTGTTAGGAGATTGGCTTTCTCTCATTGCTTCTTTGTCTATGCCTGCAATCAGAAAGTTGACTCAAGAACTCACTTGTTAAATCACGGAAGTCTGTCTTTGCTGCTTCTGACTCTTCTACAGGATAATGAAATCATAAGCCTAGAGAGATTAGAACTAGCCTAGAGATTAGAAACTGAAAAATATAATTTCATTACTTTTCAGATATATCAGCTCCAAGTGATTAATTTTCTTGGACTAATAAACACAACACATATTAAAACAGTTTTATTTGATTGGACATTTCTTGAGTGGGCTCTGAAACAGATATAGGTCAAAAACAGGTTAAACTATCAAAGCCCTGTTATAAGATTATAGTTAGATCCCTTGATGTCACTGATGATTTATAAGCACTAATGAACCAAACTTTAAAAAGAGATGCTGTTGTGAGATCCTTCAGGTATGTTCCATGAAGGATTTTCCTTCTTTAGAAAAGGATTTAGGAAGTGCACCTAAAATGTATTTTTTTTCCTTTAAATCTTAAAGCTCTAAATTGAGAGAACAGTATGGTAATTTATGGTCCTGTTCTGTAATGCTGTATATTATAGTATAGATTTACAGAAAATATAGTATAGATTTACAGAAAATCTGTAACATGTAACTGAACATGGGCTTTATGTATTGAACTTAGATTTAGAAGGCCAAATATAACTTGCTGTTGTCTGTAACATCACCAAGCACAGAGCTAAGAACCTGACTCTACAATTTGAGATATAACTCTAATGTACTAACTCCTCTGCTGGTACTACCTATGGTGATAAATGATCTATAAAAACATAAGTTCCCACTGCACTTTCTCTGCAAAGATTTTGGCAGAAGCACTTTTTGAAGTATGTAGTAAATTACAACTCCCCTCAAGCTTTCCAGTTCATGGCAGCCAGAAAGGGAAGACATTGTTTTACTTCTGTAATATACAATTAATCTTAATAATAATAATAATAATAAATAAAAATCTGGTTTAGGTCTGTTATCCAGTTCTATGCAGATTTCTTTGAAAATATATTTTCATTGTATACACTAGTTTTGCAGTTAGTGGATAGGCAATCTTCAAACAACTTCCAGAAGAGGGAAAAATAAAAATAAAATTCAGAGTTTTCAGAGTATATCAAATACAGATAATTTAAAGCACACTTTTTGGCATCTTTTCTGAAGAAGGGTGATAGTCACAGTATTATGTAGCTCTAGTGGCACAACGGTTACTGTCAGTGACACAGACACTGTATCCATTCTGATGAAAATCTCAAAGGGGATATGACAGTTATTTTACTATCTCTGCTGAGCTGAAGCTTGAGGGTCCTTGTTTTAGGAGCAATCTTCTTTCCACACTCTTTATTATGGGTGTGCCAAAATCTCAGGAGAAAAGTCCCTATCATTCTAAAATTTTGCCCAACCTATTTTCACTTGTAACAAGTTGCTTGTTATTTGACACACTAATGGTTCATACTGGGTCTGGCTGTGATGGAGTTTATTTTCTTTAGAGTAGTTCATGTGGTGCTGTGTTTAGTAAATTCTGATCTGCTAGTCACTGATGTCATTTTATCTTTGTAATATCCATGTCTGTTTTTGTGGTCCACCCAGTATGAAAAGATCTGGTAGATAGATATAATCCTTCTGGATAATCACAGAAGTTGATATCAGAACAGTAGTACTTTTTTTTTTTTTTTTTTTAATAGAAAAACATATCATCTATTTTACTTTGTCTCTTCATTGTTTTGGGACTTGTACAACTGCTCGGAACAGTCTGTGGTCCTTTATATATTTATAAGACAACTCTGGATTGCTATTGATATGATTATCAGGGTTTAAAAGTAATCACTCGTATCTCAAAGTCCATGAGTTTGTACTGTGTGACTTTGATTCTTTTGGGTTTTGAGCAAGCCTAATTGAGAAATTTCTGACACATCACTATTGCATGGAAGCTACAGAAGGTAACACATCACTCCCTGTGATGATTAGCAGGGGTAGATAGAAGACATTGTACATACATACACATGAGTACACACACTCAAAAGAAAAGACAAAAAAAAAAAAAAAAGTTAATTTTGGGGAAAATACAGCATTTGTTATAATTCACTAAAAACTGAAAGTCACACCATTGATGGGAGTGCTTGTCATGATGAAGGTCCAAATAAATGAGTTTTTTTTATTTGATTTGTACTTTCCTTGGCACAATGAACAGTCTATTCATTATGACAAGAATATTATACAACTCCTATGCATATAACTGTTCTAGGCAGCTTATAATTTATTTTGAAAAGGAAAAAAAGAGGTTCAGAAAGCCCAAGGAGAAGATAAACTTTTGCTGTGGAAAACTACAGAAGAGTACTACGGAAAGAAAATCATAATACTCTTCCCCACTATCTATTGTGTCTATTTATGATATTTCATTTTATCCCGAAAAGGAACAGTGTACCCGAAAGAAAAATGGTATGTCAATATTATTCAATCTCAATAATTCCTGTATAACAATTAATAAAGATACATGTATTGGATTTTTTTTTTCAATAAAATTTAAGGTAATAAGAAACTCAGTTTAAAGACTTACTTTTTTACTTGTTAGCTATGTTTTTTAATCAAAGCTACTGTGAACCAAGAAAGCTAAAGAATGTGGAGTTTGCAGCTACAATGTGTGCTGTGTTTATAATTTTAAAAAATATCATCTTCATAAAGACTGATTTTGGATGGGTATGCATTTTTTTGGCCTTTTTGGTACTGACTCACTGACAAAAATTATTCTTAGCTTGAAAAAATTAGAATTTTTAAATTGATATTGAAAAGATTAAAACTTTGTGACTTGTACTTTTTGAAGGATATGATTTTACTGCAGCCCTCTTTTATTTTGTTAGAATTCCAAATCAGTTTGGCAATTAACAGTCTGTTTACTTTCTAATTAAGTCTATTGATCTGATTGTGCTTTCAGTGAGTTAATGTCAAAATATCCCTGATGTAAAAGGACAAAAATTAAAAAAATAAATAAATATAGAGAGTCTAGGCAGAATCCATGGCAATAGTGGAAATTTGAGTAATTCCAATATAATTACATTCTATCTTTTACCTCTCAAATTTTGCTCACACTGCCATCTTTATGCATTGGATACTGAAGAGGAAAAAAAAATAAGGGTCCTTTAACCTTTTTGTTTCACTGCTTTTCACTATTTCTTTTTTGATGTTTTCTGCATTGAACTACAGGGGTTTATCAATGTTGACTATAACACTTTGTCTAAATTCCTAGTTCAAGGGATATTTGAGAAGTGAGGTTTGCAAAAGTTGCAGTTCTTGCCTACTGTCCTTCATGTTAATCTGATCTTCATTACAAAGAAAACTAAAACAGATTGTGCAATTATTTTGTTTAATAAACTGATACAAGTTGACCCATTTATATTAACTCTATGTGCTACTTAAGAAAATACTGGAACATTTATATTTGAATAGATCATGCAGAACATAAGATTTACAGTTTCATAATGTAACGTATCTCATAATAGAAGCATTTTTTCAAAACTGTAGAGATTTTAATATGCCCATTGTAACACTGTAACATTTTGACAACTCCCATTGTAACTACCGTTGTTTGGCAAAACAGACAAGCATACGAAAAACAAACAAACGAACAAAAACATTAAACCACTATAATGTAACCTTGTCTATTTGAAATTTGTAAGCATATTATATATGTTTCTAGTTTGGAAGACATTATAATGAATTTATGATGCCTGAGTCTAAGAAGGATTTAGGACTTTAAAACAGCAAAGTGAATTCTCCTCCACTCAGCTTCCTTTCTTTCCTCTTCACTTGTCTCTTTTAAAAAAGAGAATCTATAATATTTTGTAACAAAACTTACCTGTCCATGTACCTACAAGGAAGTGTAATCGCTACAGAAAGTCAACCACGACAACAACAACAACAACAACAACAAATCAACAAAATTCAACACCAAAGCCACATACCTTTGTCTCTGAACTGTAAGAAAAGAAGGATATTTCTCCAAAATGCATTTAAATCTTTTTGTAAGAAAAAAACACATAGAAATAAATTGATAAATATATCTGGAACATTCAAGTGTGTGCATAGGATGAATACAGTCACCATACTTCATTTCTAAAATGATTTTATAATGCTCATAAAAAGACAATATTTATAAATTTATGGTAATATTTGATATTTAAATCAAAATTTTAGGTATTAGTAAATTAAAATGAATTCTGCTAACATTTTTTCTGTACACAGATGTTGTTCTACAAGCAGTTATTTTCTACCTGATTTATCACTGAGCAAAGAGTTAAGGGGGAAGGGATCTAAGTAGTAATGAAGTACTGAAACCAGCTATCAACTTCTCCTTTCACCTTCTTTCTTTTTCTTTTTCTTTTTCTTTCTTTCTTTCTTTCTTTCTTTCTTTCTTTCTTTCTTTCTTTCTTTCTTTCTTTCTTTCTTTCTTTCTTTCTTTCTTTCTTTCTTTCTTTCTTTCTTTCTTTCTTTCTTTCTTTCTTTCTCTTTCCTTCCTTCCTTCCTTCCTTCCTTCCTTCCTTCCTTCCTTCCTTCCTTCCTTCCTTCCTTCCTTCCTTCCTTCCTTCCTTCCTTCCTTCCTTCCTTCCTTCTTTCTTTTACTTTACTTTACTTTACTTTACTTTACTTTACTTTACTTTACTTTACTTTATAAAATAGTGGATTTCTTTACATCTGTCTTATTCTGCTTAATCTTTATTTATTATAAAAAATTTAATTGTTTATAGAAACATATTGTGATGAACGAGACATGAATACATAAAGTGAGAAGAAAAATATTCATTTCAAATGTGGTATGAATATCAAATTTTGTCAGTTACAATGGTCACTTAAATTAAGTTTAATATGTACCTTTATTAAACACTTGAGAAGATGTATAAACCAAAATTTATACACAGAAAATTAGAGACTAAAACTTCTCTTTTTGATAGCTCTTACCTTCATAAGCTTGCTTATGTTTTGCTCATTACTGTATTAGTGAATTAAGTTTAATACCTACTGAGATGAGGTTTCAGCTGCCATTATGTTTGATATTCGGCTTGATAAGGTCAAACAAATCAGATCATCTATCATGCCTCTTCATAACTCTGCCAATTTAAATGCAATACATGCTGATTGTGATACCTTTGACATCCACAGCAGAAAAGGATGTGAACATTTCATAGGGATGTTTCTGTCCCACCATTCCTACCTCACACTCTGAAAGAATCTCAGAGCTATTCCTAATTAAAATCATCAGGAATTTATTTCAGTAAATTTGGTTTGAGCCTCAAAGCATATAAATCTGGAATATACCTCTGAGAACATAAGATTTCCAAAGGTTTTTACTGTATCTGTGTTTTGTTTTCCACATCAGACCGAGCACTAAGATGAAAATCTACTTGAGATAGTGTAAAACACATATGTGTATATATATATTTATTTCTAATTATGGACTGATTGTAAATGTAAGCCTTTAAAGCAGAAAAGTATGGGAAATTTTGTAGGGAAAGATTTTCTCACTTGAGTGTTTTTCTAAGATTTTGCAACTCATTTTTTTTAACTGTAATAATTTCTACTAAACTTGTAACTGCAATATCATATCATATTTAAATCCTTTCCTGCGCAGTGATGTGGTTCCACCACCTACCTTCATCACCAAAACAAATAGATTTTAAGGTTACTACAGGAATATTAAATCAACATAGATATATGCAAGACCAAAATGGTGTAGATAATCTGCACTAACCATCTTGCTTAACTCAGTTTATTATTTTGCATTCCAATTTGACAACTTCATCTTCTTCAGAGTTATATATATGTATATAATGATCCATATATGTTATGCACAGACATGCTAGATCACATATAATAAAACTTTTATATTTGGAAAGGAACGTTACAAACTTTTTGCACAGAATATCTACATTCACATAAAAATAAATGATCATTGTTTTTCAGAAATATATGGTAGAAAGCAGTTAAGGAAGTTCTTTGAAATATCATATTTGTTTTTAGAAAGTGAAGCAATGTCTTAGTATTCAATATGGTTCCTTCCAACACTTCCAAATAGTGGTATAATATTTTTGCACTTTTTATTGTTGGGTTTTTTTTGTTTGGTTAGTTTGTGAATGTGTGGCCAGTACGTCAAGGGAGGTGACTGAGCTGAACCTGCAGCCCATGGTTTATTACCTAACTTGCAATCTTCAAAAAATTTTCTTATCAGGAAAGAAACATTAGAAAAGACACTCAAAACACTTAATAAAGTAGAAGTTTAAAATCTGAAACACACACATATATATATATTATGAAAAGAAAGAAGAAACAAAGGTAAATTGTCTTCAAACAAAGGATCCTTTGTCTGAGAAAGCAAAGTGGCAAAAATGGCTATAATTTGTCCCCCATCTTCTTCCTACTTGTGTGAGGTTTCTTCCCATCTGTGGTAAGAGGGAACATGAGACTATGAATTCTTAAAATTGGAGTCAAGCTGCAATACCCCTAATGATACCGAATCACGTTGTATATCATAAATAAGTCCATAAAATCCCACAATGCCATGAAGACATCTGAAGGAAAAAAATGAAGGAAATGAAGGATGAAGGAAAAAAAATATCAGTATTAAGAAGACAAGTAGGCTCACAAAATTTATAGGACATCCAAAATAATTTATTTGCCTTTGTCCATTTTTGCACATATTATTATTAAGCAGATTTTTTTTGTCCTGTGTCCTGCTTTCCTATTAAGCTTACAGAAATTAATTGTTGGAGAAGACTGCATTTATAACTCAAAGGATTTTTGATTATTATTATTATTATCGGTAAATTGGAAACATATGTTGATCATCCATTAAGATCTTCTGTAAGAAAAGGAGCTTAATGTAAAGTTAGTCTTTTGAGACAGCCCCTCTTTAAGAAGTTTCTTTCCTGATACAAAGAACACAGAAAAAGAAAAAATGGTTACAACAGCATGGTGTTTGAATGTTTGGAATTAGGAACAAAATAATGTCTGATTTAATGACACTTCCAAGGATTTCTAGTTGTAGAAGGATAGAAGCCTAAAACTATGCCTCTGACTACACTGAGAGAAGGATTTCATATGATTAAAAACTGAGAGGTTCAAATACTTCCCTGTTGTGCATATCATTTGCTATTCCTGAACTCTGTCATCCAGTTCTAGATTTCACAGCCCAGACTCAGTCTTTCATAATGGGAATTTGGCCAGACCTAGCTTAACATCCCTTGTAGATTCATCTACTATAGAAGGAAAATCACTTACCTATCACGGGTGATTATATCAGTAAATAGTCACTGAAAGCTTCTTTTAAAAATGTAACAATTTTATTAAACTATATCATACCATGATTTTGAAATACTTTCTGCATTTTACCTATGCACTTACACTTCCTTGGAAACTAGGGCAAGGTGTGAGCACACCAGTTTCACATTGGTAAGGAACTGAGGAAGGAATAATTTTATCCAGATTTGAGAGCTCAGGAGTATTTAATGATAAACCACTCATGGAGTTCCTTACACCTTCCCCAGGTCTTGTGTCTCTAAGTGGCTGAAAATTCTCTGTAATTAACTTATTTTATGATAGGATATAGAGGATGAAAGAAGTGCATTGTCTTTTTGTTCCCCATGGATACAAAAGAGCAGAAGGTATTTCTGATCTAGCCCATCTGTAGCCAGAAACTTGTGAAGTTTTCATGTTATTCTTGTAAATGTGTTTATTGTTTAAATAGAAGTAATTATTTTTCTTCTCCTGCTGGAAACTTCAAATTGAGCCAAATGTCTTTAGCATTCTGCTAACAGATATAACATTTTATAATACTGCACATATGTTCAATTGTTTTTATGGAAGAGATGGCAGGTAGTAGCAGTCAGTTGTTTAAATATGTAGATTCAGCTTCTAGAGACGGAAAATCCATCCAGCAGTATGGTGGTAATATGAGCAAATACTTGATGAAAGCTCTTCTTAAAAATGAAACGTTTTTCCTGCAGTGCATCATGACATCATTGGCTGGATGGCTACACACAGAGAGTTGTGGTCAATGGCTCTATATCCAGTTGGAGGTCAGTGATGAGTGGTGTCCCTCAGGGGTCCATCTTAGGACCAGTACTGTTTAATGTCTTTATCAATGACACAGACAATGGGATAGAGTGCACCCACAGCAAATTGGCAGATGATACCAAGCTGACTGGTGCAGTTGATACAATGGAGGGAAGGGGATGCCATCCAAAGGGACCTGGAGAAGCTTAAGAAGTAGGTCCAGGTGAATCTAATGAGGTTCAACAAGTCTAAAGGCAAGCCACTGCATCTTGGTCTGGGCAATCCCAGGCATGAGTACAGACTGAGCTGAGTGAAGAACTCATTGAGAGCAGCCCTTCAGAGAAGGACTTGGGGGCTCCGGTGTATAAAAAACTCGACACGAGCCAGCAGTGTGTGCTTGCAGCCCAGAAGGCCAACTGCATCCTGGGCTGCATCAACAGAGGAGTGGCCAGCAGGTTGAGGGAGGTGTTTGTTCCCCTCTAGTTCGCCCTTGTGAGGCCTCACTTGGAATCCTGCATCCAGGTCTGGGGCCCCCAGCACAAAAAGGATCTGGACCTGATAGAGTGAGTCCAGAGGAGGACCACAAAGATGATCAGAGGGATGGAGCACCTCTCTTATGAAGAAAGGCTGAAAGAGCTGGAGATGTTCAGCCTGAAGAAGAATAGGCTCTGGGGAGGCCTCATTGCAGCCTTTCAGTACTTAAAGGAAGCTTATAAAAAGATGATTAGCAAATTTTTGCTCAGATAGATAGTAATAGGACAAGGTGGAATGGTTTTAAATCAAAAGAGGAGAGATCAGATTAGATGTTAGGAGGAAATTCTTTACTATGGAAGTGATGAAGTACTGGAACAGGTTGCTCAAAGTTGTAGATGCCCCATCCTGGAGTTGTTCAAGGCCAGGCTGGATGGGGTCTTGGCCAACTTGATCTAGTGGATGTCATCCCTGCCTATGGCAGTGGGGTTGGAACCAGATGATCTTTAAGGTCCCTTCCAACCCAAGCCATTCTATGATTCTGTGATCAGTTTGAATTGCTTTTTCTTGTTTGGTTGATATTATGTTGTCTTTATAACTGTGATCATAATTCCTTATGATCACAACAGACTTTTCCTTTTTTACTGAGTTGTGGTAAAGTCACACTTAAATACAAGAGGAGAGAATGCATTGATAGGTTATGCAAAATTTCTGTACAGATGAAATATGTACAGTTGAATATGTTTTCTCCTCACCCTAGGACTAATTAGTGGACTGAAAACAATTTGCCTTTAGTAACTAACAAGATTCTACAGAAGGACCTAAATGCTTTGGGAAAGACCTTCAAATGTTTCCTTGTTGAACCTGACTCTACCTTGACTTCAAACCTGGGGGAAAAGCCTGTCTTTTATTAAGTGCCTCTCTTGTACCTGCTTTAAAACAATTATTTATTTCTGTTGTAAACAACTGTTTATTTATAAACTAAATCACTTGTTTTGTTCAGACTTTGGACATGAAGTATGTTGTGAAGTAACTGCTAAAATGTAGGTTCTTACCTGCTAAGCTTGGGTATCAGCAACACCTGTGCAAACTATCCATTGGAAAAGACAGGATGGATCTGGGTTGAGATTTTAGAGCAGACAGCTAACCATAGGTGAATAATTGAAAAGCTTGCAGTCTTGACAGGAGGTAAGTATGCTCTTTTAGAGAGACAGGTAACTTTAAAGGTTAATCTTCAGCATTATTAGCTGAACGCTGATTTTAGTGAACCCACCGTTTTTAGCATTTGATCCTCCTTAAGGTGCCTAATTCTCTCCATATATCAGATAAAGGGTGATGACAGTTACTGAAATAGTAGCCGCATATGTTTGACTCCTTTTATTATCTCTCTTCCTATCTTTTCAAGAGTGAAGATTAAACTGTGTTAACATCCAGGGGATTTTTAAATTGATTTAATCAAAACCAATATTTTATTGGTTGGGTGTTTTTATTTATTTATTTATTCTTTCCTTTTCTTCATTTTGTAAGAATTACCCTTCAAATATTTTTAGGTTGAATACCTTTTGATATATGGACATTGTTCATTTTGGAGGCTTTTGTTTGCTTGAGTGATTTTAAAAGGGAAGTCTTCTGTGCTTAAATCTTGTGTGTGTGTGTGTGTGTGTTTTCCAAATAAAAGTTAAATAAGAAATATAAGTTAATTTTATTGACTTGTCTGATTCTCATATCCATATACAATCTTGACTACAAAGCTGTTTCTGATATTACTTCCTACTTCTCCTCTTTAATTTATCAAAGGAATAAACTGTCCAATTTCTGGTCTATTAGACATGCTTAAAAAAATAAACAGCTGATAGATTTTTTTTTTTTTTAAAAAAACTGGTGTGAATTAAAAACACTATTACTTTCCATGTTTATTTCCCAATATATACTACCAGTAAATTTTTCCCAGAGTTTTTCACTTTTGCATATGTTGCCTGTGTGAAAGCTGGCTCCTTTATTCTATTTGTGCCTTTAGAAACTAATTTTGCTACTTGATCGAAAAGAACTGCTTTTTTTCAGGACATGTTTTGTTACTCATGGTTCAGAAACAGCAAGTATCACAGTCAGAACTTAAGGCCACTGTGTAAATTTGACTTGGCAGATCATTTTGACCTCTCTGAGGTTGGTAAAGTCATTGTTTCTTGTCCAAAAGTCTTCAAATTGTTATTAGATTGTGTAAAAGTTTAAAGTCTCTAGAGACATAAAGCATCAAAGATGTAAAGGTTACTATCTCTCATGGTAGTTTCTCAGTAAATGTAAGTCATTTTTAAAAGATTGCAGAAATTACAGTTCAGATTCTCTGGGGGCATTTCTGGCAAGAAAAAAATGATGATTTGGAGCTTTTTCCATAGTCTTGATTATTTAAACTACTTCTGAAAACATAGCCATGTCTCTTCAGGTTTTTCCAAGTAAAAGACCCAGTATAACTAGTTTTAACTGAAATATCTTGTGAATTACATTCTCTCCTTCCATCCTCACAATTCATTTAAGATATATCCCACCTGTTTAATTTTACCTTCATAGCAAACAGAGACAAAAATTATTCCTTTCACAGGAAATTAATTTTCATGTCTTTGAAAGACTTTACAGACCAGAAGAGAACCTGAAGCAATATTAGAAATAAAAATAAAAAATAAAAAATAAAAAATAAAAAATAAAAAAGTGAGAGAGAAAGAAAGAGAGAGAGGGGATATATGTGTATATATATCTATATATTTTTTTTTTTTGCTATATAAAATATTGAGATTTTCATTGAGTCCCAGCACCCAGTAAATCAAAAATTGGATTCAGCTTGGTTACATTTCTTTCAAGGTCCGTCATCAGTTTGTCATCATTGAAACGTGTTACATTTCTTTAGTTCTTCTAGAGGAGAATTTCTACTTTTGAAAAGGTGTGGTCTTTCCACCACAAGGAAAGGTCTTCCTTCCTCAGTCATCACTTCTGCTGGATGGTATGTGCATGGAGGGTGAAATCACAGAATCATAGAATCATTAAGATTGGAAAAGACCTTCAAGATCATCTGGTCCAACCATACCTCCACCACCAATATCTCCCACTAGACCATGTCCCTAAGCACCATGTCCAACCTTTCCTTAAACATCCCCAGGGCCGACGATACCACCACTGAAATGGTGGAGAAATGATCTACCTCTTTCTGTCCTCCAATAGACCTCTTATGGAAGAACCTAGATAGAAGCCCTGCTTTCCATATGACCTCTGAGCAAAAGGTCTTAGAAATCCTGACATTCCACAATGGTATAGCTTTCAAAGGAGTAATAAATACAAGAGAGCTTAGAAAGTGTCATAATTCCAGATCTGCTTATTGCCTCCACTTTATTCACTGTTCTGTGCTCAAGTATGTATCTGTACATACAAAACGCTTATAAAATGTTTGAATCCTTCAAAAATGAATGTAAATATAATAATTACTAAGTTTGCAATAACTTTGAGTTTAGCAGCTGAAAGTGACATACAAGTTCATGCTTCTTATTTTCATTATCAAACAAGCAAATCCTTTTTCCAGAAAATAGCGAAAATGAGAATCATGATAAATTATTATATGTATATAATGTTATAACTCCTCTCCTCCTTCCTCCCAACATAAAAATAAATGCCTTCTAGAAGAGTAACTACATTTTCCAGCAAACTGAATATGTATGCACAGAGATAAAAGTGGCAATCATTGGGAATCTTCCAAAATGGAGTCACTTATGAAGCTTCCTAACTAATGAAATAAAAGTCTCTCTTGGTCTCCCTCACATCTTTGAATTGCTTTAGTTTGCCATTTTCTGAGTAGATTGAATTCTATGCTGTGGCATGTAACAGTTTTAGCTGGGATTGGACTATAAGAAAATAAACTCATTTGCTATGAGCAGGGAGAGCTTCCAAAAGAGACAAAGTGAGAGAAAGAAAGAGAAGGTGGCAGAAAAAAAAAAAAAAAAAAAAGAGTCTGCTTGAAGAAACACACAAAATAATGCAAAATGAGGGAAGGGTAGAAATATGCAGACAAGGAACTATGTCAATAGGAGAAAAGAAGAGAGAGACACAGATTTTAATGGAAATTTTAATTAAAGCATGTCCACTCTCCAGGTCTTCCATTATTCCTGGCTTAAATCTGAATGAGGAGGGTTTGAGCACATAATTATTTTGATCTGGTACGTAATATGTTGCCTTTACCTTGGAAAAAGAAACGTTTCCAGAAATACTGGATTGACATTAGCAAAATAAATAAATAAATAAATAAATAAAACACCTTTTTGAAGCAATGTAGCCAAAGATGCATTAACCTTATTTAAAAAAAAAATAAAATAAAAAATCCTAGAAACACTTTCTGGGTCCAGTGTTCAGGCCACGCTACTCTGCATGCCCCTGCCTTCCCTGTTTTCATTAGCCTTACTGTTTCACATACACTTTACACAATAAAGACAACATTTTATGTACATTATTGTTTCAGAGACATTTTATATGGTAATCTTTACTTTTAAAGCCCAGGCATTTAGCTGTTGAGATAAGAAAGAAATTGCCTTCAGCTTCTGTGGGATAGGTACCATTGGGGTACCCTTCCTCCCTGTCATCATAGTCATCAGATTTCAGGATGTTTCACACACATTGTTTCACAATCACACACACACACACATACACAAAAGAAACTGAACATATGTGACAGATTTTCAGGGCTAAGTGGCAAATTGAGTCAATTCATTATCCAAACTTAAAAGATGTTTGAGTTGGCTTTTTATTTCAGTGTTGTAATTTTCTGGAACTTGACCAAAAAGAAAGCTATAAATATGAAGACAATTTATCATGCAGATCATCGTCTTAGAGCACAGCATAGCATTTTTTCAGGTAGTTAATTTTTACTTCTTTACTACCTTTCTGTAGAGCCAGCTTACACCTTGAGATTGCCAAAGCCTTCCGTTGTAATGTTCAAATTTAATTATAAGGCACTGTCATACCTTAAAAATCTAGACCACCAATGACAAGTAAGGAAAGAGTGCAAGAATTGCCAGTTCAAGTGTTGGAAAAATATATTTCTAGGACTTTGAACCAGCACACATACCTATAATGTTATCTATTCTTAATTCTGTTTTAATGAGGGGTGTAATAGAAAACTCACCAGTGCTTAAAGCAACATCTTTTTCATTGTTTTCTACTAGCTAAGCTTGACTGCTGGTGAAAAATGGTGTGGAAATGGATTGGACTAGAAAGATACATGTGCGTAAATAACTACTCAAAGTAAACCTAGAGTTATAATGACTGAAGGAAAATAGCCACAGGCTGAAAGGATTACAACAAACTGAAATCTCATTCCCCAAAAGTGATTATTTCAGCAAGAAAACAATGCAGTTCTTGTTTACTGGCTAGGAAACATGGATTTATAGTGATGATAGACATTAAAACCCTGTAGGGAGATCAATATGAACTAAAAAAAAAAAATAATAATAATCTAAAACCACATTTTAATTGCTAAGTAATGCAAAAAACTTACCTTGAAACTTTTCAGATATAGAAACATGTAGGTTTCAGAAATATTTTGCTAACTTTTTCAAGTGATGTTGTGATAAACGTTCATGTTAGAAGGCAAAGAGTTTTCAGAAAGCAGGAGTGCAAAAGTTGACTACCAGTTCCGGTTCACTTTGATTTTTCCAGTTCCGGTTCACTTTGATTTTTCCATGACGGTACATATTGGCAAATTATGTGGGAATAGATAAGAATTAAGTGTACCAGTCATCTATCTATATACCTAATATTGCACTGATATTTTATGAGAACTGCCTTATAAAGGTCTTCATCCTTCCCTCCTTAAGTGTGGCTTTAGGATGAGACATTATTTGTGCAAATATTTTAGAAAACTACACAGGCTACAGAGTCATATGGATATTTTTACAGATTCGAAATTTTCAAGTCATCTCTAATAGCTTCACTTCACAAGATTAGGAAGCAAATACACTGCATTATGGAACTTGTGTATCTTTACTATAAATTTCTGGTAGCTGAGAGGTCTGAATTTTAATCTTTGCTTTGATACAGTTCCCCTATCATCCTGGACAATCACTGTGGTCCAAATTTTCAAAAGCAATCTTCAGTAATTGAGACTCTCAATCATGAATTCTTGAAGAGCACAATAAGTGCCCTTTGAGTATTAACTCAAACTATTTATTAAAAATTGACTATTAGTATTTTAAATGGTTCTTTATGCTTTCTATTTCTAAGTGTAGACAATTTCTTTGTCTACACTTACCCACAGGAAAGAACAAATTCATTAATCAGACTATTTCATTAATTAAATGCTAATGATTGATTAAATTATACATCTTCTTTGATAAGAGATACCCAAAACTGAAGACATCCCCAATGATAAGAAGCTAAGACAAAAGAGACTTAGTTCAGAAGCTTTATATATATACAGTAAAGGATATTTTTGCCTACAAATGAAGAAGGAGCAGACTTTTTTTGCTACCCTTACCCATTGAGCATAAAGCAGACACAAAAGTTGTGTTTAAAATCACCTAAATTCAGACATCTGAATTATTTGCTGATGATACTAAATTTGGAGGAGCTGTTGACTCTGTTGAGTGTGGAAAAGCCTTGCAGAGAGATCTGGACAGATTGGAGAGCTGGGCAATCACCAACCACATGAAGTTTAACAAAAGCAAGTGCCGGGTCCTGCACCTGGGACAGGGCAACCCTGGCTATAAGTATAGGCTGGGCGACGAGACGCTGGAGAGCAGCCCCACAGAGAGGGATCTGGGGGTTGTGGTTGAGAGCAAGTTGAATATGAGGCAGTAGTATGCCCTGGCAGCCAGGAGGGCCAGCCGTATCCTGGGATGCATCAAGCATGGCATTGCTAGTCGGTCGAGGGAAGTGATTGTCCCGCTCTACTGTGCGTTGGTGCGGCCTCACCTTGAGTACTGTGTGCAGTTCTGGGCACCACAGTACTAAAAGGATGTAAAACTGTTGGAGAGTGTCCAGAGGAGGGCGACGAAGATGGTGAAGGGCCTAGAGGGGAAGACGTACAAGGAACAGCTGAGGTCACTTGGTCTGTTCAGCCTGGAAAAGAGGAGGCTGAGGGGAGACCTTATTGCAGTCTACAGCTTTCTCATGATGGGGAGTGGAGGGGCAGGTGCCAATCTCTTCTCTCTGGTGACAAGAGATAGGACCTGAAGGAATGGAGTCAAACTGTGACAGGGGAGGGTCAGGCTGGAAGTTAGGAAAAGGTTCTTCACCAAGAGGGTTGTTGCGCACTGGAACAGGCTCCCCAGGGACGTATGTAGTCATGGCACCAAGCCTGTTGGAGTTTAAGAAGCATTTGGACTGCGCTTTCAGTCACATGGTCTGAATTTTTGGGCAGACCTGTGTGGAACCAGGAGGTGGACTCAATGATCCTTGTGGGTCCCTTCCAACTCGGGATATTCTATGGTTCTATGATTGAATCTATGATATATAGACAGTTGAATGTATGACAGATATCCAAGTCTTTTTTATACACAATGAAGAGACATCTTCCAAAGATGATTTTGACCTATTTCAGACAAGTTGATTAGGATGAGTTGACTGAATCTCTAAAGATACTACTTTTTTTTTCAGTGACTATAAAAGCAGGTCAGGTGACTGGTTCTGACTCTGACCTCTTATCTTTTAGATTTATAAAATCATCTGAGAGTGTCTTAGAATGAATTAACATTTGGTTTTCTTCAAATATACAAAAAACTTTTGTCTCCTATAAGTTCCCCCTTTAAAATTTACTATTAGAAGGAAAACTATCTGGAAGAATAAACAGAAAACCCTCCTCCCCCCCCCCCCCCCCACCCTCCCCACCGCCCCCGGAGAAATATGTTCAACACATTTATTAAATTAACAAATCTAACAAATGTACAAATTTGCAAATCTAACAAATCTACAAATTAACAAATCTAGCAAGTGGAAAAGAAGAGTTAGAGCAAGAGAAGAAATTATAAAGAGTGAAAATAAAAAGAGGAAGAAAGGAAGGCTGACATACCAGACCAAACCAAACCAAACCAAACCAAACCAAACCAAACCAATCCAATCCAATCCAATCCAATCCAATCCAATCCAATCCAATCCAATCCAATCCAATCCAATCCAATCCAATCCAATCCAATCCAAACCAGCCTGGTAGATATAACAACTTCAAGAAGAGCCAGGAACAGTAGTTCTTTGAATTCCTTTAATGATTCTAAATTAACCAGCCAGCACAAAGATGTTACTGTAAATAGGCAGTTTAGAAATTACAGTGATAATGTGCTAGATTAGGCATTGACTATTTTCTGATCATTATTAGTTTTCTGTTTAAGATAATTACTACAAGTAACCCTGATTCCACTCAGGACTTGATTTGCTAAAATGAACCATCCAGCATCAATAGCAAAACTGTACCATTTAGCTGTTGGTGTAATGCCATTTATTTGTTGAAGAAAAAAATGAAGGCAGATAAATCTTTACCTGATGTAAATTACCATAGTCTACATTACTCTTGAGTTGATTTACACAGGCTGGTCAATATGTACTTTAATTCAACGAAAGCTAATACTCATTTATTTACAAATTGCAAAATAAAAATAGTTGCTACAGGAAAGAATAAGTATGTCTTTGAATCTTCTTTGAACAGATAAAAATATGAACCAGATTTTTTTATGAAAAGGTACTGAGTCATATTGCAGTGTCATTTGCAAAAGAATCCCGAGGCTGTGGCAGGCCAGCTTATCTTACTGTTGCCAGGTTTATTACTGCAGAGTTTTGAATGCTTGACACTTTCTGAAGGATTTTAGAATGTCAGATCCTGACTGACAGCTTTACTTTGTGACTTCTTTGCTTGTGAGTATATGACAGTTTGACAGGCATCCTTGGGGTTCATTTAATTATTTTATGCAAGTTTCTGTACTGAATAACATTAATAACCATTTTATTTTATATGCACAGCAGCAGCAAACTTAAGCTGCCATATTACATTCTATCCTTCCTCCTCCATTTACTAGCTCCGGGCAGTTTTGTACTTTTCCCCACCCATCCCCTTTAGCCATTTGAAATAATATATACACACAAAAAAGTAACAGAAGGAAGACTAACATTTACATGGTTTCATACAAAATTAAAATATCATCAAGTGTCGCAAAAAATGAGGAGAAATTCATGTTGATATGAAAGTATATGAAACATTTTTTAAAGGAAAAGAAAAGCAGCAAAAGAAACACAACAAGGGGAAAAAATAAGTTTTATTAACTTCTGAATAGAACTTGCACACAATCCTTGATATTATTATGATTATTGCTGTTATTATTGTTATTGTTTGCTTCTATGGGTTCCCTAGTAGGTTAAAAGGATGCATATTTATCCAAACCTGCTTTAATTTAAACAAATATAGATGTCTTTTCTTTTTTCTCATTATGGCAGGTATATTCCCTTTTTTAATGTTCACTGACTCGCAGCAACTGCTGTTGATGTAGAATGGAAGATGTGATTTATAGAGCCATTAAGTAGCTAACATGCTTCTGAAATGTTCATTAACAAATCTGAAGTACAGAGTAGGGAAACCTTACATCCATTCTTGCTGGATAACACATATACATTGTCTTTTCCTCTGACTCAGTTATCTCCCTTCTGCAAGTTCCTTGCCATATTTATTGCAACGCTTCAGAAAGAGAGGAAGGCAGTAGTTTAAAGACTCAAAGGGACTCAGGTACTACATCATAGATCTTCTCTCCTTAGTCTGGTGGAAGGAGAAAGTGAGAAGAGTTAATAATTCAACATTCCCTTTCTTTGACCACTGTAAGAAAACAGCCAAATTGAAACTGTCAATAAAGCAAGATTTGAAAGCAACAATATTCCTGCCCTTATGAGCTATAAATATTTCTCATGGGAAGAGTATGTATTGAAATGGTCATAACTTGCTCTTCTTCAGAATACCTAATATACATAAAACTTAAACTAGAATGTCCTAATAATAACCTTCTGTTACTCTTTCTTTGCTTAAGAACAAAGTACTTATGATTAGTGGTTCATAAATGATGTTCTTTTAAAAATTAAATTGTATTTTTCTTACCGTTCTAAGGACACGTCCTTTTCCCCTTTCATAGGTGTGATCCAGTTCCTACATCCTGGTCTGCATAACTTCTATTTCTGTGACACGCTCAGGTGGTGTGATGCTGTGCCAAAATCCACGGAGTGAACAACTATCCAGGAAATGTCAGAGTTGCACATGAAATAAGGTATTAGCAAAGCTGTTGGGACATTGCACAGGAAACTGAGGAGAATCACAGAATCACAGAATGGTAGGGGTTGGAAGGGACCTCAAGAGATCATCGGGTCCAACCCCCCTGACAAAGCAAGTTCCCTAGAGCAGGTTGCCCAGGTAGGCATCCAGGCAGGTCTTGAATATCTCCAGAGAAGGAGACTCCACAACCTCCGTGGGCAGCCTGTTCCAGTGCTCCGTCACCCTCACCGTGAAGAAATTCTTTCGCATATTGGTGTGGAACTTCCTGTGCTCCATTTTGTGGCCATTGCCCCTTGTCCTGTCCCTACAGACCACTGAAAAGAGGTTGGCCATATCCCTCTCTCTCCCACACTTAAGATATTTGTAAACATTAATAAGATCCCCTCTCAGTCTTCTCTTCTCCAGGCAGAACAGACCCAGGTCTGTCAACCTTTCCTCATAGGGGAGACGCTCCAGTCCCCATATCATCTTTGTGGCCTTAAAAAAAAAAAAAAAAAGACAAAACAAAACAAAAGGTAATTTGCTGTTTTGGTAACTAGGTAGTGTCTAGAACAATTGGATGTTATCTTTGGCTCCACCAAATAATTTCTGGGTAACTCCAGGCAAGTTGACAAAGGCAAACCATTGTTTCATGATTTACATGTTTGTTGCTCTCCAGAAAAGCGGTTTTGGATGAATAGAAACTTGTGTTGAACAGTTACAGTACAAATGAAATCAGTGACAATGGCTGAGATGATGATCAAAAGAAACAGAAAATCATACTCTGGAGACACCCATGGCTGTTTCACCCACTGTTGAAAAAGCAGTTTTATGATATGTAAAGTAGCATAAAAACACATACATGAATAAAGCAACAATTCAAAAAAAAAATCTATGGACTCAAAGTTATAAGTTTACACATGTTGATGTTGATATCATCAAAATGTTCACCTTGAAATTTGTACCTCTAGAATAGAAAATATTACCTCTAGTAGATTCTTACTGTCTTGTGCACTGTAGCCACTAGACATGCTGAAAACAGTTTAATATTTATCTTGAAGATATTGGTGATCATATAGAGATGGTTTCTGAGAACAGTTAAAGATTTTCACCATCTGTTTGTGTTATAAAGTGATATGGGTCTTTGGTACCTTTGATGGAGTTATACCTGTTGCTAACCCCTTAGAATGTAGAACTGAAATTGCATATGCAGAAGAAAATAGTGCTCATTTTGGCACCTTCACATTTGTCTGTGATTGTATTTGTAATCTCAATAATTAGATTTTCTTATGGAATTTTGGAATGTTAGACTGAGTGTTAGTTATGACTAGAATACTATCTCACACTCAAAAGATTCCTGCTCTGACTATTTTTTTGATAGGTATTTTTTTCTCATAAAAGCAGCAATAATAGAAATGGCTTTCCTTTCAGTGTGGAACTGGATTGCTTAACTACTGTAGGCCACAGCCCCTTATACTCATTAGTCATTAGTTAAATAAAATTTTGTTTAAATATAATATATGATAATAATTCTTAAAGAAAATAGCAAGGTTCCACATTTTAGTTACTCTCTTGGTAAATATAGAATTTGCCAAATAACTTAGTAGTCATTTATGGAGAATTGCTAAAGTATTTGTAGATGTCAAGATTGGTCAGCATACAATATTCACCACCTTTACCTCTGCATACACTTATATTCTCTGAAAGATCATTATTTTATAAGAACACCAGACAACTAATACATATTATTATATTATGGTTCAGATCCTCTCACTGCTCTCTAAGAATCTAAATATTTGTTGTTACAAAATGGATTCAGCTACAGCTTATAGGTAGGTCTTTGAGTTGGAAGCCATCGCTAATGTTTCTCAATAAAAATTCAACAAATACTTTGTGGTGAAAGCAGACAACACTATGCTGAATGGCAGTATTTAATCAGAAATAGATATCAGAATTTGGGATGAAGAAAACTATTTTTATGCCAACATTCTTGAAAGAGACCTTCTACACTCTTTTCTGTCCCTTGTCCCCTTACATGGAAAAAATAAATCATTTGTGTTAAAATAATGGATTATGCAGACTATTCATTATGAACATCACACTTTCAGGGCTTCACTGACAACTCCCGTCTTGTGATTATGTTGTGTGGAGGTAAAAACGTCTGCTGAATTAATGACAAATCTGTCAGTGCCTTTATCTGCTGCCCTGTTTGAAATGATTAAACTCATCGAGTGTTTGCTTAATCTATTTTCCTTTTTCATATACCATGCTCTCTGCCTGGGGCAAACCCATCTAATAATTTTCAATTGAATAAAACCATAACTCATGACCCAATAAATTATTAAAAAACCCTGTGTTGCATCAGATTCATCATTTATCTTACCATAGTGGCAGAAAGCCTACAGAATTCCTTAACAGTTCTTGCTGTGATAAATAGTTCTATTAAAATTTATGAATACAGTGGTATATATTAACACATATTTTGTTACTGAATTATCTGTCATACATTTATTTATTTATTTATTTATTTTCATGTGCCAACATGTTGCATTAATAATTTCATTGGTCTGGAAAACTCACAGTCAGCTATCATCATTTTTGTTTTTTATCTTAACCCTGAAATCCTCTAAAAATGCTGCAACATTGTTGTTCTGCATTGCTTTTCTTATGTTTTTAATCTGGCTCTCAAGAACTACTATCTTGTATGTTCATCTGAAGTGGTTGATCATAAAATAAAATTAGAACATTATTGACACATAATAGAAAGAATAAATAATGATTAAGTAAGTAGGGGCTATAAGACTGCCTGATAATATATATCAGGAGATATCTGTTTCACTAGCAAATATATTAGAAATCAGTGACTTCCAAATGTAAATTCTATTCATTAATTTTATTTTTAAGTTGTACAATTAAATAGTGATTACAGTATATAGATAGCACACATTTCTTTATCCATTATTTCTTCTGATAGAAAATCAAAGTTTTTAGTAAAAAGCAAGCACAATGGGATTATTTTTAGTGGGGGATATGGAGAAAAAGGAAAAAATAAGTGATGAGCATGATGATTTACTTATCATAGGTCTGATCCTGAAGAAATGAACAGAGTACAATTACCCAATAAAGTGGCTTCATACCTGAGGATGCTAAGGCACACTGGTGAGGAGGTAATGAATCCTTTGCTTGCACTATTTTCAGGGCATCAGCCTACAAGCGTGTGGAGCAAATGTGTTTCTTCTTCCTTATATTTTTATGATTTCATGAAATTTATCATTATAAGTGATACTGTCTGTAATGCACAGTTTTCAAAGACGAGACTTTCATAGTTGATTGAGAAGTAAGAAATTTAGAATTTGGAAATACTTTTTGACTCTGTGTTCTTTAGTTTGCAATAACAATCTTGTTAATTCTCCATTAAAAAAAATAAATGGAGATATAGATCTTATTTTATTTCACACGAAGAAGTAACTTTACTTTGTAGGAAGTCTTTCTTTCACAGGGAGGAATATAAGAGCCACTTTTAATCTTTCATTTGATCTGTACTGAGGGCCGAAATTAATTTACACTCTGATATTGCATCATCTAGTCCCTTAGCTGCAGAACCTGCACAAATCCCTATGGAATGGCTACATGCTTATCAGAAAGATGCTGGAAAAGCTATCCAGCATGTACAGTGCTTTCTTCCTGCTTCCTTTTACATTTATTTCTTCCTGGAAGGTATGTTCACAGCATGATGAATGAAGGATTTAGCCCAAAGGTATTATTTAATCCATGTGTATTTCAGTCAAAGACAGATATTTTATGCATATCACATTATTTTATGAGTAATCTCCCCTGCTTATGGTAACTGAGTTTTGACTGTTCCAATAACTTCTTTAAGCCACAGAGATTATTTTTAAAAACTGTCTTACATGAACAGTCTTTATATGTGCTTCCAAAGCAAAGTTTTAAGATCATGTCAACTAAAAACTCATATGCTCATTTACTAGAGTGTAAAACAATAAACAAAACTGGCTTGGCCTAATGAACTTTGACTATTCAAAATATTGATTTTGGACTGCTCAGTGTTGTTCTGAAAACAGCTAACATGAGTTAAGGCATTGCTGACTATCAAGGCTTAATATGAGCTTGTTAGGAAAGAAAATGTCTTATATATTCCTTAGTAAGAAGAACCATAATAGCAGCGACAGACTTGATGGTAGGAGTACCACAAACATGAACTCAGCTCTTTAAAATGCCTATATCTGGATGTGCATACCAGTCCCAAAAAGATAATGACAGATCTTCAGAGCTGCACCTTCCAGGGTCTGAGAGCCAGAGAGCAGTCAGCGTGGGCTGAGAGGCAATCTTTGTTGCTTCAGCACAGAGTGAGGGGAACAGAGCTGCTTCCACTTGGCTTAAACCCTTATCGTATTTAATCTACATCCTCATTTTAATCTACGTAGTTGTAAAGACCTCCTGCTGGTGCGCTGTGCCCTCCCAGAGGAAACGTTGCTTGTTTGCCTGTGGTCAGGAAGACTCATCAGCTGAAGCAGCAGCTCCAGGGGGGAGAATTCAAAATGCACAGTTTATATGTAATGGCACATTTAAGCCAGATGTCTTTTCTTAGGGGGTGTAAGGAGACAAAAACACAAGAAACTACTGTTTGTTCATGACTGGGTGTTCTCTGAACCCAATTACCTGATCAAAAAGCAACTTTTACCAGCAGTTGCACCTCAGCAGGAGTAGCAAATTACACTAGCAGTACAGAGGAGCTCTGCTTGGAAATTTATCACTCTGCCTTGCCTTTTCAACCTCCTTTTCCAACTCCCCAAGATTGCTTACATTTTTTACTTTTACACTTTTACTTTTTACTTTTACATTTTTTATAAACCATGAATTCTTAACTATTTCATCTCTGCCCCTCAGGATCCCTTCCCCTCCCTACCAAAATAGCGCATTTTGACATTGTGCATTTGAATGACAAACGTAATAAGCTGGTGTTTTGTTTTCTCTTCTTTTAGAATATATATTTATATATAGTTAAAAATCCCCAGAAGTGGGTATGCTGGCATTCAGATCGCCTCTCCTCCATAAGGAGGTCCTAGATCGCCTATACATGACATAATCTGAATATTTGCCACTGCCTTCAAGAAGGACATCACCAAAAAATCAAGAAATGAACAGCCCGGTCTTGTCCCTCCAGGGATGACTGCTAACAAAAGAGCTGTCAGTTCAGCCTGAATCTCATCTCTCTGAGCTGCAAAGAAACTGAAAATAACTGTTCTTAAGAGAAACCCTCTGCTCAGAATCAGATGCAAACAATATGGCTTAACCAGTTTGTTATCTCTGCCACAGTGCCTGCAAAACATTGATGTCTTGCAGGAGTAGAGAGATAGAAGAATGAGTCTGTTGTTTCATGTGTTTCCTTTAGTTGTCCTTCACCTTTCTTTTACCACTTACAGATGAGTTGTGTCATTTTCCATGTTGTTAATTAGCTTCTCTTCAAGTTGTAGGGAAAGAGGATCTGCCTAACTGAGAGATTTGTTCGTATAACACGTAGTTCTGTCTCATGTGGGATTTTGCAGTGCTACTATTTTGGAAATTGTTGAAGCCAGGTCTGTAGCATCCTGTACATCTTTAGTGTGCCTTAAACAAGTGTTTATTTTGCAGGCAGGTACAATCAAAACAATCTTGTTCTAATGCTACCCGCAGACCATGAATCCAATGCCAGGATGTATACTGCCTCATCAAGCACAACATCTGCATGATTTAGACTTTAAAAAATGGAGCAAGTTGGCTTTGAGCCTACAAATTATTTTCTGCTGTTAGAAAGAAAGTATAGTTTGGATATACATATCAACAACATGTAAATTTTGGTGAGGCAAATATATTCAGTTCAAGTGACAGGCAATTTGATCTCAATGTTTTTTTACCAAGTACTGTGTAGGAAAAAATACATGTAAATTAAAAAAAAATAAAAAAATGTTCAGATCCTAAGCTGGTATGAATTGGCAGAATTCCTACAGCCACAGTATTCTTTGATACTCTTGACAGTTTTAATTCCAGGCCTCAATTTCAGCATGTGAAACAGCCACAGATAAAAGCCTCCTATTTGTTCAGTGGTAACCTAGGATGATGGGTGGGAAAGGAACTTGAAATAGGAAGGTTTTAAGCTTTCTGCATCCTGACCTGGCCATGTTGTAGTTATCAGTTAAGAAATTTATAGCATGAGTTTTGGCAATGTAGAAGAGAATATACAAGTAGGTCTGAATACATAGTGTATTTTTTAATTAGGTTGTTGGCTTTTAATCAAAGGGAAAAAAAAATATGACCACCCAACCAAATAAAAAACCAACCAATCAACCAACAACAACAATAACAAACAAATCTCCAATCTCCAGCACTAAGGATTATATTTTTTTGGATCTGGATCTTAAAGGGAAAAGTCATCAAAAAACTCATGGGACTCAAGTACACATGGAATCCCTTTGCTGATAAAAGATATTGGAGTCAGTTCCAGCACCTGTTGTTTCAGAGTTAGGGAAGATGATGGAGGAAAGTCTGAGCTGTAGAGGAGAAAAGAGTTACTCAGTTCTTCATTAAACAATGCCATGGGCATTTGCATGAGCTGATTAAAAGCAACAAGTTGGAACCAAGTCAGTGAGCCATAGCTGTCCTCCTGAGACTCCCACTAGAAGAAAGTCTTCGAAATAGCTTAGCATTTTTCAAAATAATACATTCATTTTTAAGTTTTCACATTTTTTTTTCAAAGTTTTGCTTTGGTCTTATCATTGACGTCCAGAATTGACTTATTCATACTCGTTCTAAAGACAAGTTGTCCTAAGATTGTTCCTATAAAGCTAACCAAACTTCTCTTATAACTTCTCTGTTCATGGATGGAAAGACTGCCTGTTTATTAATTGATTTCTATCAAAACGTTTGCATGTGAAATAAGAAAAACAACTAATCATGAAAAAAATATGGGCCTGCTTTATTTTCTGAAGTACACTGTGGTGTACTTTCTTCCAATACATTGTTATTACTAACAATATCAAAAACACTTTAATGATGTAGAAATGAAAAGCATAGGTTGTTCTTTAATCATGATAACCCTCTACCAAAGCAACATTAATTTTATTTTGTGTACTTGGAAGGAAGTTTACTGAATGTAGAAAGGAAAGATACCAATTAATATTATGTACATTTGAAAGTAATGTAATAGTGGGACTAAAATTGGCAGCCTTCTTAAACTGTGTATTTGGAAACGACTGTTCAGAACTGTTGCATGGCAGATCAAGTTTCTTTATGATATAAATTTTTATAACTGCTCAAGCTGTGTGATTTTTGTCACAGTGTGCAAGTCCATTATGTCCCAACGAAATCTGAAATCTATGAAAAAAGCAATAAAGTGAATTGAAACATGTTAACCTCTGTCTGTAGTCATAATCTTGCTCATAGAGTTAAAATTGGGGGATAGATCTACAAAAATACCCCTCACATTTCAGTAAGCTGCCCAGAAATCCTATAAATTAATTGTTATATTTACTAGAACACACTAACTTACAGAAGAACTGTAAGATTCATTCAAAGCTATTAACTGGTCAGATTTTAACAAAAATATGGGCAAAGAAAAGGGAGGTGGGAGCATTTAAGATCTTACTTGCTTGGGAGAAGGGAACATGAGATAAATTCTCTCTTTTTTCTGTGTCCCAAGACCATAAAATATTGAACTCTGAATTCCCGGTTGCAAATATGGCACCCAGACATTTTAGGGGACAACAGATGAATGGAGGAAAAAAAATAATAATAAACAGCAATAAAATAGAGTAGTATTGTATATATCCTATCCAGGGAAGAGAGAAGTGAAGGTATAAGTAGAAGGATCCTATGACATATCAAACCTTAATAAAGACCAACCCCATAACATCAGTAAAACCAAAGGCAGTTTTAAATCTCTTTAGGCAAGTACGGTAAATAAGTATAGATCTAGAAATATTCTGTGAAATCCTACTCATAACAGAAAACTGAAATATTAAAATAAAGGCTAATAGACGTGAGAGCCCTCCCTACGGTACACTTTAGCATCTTAGACACATATTCTAGAAGAAATGACACTAATAAAAATAGTACTGAATATGTTAGCAGGCAAATTTAATCTCCAAATTTGCATAGATTCAAAGAAGACGGTGTCAAAAGGGAAGTGAAGTTAGAGAAGTGGTGATTTAGTGGAGGCATCAGAGAATGGATGGGGAAATGATTAAAGAAGAAACATCAGTGTTTCTGGGATGTACTGGAAAAGGAATTAATCAAAATGTAGAAAGATTATAAATGGACTTTCCCAGAAATCTGTGTAAAGCTAGAGCTTCTTTAATATTTAGTCAGTGAGCTGGAGGCATAAAATATGGGTGTGCCAATAAAATTATTTGGTGGCATGTTTTTTGGGGAAAATTGATAAAACAAAAAATATTTAAGATATAAAAAGATCAAATGAAAGTTCAGTAGTTTAAAACTTAAAGTCATGTATTTGAAACTAATAACAAAATCTCTGCTATGAGTTTATTTCTGAGAACAGGCTATAATTTGAGTATATTAATTGATCGCAGAAGAGTCTTTATATGGTTCGGTTCAATAGTGGAATCTGGCTCAAGTATGGGAAGAAGGACATGTTAACCTTTAATATTTTTTCCTACTCAAGCAAGCAACCTGCATTGCTGCTGTCTTTTAAATACAATGACAGAGCCTTCTTTTATCTCTTTTATTCAGGCTGCTGGAAAACTGAGTTGATTTTAGGGATGTCAGTAAACCAGTATGCAATTCTCTTTTCCCTAGCTGAATTGTCAGGACTTCGTCCTCCTAATACATCCCTGCCATACTGATAGGATTTGTCTAATTTTGCCAGTTTTGGTCTCCACTGATGACCCTTTATGTCATTTTCTTGTCTTCACCTTTTTTTTTTTTTTTTTTCAGAAAAAAAGAAAAAAAAAGACATAATCCACATATAAGCTTCATCAGGAATAGCCAACTTCTCAGTACTGCCTATCTCCTTACTGACTTTTCTAGCTTTTATTTTGGCTCAATGATTCTACCTTTTTTTTTTTTTTCAAGAACTGCAAATATAAGAACCTCTTGAGTGCCATGCTGACCCTACTCCTTTGCATGCAATTACACACACACACAAGCAATTCCGATGCAATTTATGTATCAGTGTATCCAGTGGAAATTATTTTCAATGGAATGTCAGGTAGTAGGAAGCTGACTTGCTGCATTAATTTATCAAGGTCAAATAATTTAGGGCTCTCGCCTTCCTTGAGGCAGCTATACAATACAAAATGCAGCTGTAATAGGAACTAATGGAATAGGCACATTAAGAGTTATTTCATCTGTACCCCCTCCTACTTCCAATGTTGCTGTAAGGGAAAGAAAGTTGGATATCTTCAGGCAATATGACACAGTCTCCTTTATTTTTAATCCAAATAATTAAACTACTCTTTTCTCTGTTTTGTTCTAGTCTATCTTAGTCCGGTTCACACTGAAATACAAGAAAAATAAGTACGAATATAGGCATATTATTACTGGAGTTTAGAAGGAGAAAAGAAGACGTAGCCAGACTCTTGCAGGTGTTATCCAGTGGCAAGACAAGAGGCAATAGGCACAAACTGAAATAAAGGAAATTCTGTTTAATTGTCAGAAAAAAAAAAAAAAAAAAAAAAACATTTTCACTGTAAAAGTGGTCAAACACTGGAGCAGGTTGCCCAGAGAGGATGTGGATTCTCCATCCTAGGAGATACTCAAAGTCTGACTAGATATGGCCCTAAGCAACCTGCTGTAGCTGACCTCTGAGCAGTGAGGGATTCTCTAGCAGTGCTTTACTGCCTCTGAACTTCCACCTTTTGGTGATGCTATGCTCAGGATTGTTTTGCCTGAAAAGGAAAAAATGCCAAGTTCTGCTTCTGTATTTTATGCTTCTCTAATTATCTTTCCTCTTGCTACTTTTTTCTAATGAAGCGTAATAGCTGTCAAGAGATTTTGAAAGAAACTGTAGATCTTGTGGCAAGTGATATTCTATTTATAATTGTGTTTAAAGAGATAACTGACACAATGTAAATAATCTCTATCTTATTAGTTAATTTCTAATTGCATTTATGCAGCATCCTGACAAACTGTAAATCATAATTTCCAGCTTGGAAAAAAAAAAAGAAAAGAAATTGTAGTGTCATAAATATGTCCATGAGTTACTTATAACAAATATAGATTAAAAACAAACATACAAACAAAACAAAACAAAACAAAAAATACTTAATCGTAGTTTAACAAATGTTACAACCCCAAACTGGATAAAATAAGTCTTCTGCTGCTGAGATTCCACAAAGAGTAATATTTCAACTGCATTTCATTTACAAGCACAGACTGCCATGAAGTGTCTCATTTTGCGTGTCATATCAGCTGATTTTCCACCCACACTTCATTACTTCTGCCATACAATATCACTATTATGATTTTGCTTAAAGTAATAGCTATGGTTGGATAACAACAGAAAATGGTATTTTCTACCTCTGCTAATTATATTTTTGCTTTGAAAACAGACAGGGATATTTTACTATAACATTTAGCTCAATAACTTGTGCATAGAAATTTATATAAATTCCATACAAGATTCTAGATATAAATAGCCAACGCACAATATTTATTTTTATAGTTAACTTTTTTAAACCAAGGGAGATGATCACTTTCAGACTACATTAGTCTCATTTATCTCCATGATGTTCTTAATGTTATAAGATGTTACAGCAACATTACCGGCTCCTGCAGGCCTGTATCAGCCTTTAGCTACTCGGGCGCATTATTAGGTTGTCAACATAATTCAGACATCTCATATAAAGAAAGCCAACCCACTGGCTCCAATCCTTTGTAAATGTATTTGCCTTATTGAATAGCTTTAAATTTATTGAGTGCTCTTTGTTTGCTTGTTTGTTTGTTGGGTATACATATGTAGTTTGGAGAATCTTGTTTGAGAGTGCTAAAAAAGTAAATAAACAAATAAAATATAATATAATAAATTAAAAAAAAAAAAAGAGAGAGAGAGAGAGAGAGAGAAATTAAACTCTTCCTGACTGTTATATAGGATTTAACTCCATATAGGGAATTTTGAGGAATGTTACTCACTTTTCCTAGGATTTAATTCCTTTTGAGTTTTTGGAACACGTGAATTAATTTGAGTTAAAAAAAAAAAAAGTAAGAAATTTTAAAGAAAGCAAAATCAGGACAAAATCTGAATGTGATCATCAGCCAGAGAAAGACAAGATTATTTCCAAAGTGCCTTGTCTGATATAATGACACATTTTTGAAATAAGCCACCTTGAACCACACTGCAAAAATAACACAAGTGTTCAGCTATTCTGTCATTTTTCATTTATGCACCAAATAACAAAATTAATAAATCAACAAAACCCAGAGACAAAAAGATTGTCATTAGAACAACTTACCTAAACACATGAAGATGAACCAGACCATCTCTGAGGCAAAACAATATAGTTTTTCATTGGAATTCACTTTCACCTCCAAGACTTCTTCCTAAACCAAATCAGATAATGCTAAACACAGAAAATATAGGAAATCAGCAAACCTCAGTTCACTGTGGAAAAATGAACTAATTTTCAAACATATTACTGTGATTTGCTGTGCAGCCATACATTCACATACACACATAAGGCATATGAAATGCAGCTGTTACATTTGCTCAAGAAAATATATTAGCTTTTTTGTGGTCATTGTAACAGCTTTTGGAAACAAGTTAATGAAAGTGATTAATTTCTTGGGGATAGATGAATTATTTGTATATTTTGCCTAATATTCAAACCTACTAATAAAAGACAGAACTGTACACACATTAATCATATAGTAAAGTACTTAATCACCTTCCAAACCTCATCCAGTTCCAACAAATATAATGATGAACTGATCAATCATGGAACAGAAATGAGCGGATACTCAAAAATCCATCTGGATTCCAATCCACAGAAGTCAGTGAATTTATAAAAGACCTAGTTTCAGGAGAAGATAAATGTGCCCAGAATCCTAAAAAAACAGTGAGGGAGATAAGTGTAACTGGATAAGACAAAGCAAGAGCCTATGTCAAATACTGAAATATTTTCTGGGCATTAGTACAATTCTGTGCACTTACATCATTTTGCCATGCAATCTAGAGGGAAAGCAGATTAAAAAAAAAGAAAAAAGAAAAAAAAAAGGAAAAAAAAAGAAAGAGAAAGAAGGAAAAGAAAGAAGGAAAGGGAAAGGGAAAGGGAAAGGGAAAGGGAAAGGGAAAGGGAAAGGGAAAGGGAAAGGGAAAGGGAAAGGGAAAGGGAAAGGGAAAGGGAAAGGGAAAGGGAAAGGGAAAGGGAAAGG